>NC_140540.1:39031175-39481175 GCF_057382185.1 Mchenga conophoros
GATCCAAAGAGAAACATTGAAGGCCCTCTCACAAAAAAAGATAAGAACTCATTTTACACATTGTTGAAACATCCTGAAAGTTAT
Source organism: Mchenga conophoros (assembly GCF_057382185.1). Classification (NCBI taxonomy): domain Eukaryota; kingdom Metazoa; phylum Chordata; class Actinopteri; order Cichliformes; family Cichlidae; genus Mchenga; species Mchenga conophoros. The sequence goes on from NC_140540.1 coordinate 39,031,260, forward strand.
TTGTTGTGTTTAGAATCTGGTTGAACTGTCATTAGAGTTTGTTTCGACTTGTTGTTCATTTCTTATTCGGTTCAGCTGTGTTTCTATGTGTCCTTAGTTCCCATAATCAGCCTCCTGTGTGTAAATATAGTGTCAGTCTCCCTTTGTCCCTTGTCAGAGTGTTAGTCTCCGTCCCCTCGTGTTTCCTTGCCTCAGTAGTTCTGTTTCCTACAGTTTTCCCCCAGTATAGGTTTTGGTTAGACTTTTTCAGTTCCCTTTGTCAGTCTTTGTATTTGGTATTTCCTCATCAGTCTCATCACTTTCCTCTCCAGAAAGAAAACAATAAAAAGACCTGAAGAGACGTCTATGCAAACGCTCTCATTGTGAAAGATAAGTATACATCCAACTAATCTGTGACTCTGTCACAGCTCTGATCAGCAATTCTTTCAGGTTTGTCTGTTTTGATGATGTTATTAATTGTTATTATCCTTTATCCAGTTAACTTTCAGAGAGGAGCGGAGGGAGGAGCGAAGCCAGCGTGCTCTGTAAACTGTCATTAAAAAAAAGATAAGTATATATTGATTTTATATTATTATGACAGCTCCTCCTCAGTGAACACTTCCTCTAGTTGCTGAAATCATTTACTAATTTTTTTCTTCCCATTTGTCTTTTGTTTTTCAGAGAAAACAGAGGAGCCAAGGTGACATTAAGACCTAAGACAGGACGGATTGAACCCTTTCTCGTAAAAAGATAAGTATTCACTCTGCTTTTAATCAGAATATTGATAAATATCTAAAATTCTGCTCACCTGGTTGATAAAGTTACTAAATTGATTCCCTCTTTTCTGTCATTTGTCCTTTAGAGAGAAGATGAGGAGAGTGAACGTCAGCAAGAATGAACAAAGTGGTAAGTAGTAAATAGTGTTTAAGGTTGTTTGTAAAATATCCCAAACATTAAAAAACTTGTTGAGGTTTTAACTTTTATTCTTTCTTTTCTGCCTCTTGTTTCTAAATGTCAGGAAAAAGAGCCAAGATGAGAAGAAACTCCACACAGAAGATTTTCCCTCAGTAAAATGGTAAATACATTCATCATGTTATGACGTTTGCTCACAATAACCAGGAGTGTTTCTGAAGTGATTCACTCTCATTTGGTGTTATTTGGTGTTTGTCTTTGAAAGGAGAGGAGCAGTAACGACACTGGGAGACAAACAACAGGATGATCCAAAGAGAAACATCAAAGGCCCTCTCACCAGCTTTCATTTATTAAATTTGTCTTTACTGAACGATTTCTGGTGTGTACTTGTGTTGATACTCAGACAACAGCTCGTCTTTCTGTTTGTGCTGGAAGATTCAGGCAAACACATATTACATATATAGATTGTTATATGACACAGTTTCACATTTAGTGCTATATGATAATGATAAGGTCCAGTTTAATGGTATTGCTAGTGTCTAATGAAATGAACACGTGATTTTCAGATCCAGCAAAGTGAATATTTTTCACTGTGGATAAATTACATGGAAACGTTTAATGAGTCATCAGCTATTTCACTACAAAGATGATGTGATTAAAGGTTCTCATACATGCAGGTCAGAAGTTTTGCTCCATCCTGGATGTTAAATGCTGATCAATGTTTACACATATCTGCACATTTCTAACAGCTCATTTCACAGGTCATCAGTCTCCTGACTGCATATGCAGAGTTTTATCATCACGTGTTCATGGCAGACAAACATAATTATGAATTCTTGTTTTAGTTCCATTCAGTCACTCAACATCAGGTGTCTGCTTGTCCTGAGCTGTGAGAACTACAGTGAGTTGCTTTCCTCTTTAGCTTAGTATTAATAAACCAGGTCGTAGGTGGGCACCTGCATCAAGGAGTCAAGAAGCATATTTTATTGTTTAATGGTGAAAACAATGGATTGTTGGTCATTTGTTTAATGGAAAGACTGAAAGTGCGGCCTGGTGTTGACTTACACTTATTCAAAGTGATGAAGTACCAACAGATACTAAAAGTCACAGCCTGAAACACGTCAACTGCTTTATTATTTCTAGTTATAAATAAACTGTCAGTTTATGGCCCCTGTGGCTTGATCAGGCCCTTCTGGGATGTGGAGATATTTATCATTTACTATAACTTGTGCTTATGTTGGTTTTTGCTGTGGTTTCGCTACTGTGTTTTTCTCTTTTTGCTTGTTTTTATTTTTCCAGCAGGTGATCAAACAGATTTTTAGTGTCTTCTCTCTCTGTGTCTCTCTTCTCCTATCTTTTTGCTTTCCATCTCCTTCTGTTGAGCATCTTCCCAACTTCTCTTTTCTTCATCTTTCTCTTTCCCATCCCCAGTCCTGTCCGTTCTGATTGTAATAATTTCAAAGTAAAGAAAAGAAAGAAATAATAAAGAGCTAATACACTTTGACAATCAAGTGGACCAGTGTGGCAAAAGCTGTAATGATCCAAATTGGGAAAATAAATCTGTTGGACTGGTAAACTAATATACTATAATAATACGGTATGAAAAATGGCAAACATGAGAATTCTGCGTGTTTTCCTTCTTATCTGCAGATTAACAGTCCACAGGTTTGGTGCTCAGACTCTGATTTATTCCCTGGAGATGGAGGAGAGAGAGCACAGAGGACAGCAAGGTGGAGGAGTGAAGGAGAAGGTGGTGCAGCTCAGTGTCCAATCAGGAGTGAGCATCTCTATATATGTATATAGAATATATATATATTTCAAGTTTTTGTTTTGAGTTTTTGTTGTTTTTTGTTATTTAAAGCAAACACTAAAACTGTCACCCAGACCTCTGAAGATGAAGATAACTAATCATAAATAAAGGGAATATTATCATGATGAGGACACTATCAGAGGTAGTTCAGGGAACTGTTATACTTCAGATACCAGAAAAATCGTTTTTCTTTTCTTGTTTTTTGGCTTGACTTCATGGTAGTCAAAATGAAGAAGAGTGCTTGACTGCGCCTAAGTAAAAGCTGCATGGCAAAACAACACACACCTTCACTGCAGATGCATGCACAGAAACCAGTATTTTTTGTATCTTAAATATTAACTAGTGTGTGTACAGTAGTCAATATAATGGGATGTGACCTAAAGCAGCAAAAGAAGAGTTCTTACAGCATTTTGCAATATTTAGGATTTTATTGAACACTTTTACCTTTCAACATTTGTAAGATTAATGAGTAATGAAGCATTGCACAATAATCCTGTGTTTTTGATTATTTATTGTACACTACAAGTAAACAACAATAAGTTAAACATCTGTGACATCTGTCAGAAGCTTGGATACATTTACTCCTACAAGGATTTTACTCTTATGAAATGTAAAAAGAACACTGAAATTATATTTTACAGAACACGGAAATTATATTTTACAGAACACGGAAATTATATTTTACAGTTTTTCACACAAACAGTTTTGCTTTGCTTACAGAAACTATAACTTTAATCTCAGCCAAACCGATTTACTCAGGAACAAATAAAATACTAAAAAAAAGCCAAACGATAACATTTTTAAGTTATCTAAGTGACCTATATATGTTTAACCTGAGTAGCGAAAGACTGCGGTGGGTTTGAAAACGATTTGCCAGGAGTCCGGTGTTCTCACGGCTCTAGTTAGCCTAGCCCCCGGCTCGCTATCGAGCTAGTGGGTAACAGACGTCTCCGAAAACGTCGGAGCGCTTTTGAAAATATGTGGTGTCTTGATAAACTGAGCAGATATTTGAGGTTTACACAGTTACAGTCTCGCCTGAAAATATGTGAAACGTTTATTTTGTGACCCATAAAGAATAATAAGAGTAATATTAAAACTAACTAGCTGCCGCCATTGTTGGAAACTGAGCTGGGCTGCGCTATGAATTCTGGGACAGAGCTGCTTCTTCTTCTTCGGGGTTTAACGGCAGCTGGCATCCTTGTACATGCAGTGCTGCCATCTTCTGTTTCAGTCCGTTATTACACTCTTAAATCCTACTACTTATTCCTGCGTCTTTTGGGATCTTACAAAGCTTCAAACAACGCGTCGACTTTTGATAGTCAACGTAATCGTGACTCTTCGAGGGGGGGGGGGGGGAAGCCCAAGATGGCGCTCTGAGCAGTCACATATCGCTGAGCTCTGCGAACCTGGCCTTTTTTAAAATATATATTACACACAGTGAACAGAGACTTTATTTACGCCTACGCAATAGTCATCTTTTACGTCTCATTTTGGTATCTATTTGTGAACCAAAATGAGCAAACCCGAGAAGAGAAAGACCGAATCTAAGAAGTTGCATGCTAACAGCGGCTCCGTTAGCAAGCTTGCTAATGTTAGCCAAGCTGCTCAGTCTTCTCTCGCTACTGAGATGCCCGCCGACACTAAAAATACTCTCATCGACTCCATGCACGACTATTTGGAGGCAGTTTCCGAACCGCTTCAGTATTCACGGATGGAAGAAGAGTTTCCCCCTCTCCCTATCACTCCACGTGCCTCTCCCGCGGGTAAGCTAAGAAAAGTTGCGGATACGGAGACATCTACGGTTCTCTCCCAGCTCTCATCACTTACCATGTTGATTAACTCGAGTTCAGACACTTGAAAAAATGGTGAGTGACAACTCCATAGCCATCTCCGAGATGAAAAAAGCTGTCCAAGAGAACACTGAACATATCACAGCTGTTAAGGAGTCATTTGATGCTGTCTGTGCTGAGTTAAATGATATGAAGAGCAGAGTTGTCAGTGTTGAGGCACAGCTCGAAAAATATAAAGCAATCGCTGAAGCACAGGAAAAGCGCATCTCTCACCTGGAGAGCTATTCACGGCGTTGGAATCTGAAGCTCTACGGTCTGACCGAGAGGGACAAGCAGGACGTGCGGCAGGAGGTAATCAAAGTCTGTAGATCAGTCATACCGGAGATGCAAGATAAATCCCCCGACGTCGTTGACACCGTCCACCGCATCGGTCCCAAGAGGTCCAACAACAACCAACCCAGGGGAATCATCATTCAGTTTACATCCAGGATCTACCGCGATGCTGTCTGGCGCGCTGCTAAGAAGTCCACCTACCTGAAAGGTAGGGTTGCCAACCGTCCCTTAAAATACGGAATCGTCCCGTATTGAGCTAATAAGGGACGCACTTTGTCCCGTAATACAGTGAGAATCACAAAAAGTCTATAAATGTTAATGGATTTAACGCTTTGTTTGAAAACATAATTCCCAGCCCCTCTCCTGCTCTGATACCAATGAGCTGACAGCACACTTAGCACGAGTATAACGATTCAGATTACCGCTTATCTAATTGGTCGAGGAAAGGTGTGCGGAGAAGATACCGGAAGACAACAGATGATCAGCATGGCCAACAGAGAGACAAACACTGACACTGCGGCGCGACTCTGGGACGACAGTACACCTTTGAACAACAGTGCTTGTTCCCCTCCTAGAAAGAAAAAAAAGGTTGCAAAAATACAGGGAGGAATGGGAAAATGAAAACAACTGGCTGGGAAAAGTGCGCGATAACACGTATAAAGCGCACTGCACATTGTGCCGGCGCACTTTTTCCATTTGCCATGGTGGACTGACTGACGTTAAGCAGCATGCTTCTACTTGTGGGCACATGATGAATATGAGGGGCGTGAAAGAAAGAGGAACCCTTGACCAATTTGTTGTCCACCAGGCCACGGCAGAAGCAGATATGGTATGTAAACATTGTTGTTTTTTTAAACCCTCTGGTTAAGGTTAATATGGGCATGTGCAATGAATATCAGCACTGTGTGGCCAGAAGTTTGATAATATAATTTGTTTTGTGTAATAAACAAGGATAGATGATTACAACGAATAGATGACTAATACATAAAAGTAATACATAGATGAATAATGATGATGAGTTATGATGCGTAATCATGGGAACAAGTGGGTTTACAAACTGGAGCAGCTGATTAGCATTAGAAAAGCTGAAATAATACCTCAACTGAAGCCACAAAGCCCGAATAAATTGACACAGAAGAGACTTCCGTTTCAAGGCAAGGCAGAGATCCTTCCTTCCCACAGTGATTGTGGTCTTCAACAACTCTTTGAAGACTTGATTAGTCTGAGCTGCAACAACACCTAATTTCCCTCTGGGATTAATAAAGTATTACTGAATTGAATATATATAAAGAATACACATTATATTGAAAACATACATATATATGACCATACCCATTTCTTACAAGTTGCATGCGTAATTTATACTTTAAAGTCAGTTGATAAACTACACAAACTATACAGATATACTGTAATATATATATATATATATTTCTATTTTATAGGTGACTGCTGCAGAGGTGACCCATGTCTACCACACTGTAAAGCACGGTTTAAGTTATAACTCGGGTGACTGTGCACTCAAACTGACTGTACGAATGCTGAATGACTCCAGTATTGCCAAAAAGATGTCCTGTGGGAGGACGAAAGCTGAAGCAGTTGTCACAGATGTCCTGTCTCCAAAGGCAATAGAAGAGGTGATCAAAAAATTGAAAAGTGGTGCAACTCCACTCCCATTCTCTCTTCACACTGATGCTTCAAACAAGGGAAATCGGAAGATGTTTCCCTTGGCCTTGCAGTTTTTTACACCAGAGGCTGGAGTTGTCAACAAGATGTTGGATTTTGTTGAAAATCCAGATGAGTCTGCAGAGGGAATAGTAAAAATAATACAAAGCTCTCTTGAAAACGTGGGGCTATCCTTAGATCAGGTTTCTGCATTCAGTGCTGACAATGCAAATGTAAATTATGGCATCCACAACTCAGTCTTCACAAAATTGAAAGAGACCAACAGTGAGATCCTTCGTGGCAACTGTCATGCACATATTGTTCATAACACTGTGAAAAAAGCCCTGGACAAGCTCTCAGTAGATGTGGAAAATATTGTCCTGAAGATATACAGCTTCTTTTCCACCTCTGCCAAAAGGAGAGAGTCCCTGAAAGAGTTCTGTGAATTTTGTGACGTTGAATTCCATGATATCCTGCGCCATGTTGTGACGAGATGGCTGTCACTCAACCCTGCAATCACCCGCCTGCTGCAGAACTGGGACCCGCTGAAGTCATATCTCATCAGCATTGGTGAGGAATGTCCAAGGCGCCTGAAGGAATTGCTGAAGTTGACAGAAGATGCTGCTGGAGTTGAGGGAGAGGCAGACATTGTGGAAGTCTACCTCCTCTTCTGTAATAATGTCATGTGTCTGTTTAAAGAAGTGGTGAAAAAACTGGAGAAGAATGTAACCACGTCTGTTGACCTCTATTCCATCATGGAGTGTTTCCTGACAAGACTTATTCAGAGAAGAGATGATGGGTTCTACGGGTACCTAACAAGACAAAAGCTCCAGCATCTCTCGCCATCTGATGCTGATGGTGCCAGGCAGGAGTTTACAGCCTTCCTAGACACTGCCATCAGTTATGTCTGGAAGTGGTTTGACTTTTCAGAAGAAAACTGGCTTTTCCACCTGCAGCCCCTCTCTCTAGCATCTGGGAAGATTTCCTTTGATGACATGGAGAAGATCATTGAACGGCTTCACCTGGCTGGCAGGTAAGAATAAAACATTTAGCAGTGAAATGATAAACCATGTTTTAATAGTATTGATGGTTAAAAATAAACAAATACAATTGATAGATAACATATATAAATAAAACCATAATCATTAACTTTGTTTGGAGTGTATATACACACGCATGCAATCTTTTATACACTATTTTACAAATTGAAGGAGTTCATATACTTAATATAAGGATGGATAAATACATAATAAATAAACTATACTTATTGTATTGTTTAAATGCTATACAACGTTATAAACATATACAATACATTTTTTCCATTTATTTACCACTGTAAATGTTCTATGTACCACTTAGGATTTAGGTCAACTTCTCATCTCTATTGGCAGGTTAAACATCTCTATGGATGAGCGTTATGAAGAGTGTGTCACTGCAACCAGTCTTCTGAAGCACCTCACCAAAGAACATCAGGAGAAGGAAAAGTGGCAGTCCAAGGGAACAGCAGAGAAGTGGATGGAAATTCTTCAGGCAGCTGACCTCCCCAATATGCAGGCTGTTGTATCCTTTGTACTCAGCATCCCATCTTCCACTGGGTTTGAGGAGAGGATTTTCTCTCTTATGAAGAATAAGTGGACTGATGTGCGGAACAAATGTTCTACTGAATTAATTAGAAGTGAGCTCATTGTCAGTCTAAATTATGATATGTCTTGCTCAGAGTTTTACTCTGCAGTACTGAAAGACAAACAACTCCTAACTGCAGCAAGAGCTCAAAAAAATACAAATGGAAAAAGTAGTCTGTTTCCACATAATGTAGCATTGAGCTTGAGTTCATGAGTTTGTTGTTTTTTTTTAACTTCAACTTTCAGCTACAGTCAAGGCCTTTGTATGGAATGCCAGGACTGCCATAATGAATTAATTAAATACACCATTAAATAATTAATTAAATGTGTCAATAATTAATTAAAATTGGAATTAATTAATTAAATAAATAGTTATGACACATGTAATTAATTAATTATTGACACATTTAATTAATTATTTATGTATTTCACATTTTAATTAATTATTGACACATTTAATTAATTAATTATTGACACATTTAATTAATTATTTAATGATATATTTATTTATTTCATTTTGGCAGTCCTGGCGCCTGGCTCTCATCATGAAATAATTTTATCTGTCAGCCTCACCCGTCAAACTCAGGGGGCGGGGTTAACGCTGCCATGCAGCTTCTCTAACATTTGATTGGTTGCCGTGCAAAGTAAGTCAAAACAGGTCGATCCTAGATAATCGATTGCTTGTGTAGACTTGGGGCAGCCAGGTATCCCAGAATGCAGATCAAATCACAGGCAGCAATGGTGGTGGTGTAGTTTTTCTGTCACCAGCTACACTTTTAACAGTGTTTTAGCCGCGAATGTCGCGCCGTATGTCTGGTCAGGTTGTCAACATAGAACATGTTTGCAAAAGTGCTCAGATGTTTTCAGAGATTTCACTAGCTCTGCTAACAGTTAGCATGCAGAGTGCACCGAGGGGGTTACGTTAACCGGTTTGTTTACATATTCCACTCTCCGTGTTCCACATGTTGCATTCGCAGATTCTCATTTTCACCGAACGATCGTCTCTTTCCGCCTGGTCTTGTGTCTCTGTGCTTCTGTAACATAAAGAACGAGCTGACATTTTTCTCACGAAACCAGCGATCAGCTCAACAGACCCTCAGTTTACCTGCATGCATCCTCCTCCTCATCATCTGTCAGCTGTTTAACACCTGCTGCTAATTCAAGAAACACGCCTACGTTTCCTGGTGATAGTCACAGTTTAACTGGGCAGCCGGTGCTCGATATAACGCAATGTCAGCGCATTTTTCTGCACAAGATAAGTAAATATAGTGTTTTCCCCGAGCGCAGAGCTGCTGGAGCTTGTTTCCTTACAGAGCACTTTCTAGGCGAACAGCTTCATCAGCGGCTGATGTCCAATCACCGGCACACAGCTTTGAAACCTCAGCTGAGTTTTAACTCTCAGTGGTTAAATGCTGGACTTCATTCACTCAGGTTCTGTCTGTCGGGTCACGTTTACTTCGCTGTTTTATTTACAACTGAGCAAATCGGTTTGGCTGAGGTTAAAGTTACGTTTCATAACTGCATAGTTTCACAGACGTTTAATGGTTCACTGGCACATGTGTTAGACTGAACTATCATCTAAATATCATCTGTTTTTTAATAGTTATTCAACTGTATTCTAAGCACCAGCTGTCTGTTAGAATGTGATTTTTTCTCTCTCTCTGTTGGCAGAGGTATAAAAATGCGCAGAAAAATCTGACGTGCATGGCGAACTTCACCGACGATATTTAGGGAGGAATAAACACACATCAAACATAAATGAACCATTTGCCTGTCTCCATAATTGAGAGTATTTTCTCTTCTTATTGTTACGCCCCCTAGTCTAGGCGTGTAGGGACGCACATAAGGTTGGAGGAGAGAGAGAGACAAATCCCCGCCCTGGTTCCCAAGCCAAACATCCAAACCAGTTGTGAGTAAAAAGGTGATTTTATTTAAGGAAAAGAAGCATAGCTCCAGGGTGAGCCCAGGCCAAAATAATAAACAAAACCAACTAAGTCCCACCAGAGAAAAACTAACTAAACCCTAGGAAAGAAACAGAACAAACAAATGACAGAGCTATCCCTCGCTCCCTACCCGGAAAACAGGAGAAAACGGTTCCAAAAGAAAAGGCGGCTCACCCCTTCCGCTTCAGCCCAAGAGTGCCTACGCTCTCAGCTAATGCACTAGGAGCAGCTTTCACAATTCACGCTCACACAAATACACAATAAAAATACAGGCTGGGAAAGTCAGGGTCAGGGCCGCGTCGGCTGTCAAGCTACTCGCTCGCTCGCTCCACTCTCTCTCCCTCTCCCTGTAGATCTGTCAGAGCGGCTTTTTGAAGGTAGTCACCCGCTCCATGGTCCAATCAGCCGCTCACTACTCTTCATTAGGGGAGGGACCTGGAAAGAGTCTTAAGCACAGTACAGAAACACAGAAAGAAAACAGCCCACACAGGGTCCTCATGGCCACAGCCGTAACATTATGTCAACACTCTCTCTCTCTCTTTTTTTCTTTCTTTCTTTTTTTTTTTTTTTTTTTGCTTTTTCGGTCATGTGATGTTTACCTATCAAAGGCTTGTTACAAACACATGAAACAACATGAAACACATGGTGCAGACTTCTGGATGTTAGAAGAAAACTAATACTGCTCATGAATGAGACTAAAGGCAGGAAGGTGTCCTTTAAAACTAAACATGTTAATAGGACCTCCCTATTTATATCATAGTTTATGATATAGCACGTGTATTTCAGTAATAGCCTGCTGATTTCAGTGTAGTGGTGAACAGTCGCACAGCTCACGTGGGCGTTATCTGTGATACTCCTTAACTATAATTTATCCAAGTTAACTTCAGTTAACCATTCAGACAGTTCTTTTGCAGTGAAAAACATAAACACCCATATGCTGCCGGGAGGTTTCCTCAGTGCCAGCTGTTTACATTATAGCTGCTTATGCAGTAACCATGGTAACCACGGACTCTGAGCGGCTGGATCGACGGAGGTCAGACAACAATTTTACATGTATGATCTTAAAACAGGACACAGCCACTATACGTGCTGGCCTCATATCAAATGTGAAGGCAGACTGAGTCTATGTTTGACGTTTTTTATATCTAATCTTCCTTTTCAAACATTTAAACAGCAGCGAGTCTGCAGCTGAGGGAATACAAACTCAAATTGTCGGAACAGGTTTGCTCGTTTCTTGGATTCATTTGGTGATTTATTAAATGTATAACTGTTATTCTAATCTGCTGCTGAGTCTCTTACACTTTTCTTTATGCTGTATATTTTCACGTCTCTGGAATAGTTGGAAGTTAGATAGTCAGCTGGGAAACTTTGTGTTAACTCATGGAGCTGAGGATATCGTGGATATGCTGACCTCGCTGCGTGGTGTACAGAGCGAGGTCAGCATGATTAATATTCACAATAAAAATATTAGCCGAACATCATGAAGTCTGTATGTGTTTCATAGTGTCGAACAACCTTTGTACAGTTAAAGCCAGCAGTTACTACATGACGGAAACACCAACGTTATCTCTTTTATGCGTTTATACACAGGTCACGCTGATTACTGAACAAAAACCCAAAGATCAGATGTTAAACAGATTTATTTGCTCTCTCTCCTCCTTAAACATGTTTTTAATGTTAGTTATAATTCAGAATTGGCGACTGAAACACGTAGGACACATAAGAACATCAGGAAATAAAACACCGATAAATATAACCTCAGTGAAAGAAGTCAGCGGGGGTTACTACAGCTGTGTACCGGGGCCTGCGCTTTGTCGGTGGGATTGCTTGCGAGGCGAGCGGGTCTATCCCACGCTTTGCCGTGAGACTGGGCTGGGCAGACATCTCCGAAATCATCGAAGCACTTTTGCAAAGAGGCTGTATCTTGACAAACCGACCAGACACATGAAGATTAAACCACTACATTCTCGGCTAAAAAAATATTAAAACGGTATTTGGTGACACACAAACAGGGTTTTTCAAAGTTCAGTTCTGTTAGCTTCCACATGCCGGTTGTTGTGTGCTAGAAACAATGGCCACCAGGCCAAAGCAATGGTTTTGACTCGATCAGCGTTAACCCCGCCCCCTGAGTTTGATGGGTGAGGCTGACAGATAAAATTATTTCATGATGAGAGCCAGGCGCCAGGACTGCCAAAATTAAATAAATAAATATATCATTAAATAATTAATTAAATGTGTCAATAATTAATTAAATGTGTCAATAATTAATTAAATGTGTCAATAATTAATTAAAATGTGAAATACATAAATAATTAATTAAATGTGTCAATAATTAATTAATTACATGTGTCATAACTATTTATTTAATTAATTAATTCCAATTTTAATTAATTATTGCCTCATTTAATTAATTATTTAATGGTGTATTTAATTAATTCATTATGGCAGTCCTGGCGTTCCATACCTTTGAGGCAGAAATGTTGTGTTTACAGGTGTTCCACAGACTTTTTTTGCACTTTTCTAATTGCACTAAATGTGCACTGTTACAAGAATGTTTTTCTTTCTATTGTTTTCTATTAATTTATATAATTTTAGGTTAAGCAGGACAGAGTTCCTTGTGTTAATTTTGTCATTTTGCACAAAAAGTGAAGCGTACCAGTCTTTCGTTTAGGAAAGAGACCTATTTTATTGTGTTAATGTTGTCATTTTGCGTTAAAAATAAATGGATAAATGATCATTTGTTTCCCATGTGTTCATATCACAAAGAATATGCATCTACTTAAATCAACTTCAAGTCAAATGGTTAAAAAAAAAAAAAATTCACACTCAAAAAAAAGAGCTAAAAAAATTCACCACACAGGGAAGGGTGAAGACAATTGGGTCGCCTGGCCCTGGCCACTAGGTGTCCCTTATTTTTTTTTCAGGGAGTTGGCAACCCTACTGAAAGGTAACAACCTAAAGCTGGCTGAGGATCTGTCCCCTGACGACCGCGCCCGAAGAAACAGACTCTGGCCGTCTGTGGAAGCTGCGCGCAACGAAAACAAGCTGGCGTTCTTCGTAGGAGGTCGTGCGTTCGTGGAGGGAAAAGAGATTTTTCCAGCCCTATAATTTGATCCAAGGTATTTTGAGGTGAAAACTGAAGTATCTTAAGATTAACTTGGTTTCACTGCCGTTCTTTTTTTGTTTGTTTGTTTTTGTTGTTGGACTCATAAAACGATCAGAGTTAAACTGATGCAGTTTATTTGTTATAAGTTTATTGGTCTTCAGTTTGGCTGCAATATTTTTTACTGAAAATGTTATGAGCAAGCTGGATAAGCTTCTTTTTATTTTTTACTTTTATTCTTTTTTGAATAATTAGTTATTTAAATGGAGCAAGAAAATTTCTATTAAGCTCCCTTTCAATGCTCATATGTGAAGCGTTTATTTATTTTATTTATTTATTTTTACCACATTGGTTTTATTGTTTTAGGCTATTGTATTCCTATTATTCAATCAATCAATCTTTATTTATAAAGCACTTTTCATACAGAAAAAATGTAGCACAAAGTGCTTTACATAGTTAAAAGCAGCCCACCCCACCCTCCAACTCACTCCCCACACTCTCAATACACATATATCCCCCCACCCCCACCCACATACACATACACACACGCGCACACTTAAAGAGTAAAAATTGGGCTGGGCTCGCATGAGCCAAGTGAGGAAACATTATAACAGAGAGCCGTCTGCACCGGGAGCCGGTCACAGACCGCAGCCTCCGGGCTGGGCACACAGCAGGAGGGAGGCCAAGGAGCCCCCCAACCAGGCTGAGAGGACCCCAGAGACCCAGCAGTCACGGTCAATAACAGCCCCGGTGCAGAGAGCCCCCTCCGAGGAAACACTGGAGATATGCCACAATAGGCTATATACAGGGTAAAATGATAAAATAAATAAGAACGGGTTACAATATAAATATAAATAGAGTAAGAAGATTAAAAAATGGATAAGAATAAAATCAATAAATATTAGGTAAAACCTGAATTAATAATAAAATAACAGGATAGAATAAATAAGCATAAAATAAATAAACGTTAGGTGAAAGCTAAATTAAAAAGGTGGGTCTTGAGCCTGTTCTTAAAAACATGTACGTTCTCTGCGGCCCTGAGCTCCTCCGGCAGGCTGTTCCACAGACGAGGACCATACCACTGAAAAGCTGCCTCTCCGTGAGTATGTGTCCTGACTTTAGGGACAATCAAAAGGCCAGTGCCAGAGGACCTCAGGGTCCGCGAGGGTTCGTATGGTAAAAGCAGATCTGAGAGATAAGAAGGCCCAAGACCATTAAGACATTTAAAAACCAATAAAAGAACTTTAAAATCGATCCTGAAACACACGGGGAGCCAGTGCAGCGATTCTAAAACCGGTGTAATGTGAGCCCGCCCTCTGGTCTTCGTCAGCACACGAGCTGCCGAGTATTATTCAAGTTCACAATTTCCTTACTCAGTATGGAACGCCAGCACTGCCATAATGAATTAATTAAATACACCATTAAATAATTAATTAAATGTGGCAATAATTAATTAATTAAATGTGGCAATAATTAATTAAAATGTGAAATACATAAATAATTAATTAAATATGTCAATAATTAATTAAAATGTGAAATACATAAATAATTAATTAAATGTGTCAATAATTAATTAATTACATGTGTCATAACTATTTATTTAATTAATTAATTCCAATTTTAATTAATTATTGCCACATTTAATTAATTATTTAATGGTGTATTTAATTAATTCATTATGGCAGTCCTGGCGTTCCATAACTCAGGGGTTGCAGTTCTCATCTTATATAGGACTCTCTTAAGTGACCAGGTTCCCAATTCAACTGTTCTTCATTTACTTGGTTTAAGCTTTTTCTTATTTGTCACTTTTAATTTTTGTTACTATCATTATGTCTCTGTCTGTTATTTCTTTAAATGCAAGAGGTTTAAGAAACAATGTTAAACGTAAGGCTGTTTTTTTGTTTTGCAAGCAGTTCAATTCAGATTTCTGTTTTATACAAGAGTCTCACTCAACAGAACAAGAAAAAACATTTTGGAGATCGCAATGGGGAGATGATCTGTGGATGTCCCATGGTACAGAGCATGCTGCTGGTGTCTGCATACTTAAAGGAAGATTTAATGGTCAAATCTTGAATTCTGACATAGATAAAGATGGTCATTACATTTTTCTAATAGTTGAGGCTGCACACTCTATCTATATTTTAGTCAGTGTGTATGGTTTTAACTGTCAGAGGGAGAATAAGCTATATTTTGATAGGTTGGAGGAGCGCCTACTGCGCTGGTTATCTAAATATCCCAATTCTTTTATTGTTTTTGGTGGAGACTTTAATACAGTGTTTAACAGCTATTTGGACAGATGGCCTTCTAGAAGTTCAGACTCTAACTCATTCATAAGACTGTTTGCACAAAGATTCAACTTAGTCGATTCTTGGAGGGATTCTCATTCGTCTCAGATAGCTTATACATGGTGTAATAAGACTCAAACCAGACACTCACGTATCGATTTTTGGCTTATCTCAAAAGATTTAGAAAAAGTTAAAACGGATATTTATCCTACACCACTCTCAGACCACAAAATGGTTAGCTTATCGATCCCGTTGTCATCCTCCCTAATCACTAAAACCTCTTACTGGAAGTTAAATAGTACCATTCTTGAGCATAAAGAAGTGATTTGTGAAGTTCAGAGATTCATTAAACTTTATTGGAGTAAAGCTCTCACAAATAATACATTTTGTAGTAACTGGGAACTTTTGAAATATGAAATTGGAAAATTCTTTAGAAAATATAGCAGTGATTTAGCAAAAAAAAAGAAGATCTGATGAGACGCAAGTGATACAAAAGATCACATGCCTTACTTCCAAACCAATAGACACCCTCAGTGAATCTGATAAGATAGAACTGGTTGACCTGCAGCACAGGTTAGATGAGCATAGCAAATAGCACATAGCAAAATATTGTTCAAACTTTTATTGCAAACTTTATTCTTCTAGTTATTGCCCTGAAGCTTGTCTGACTTTTTAAAATTCTTTAGACAGTCTGTCTGACATCTGCATTTGCTCATATTTGTTTAACAGCCCGGGTCTGCGCTCAGGTGTCGCACTTTGGATAAATAAGAGCCGCTAAGTCTGACGTGAAAGTCATTTCTCAGTAGTCAAGTACGCGAGTCCGTACAGCGCAATCGTTTGAAAGTGTACTTGATGACATTTCTGTTACAGAGTTTTTACTGCCACCCCCTCTTAATTTAAATATGAACAGAAATTACACAGATAATTAAAAAATGTATTTTAAGCACGTTGGGACCATTAGCTTACATGTTTTCAGTTTTCAGTTTTATTTGTCATATGCAAGTTAGCACAGGGTCAACATTGCAATGAAATGTGTTTGACGAGCAGCAGTCACTCAGCAGCATGATACAGTAGGAGAAAATATAAGAAAATAAAATAATAAGAAAAAATAAAAATAGTAAGGAGCAAAATATTAGAGAGACATGGTAAAAGAGAAAAGATGACTAAATATATATTTATCTATAAATATAAATATATGTACACTAGTGATTAAATAAGAAAATCTTGAAAAGAAATATGACGGGAGGGCAGATGGGATATTGCACAGGAATGAGCAGCAGAAAATTACAGTATTGCACTTTTAAATATAAATATCAATGACAATAACGTGGAGTGACCAGTGCAGATTAAACATTATATGTATTATGAAACAGATGGTTTGGTGACAGTGGTCCAGGTAAATGCTACATGGACACCTGATCAGAGGACAAGGGCTTAAAAGGTGTCTGTGTGTCTGTATGTTTCTATAATTGTACATATGGAGGACAGATAGCTGCATCGATGTGTTGCTCATCAATGACCAGCAATTAAGGGAGAGATACCAAATGACAGTTTGTACAAAGATGGCATTACATCCCAAGCCTCCACTGTCCCAGTAACAACAGATTACCATGGAGAATATGGTTTTCAGCTGAGATTTCAGAAGGGTGGTAAAGCAAAGATGAATACATAAATAAATAAATAAAAAATAAAAACAATAATGAAAATGTCATTCTGCCTAATTCAAAATTTCCTAAAACCATACTGGCTGATCAGTTACCGTACAGTGAGATACCGTTTTCTTACTCAAGTACATAAAGGTTGGCTAGATTATAAGAGCGAAAGGTGAACAGTGAAGCTGTTAGTATGTTACTTGAAATTATAAAAAATGGACTTTATAAAATAAATACCTAAAGGTTTTTCAGAAATTATTACATAGAATAACAAAGCCATACTTTTACATATACTGAAAACAAAAAAAGCTTTATCTTAAATGTACATAGTATCAGGGTAGGGGAGCTTGAAAGGAGCATGAAGGGTTTATATTCTCGATTTATTGGTCCTTTCCCAGCGGAAGCAAAGTTAAATCCTGTTACCATTCAGCTGGTTCTGCCTATTAAGGTGAAGATGGATAATATTTTTCATGTCTCCCAGGTGAGGCGAGTTTGTGCAGAAATAAGTTAAGTGTGTGTGTGTGTGTGTGACAGAGAGACAGACAGAGAGAGAGAGAGAAATCACCAAGCACTAAAATTCAAATTTTGCACTGCAGACCTCACAGTGTCTGTCTGTCTGTGTGTGTGTCTGTGTTTGTGACAGACAGAGAGAGAGAGAGTGACACTTGCTGTGTATTTAAAAAACAAACGAAAGACAATGACAGACGCAGAAGGCGATTGGACTGTTTGTGGCAACAGACGACTCGTTGCTCTCCCCTTGTACAGTGCATCCTGAAGGCATGTGTGGACCAGGAGATGATGCAGTGCTCCAAAGGCCTGGTTCTGCTGTCCCTCTACACCTCTTACTTTTTCAGTTATTCCACTTTTGTCCCATCCTCTCCTGGCTTTTCCCCCATAACCCTAACCTAACCCCTAACCCTGACCTTCGGGGTCCGTGCTCCCAAATTTGATTTACCCTAACCCCTTGTTTTCCCTAGCCCTTCCGGACTCTTTAGTTGTGTTCCCCAGGGACACATAAGCCCTCACGCCACGTCAAGGCAGAGTCCATGTGAGGGTATGTTTTTTTTTTTTTGTTTGTTTTTTTTTTTTTTGGGGGGGGGGGGGGGGGGGTAGGATTTTGGAAAATTTAACTTTTTTTTTTTTCGTTTTCTCTCACAAATGTTTACAAAAATAACATATATTATTTGTTACGGAGTATAGCATGGTGGGAAAGGACGGAGAGAAAACCCCCCCCCCCCCCCTAAGTTTTGTTGGTTTTGTTTTTGAGTTTGTTTTGGATTAATTGCATGTTTTTGTGTTTATTTACGGTTGTTGCACCTGTGTGGGAGGGGAGATTTTACTCTAGCCCAGCTGCCAGTGAGGCGGAGTTGAATACAGGGAGCGGCTGATTGGAGTTCCTCTTTATAAAGGGGAGAGGAAGCAGGAAGTGTTGTTGTTGTTTTTAGTAGGACCTCGGTGAAGCAGGAGAGCCCCGGAGATCCAGGACAAAGTGTGCGCATTTTTAATAGAAAGGATCTTTTTTTAGCCTGGCCTGGTTTTTGCTTTTAACGAAACGGAGGACGTGGAAAGGAGGACGTATTCCTATGGAGCTGTGAGAGGACGTGCTGGAAAAGAGAGGACGTGCTGGAAAAGAGAGGACGTGCTGGAAAAGAGAGGACGTGCTGGAAAAAAAGGGACGTGTTGGAAAAGAGGAAAACGAGCACTAGACTGGAGACCTCCTGCGCCCCGATAAGAAGAACTGGACCAGCTCGGGGAAGTTTAACTGCCGGGAGGTAATGTGGAGACCCAGCCTCGAACAAAGTTAAAGCCTGAAAAGGTGGGTGGCAAACCTGTTTTAGGGAGCTGCAGGATTGATACGGTTGGTTGCGTGTTCGTGCTGTGACCCTCTCTCCCCTGTTTGTAACTAGGCGAAGAACTCGGACCGCGGTGGTCTTTGGGCTTTGGATCCCTGGCCGGGGTTGTCTTCAGCCGGTAGTTTGCCTAGAGGAAGAACAAATAAATTTTGTGTAACCCATTGCAGTGTGTGCGTGGTGGTTTGTTGCTGGTCCCTACTAGAATTCCTATTCTTTTTGCACGGAGGCTCTCTTAACAGACCTCCCGTAACATTTGGCGTTTGTCGACAGGATTTGTGACCAGTATACAAACCTACCTGCCTTAGACTGATTAATATGGCGGATGAGTTATCTGAAACCAGGAATATGGCGTCACCATTTTTTATCGGTGCGCCCTGGGTACCAAAATTTTGTGGGCTTAATACGAATTATGAAGATTGGGAGAGTCAAATTAGCGCAATGCTCCGTGCTCAAAAGTGGTCGATAGAACAGCAATGTGATTTTGTATTGAGTGCATTAGGAGGAGAATCACGACGTGAAATTCTTATTCTGGAACAAGCGGAGCGGGATACGCCAGATAAAATCTTTCTTCAGCTTAAAGAACTGTATGGGGACAAAACAGCCGTGGGTACCCTGCGTGCCATGTTTTATGAAAGGACAGAAGAGCCTATTAGAAAGTTCACGTTACGCTTAAGGGAGTTGGGCCATCGCCTGCAGACAAAAGAGCCACAAGGGTTTCGGCGGGCTGACCTGCACCTGCGTGATCAGTTTGTCTTGGGTCTTAGGGAGGGTGAGATACAGCGTGATCTGCGGCGTTTATTAAGGCACGATCCTGACCTCTCATTTGAACAGGTGCGTAAAGAGGCTCTGCAATTGGAAGCGGATGCGCTGTATGGCGTACATGAGGACTCCGCTTGTGCTGTAGTAAGAGGGGATTTAAAGTGGCAGGATACTCTGAATTGGAGAGATAAGTTTAAAGTGGAGATCCTTGCAGAAATGAAGGAGCAAATTATGGATCTCAAAAATACTCTTCAGGAGGAGCTGAGGGAATTTGTCCGACCAGCACCAATGCCACGGACGTTTTCAGCTCCTAGAGGTGAGCGAGAAAGGTGGAACCTTAGTTCCCCTCAATATAGGGGAGGTGTTGAAGTGTCCGAGCCACCCCCGGTGACAAAGCAAACCCCACGGTTAGTGGAGCGACCACGGCACAAGTGGGATGAGCATGGGCAGCCTATTTGTAGTAGGTGTGGAGTTAGTGGACACATGGCAAGAGAGTGTCGGGGCACTTCATCTCAGATGGCTTTAAACGAGTAAATCCAGTCGCTATGGGCCAGGTGATTGGAAAGGATGATAGTGGTCCAACTCAGTTAAACCACCCTCAATTTTTAGGGGCATGCCGTCAAGTAGAAGTATTCATTGATGGTAAAGAAGTGACATTTTTGCTGGATACTGGGTCTAATGTAACATTAATGCCACAAGCCTGTTTTAGGAGATTGTTTGGTGAACAGGAGCCGGGGAAAGAGAGTGATCTTAATTGGCTAAAGCTGAAGGCCGCGAATGGATTGGCTATTCCTTACGTGGGCTATGTGTTAGCTGAAGTACAGGTGGGAGACATTACCCTGAAAGATATGGGAATTGTGATTTCAAAGGACGACCCCAATAATTCTAATGCATTACCTATATTAGGTATGAACATCATCGTTCCATGTTGGGATGTGTTTTTTTTGAAACCTCAGACGCAGACCCAGACCTGGCCTGTTGGCTCGACTGTAGACGCTCAACAAGCGTGGGCATCTGCTTTTCAGGACTGTCAAAGAATTCAGGCAGCTGTCCCCGTACCACAAGTAGGGACCCTGCGACCCGCTTACCGCCACCCGGTGAAGATCCCTGAGCACAGTGAGCAGGTGATTTGGGCTAGGGCCCCACAGACACTGAGGAAAGGACAATGTATCTTGGTGGAGCCATTGGAAGGGCCTAGTACAGTTGCCGTTGCTCGATCGCTAGGAACTGTCTATAGAGGCCGGGTCCCCATCAAAGTAAGGAATCTCAATCCTTTTCCTATTACGTTACGACGTTATGAGGCCCTGGCTACATTCTCCACGGAAAATGTCGACATTCAGGAACCTTTTGAAGTCACGTTTGAGCAAACCAGGCCAGGCATCGTTGAAGTGGGCGTATCCCAGGTGAGCTCGGAACCATCTGGTAAAGCTCCTCACATTGAAGTTATGACACAAGGGCGGTCGAATCTATCTATGGAGGAGCAGGAAAAGTTAAATGGTCTCTTGAGGAAGTGGGGCGATGTGTTTGCTGCCGACGAAGAGGATTATGGCCACACAGATGTAATTACGCACTCTATTCCGACAGGTATGGCACCTCCTATTAGAGAGCGGTATAGGCCAATCCCCCCTAAAATGTATCAGGAAGTGCGAGAATTGCTGAATAATATGATTCGATCAGGGGTGGTGCGAGAGAGTACAAGTCCCTGGGCAGCACCCATTGTCCTGGTAAGGAAAAAGAATGGGGAATTGAGATTTTGTGTGGATTACCGCAAGTTGAATGCAGTGACACATAAAGACGCCCATCCATTACCTAGAATTGAAGAGACCTTGACGATGCTGACTAAATCAAAATACTACTCCACCCTTGATCTAGCAAGTGGGTATTGGCAAGTGAAAGTTTCTGAAGCTGACAGGGAAAAAACTGCATTTTGTACTCCTTTTGGCTTGTATGAGTTTGAAAGAATGCCTTTTGGATTGTGTAATGCTCCAGCAACATTTCAAAGGTTGATGCAGAGTTGTTTGGGAAGTCAAATCACAGAGTCCGCTTTTGTCTATCTGGATGATGTGATAGTATATTCACCGGATTTTGACAGCCACCTAGAACATCTGCAGGCAGTGTTTGCAAGATTGAAGAGCTATGGGCTGAAGTTGCGACCTGATAAATGTGTTCTTTTCCAGCAACAGGTGAAGTTCCTGGGTCACCTGGTGAACAGTGAGGGTGTGGCTCCGGACCCTGATAAGATTGCCGCTGTACAGAAGTGGCCGGCCCCGCAGACTATTCATCAGGTGCGTTCC
This sequence comes from Mchenga conophoros, assembly GCF_057382185.1. Lineage (NCBI taxonomy): Eukaryota > Metazoa > Chordata > Actinopteri > Cichliformes > Cichlidae > Mchenga > Mchenga conophoros. The sequence goes on from NC_140540.1 coordinate 39,053,257, forward strand.
TTCTTGGGCTTTGCCGGTTATTATCGGCGGTTCATTGCAGGGTTTGCGGGTGTTGCTAGGCCTCTTAACTCGCTGCTAGTGGGAGTACCGAAGAATAAAAAACAGAATATCCCCATAAATTGGGATGAGGATTGTCAGCAGTCCTTTGATCTTCTGAAGCAGAAATTGCTCGAGGCTCCTATTTTAGCTTTTGCTGATTTCAGATTACCCTTCCGGCTTTATACGGATGCCAGTAAAGTGGGCCTTGGTGCAGTACTGTCTCAAGTACAAGATGGGAAGGAATGTGTGATAGCCTATGCTAGCAGAAGCTTAGCACCCGCCGAAAGGGATGATGCAAACTATAGCTCCTTTAAACTGGAGCTGCTCGCTTTGAAGTGGGCGGTGACTGAGAAATTTAAAGATTATCTATGGGGGTCTCTGTTCACAGTTTATACTGATAATAATCCATTGGTCCATTTATCGACTGCAAAAGTGGGCGCAGTGGAACAACGGTGGGTAGCCCAGCTCGCAAATTATCAATTTGATATTAAGTATCGGCCTGGCCAGGAAAATGTGAATGCTGATGTTCTGTCTAGAATGCCATTGCAGGTGCAACCCCAGGATTTGGTGCCTCCACAGAGTGTGGACGAAAAAGCATGGGTTCAGGCTGTGAACATCGATTGGGATCCAGGATGCTGGCAAGGCTTACAAGAGCAGGACCCCACGCTGCATAGAGTGAGGTACTACATGGCCCGAGGAAAGATGCCATCTGGGGAGGAAAGACGCCAGGAGCCTACTGCAGTCTTAAACTACATGAAACAATGGTCACGGCTGGAGTTGTTGGAGGGTGTTCTGGTCCGCAGGGGGGTGGATTCCAACACCTGTGAGGCGTACTACCAAATCCTTGTTCCTTTGGAGGAACAGCAACCAACATGGAAGGCTTTCCATGAAAGGAATGGTCATTTGGGGGTGGCAAAGACACTTTCGATGCTGCGCCGTAGTTTTTATTGGCTTCAAATGGAGAAGAGAGTGCGGGACTGGACAACATCCTGTGAACGGTGTGTACGTCATAAAGGTCGTGGTGACGGTCGGGCCCCACTTAGCCCTGTTCTTACACACGCACCTCTCCAAACCGTGGCAGTTGATTTCCTGACATTAGGTAGACCGGCAGACTCATACCAGTACATTTTGGTCGCCACTGATTTGTTTACAAAGTATGCTTGGGCAATACCTACCAGGGACCAGACCGCTGCAACTACAGCGAAGATGTTGTTGAGACATATTATTCAGCCAATTGGATGCCCAGAACAACTGCACTCGGATCAAGGTGCTAATTTCGAGTCCACCCTCATAAAGGAGCTCTGTCAGTATTATAATTGTCAGAAAAGTCGAACTACTGCCTATCATCCTCAGGGAAATGGGGCCTGTGAGCGTTTCAATCAGACATTAATAAATATGCTGTCCACCCTAGAGGAAGAGAGGCGGACTCGGTGGGTACAATGTTTGCCCGAACTGCTCCAGGCTTATAATAACTCTGTCCATGCGTCTACAGGTTACACCCCCCATTACCTGATGTTTGGATGGAATGCTCGTCTGCCAGGCGAGCTGTTTATGGGGACGAAGAGACCCATGGAGTCAACCACGACGCAGGAGTGGGTGAGGAGACATCATGAGCGCTTGAGGCTGGCATACCAGATGGTGGAAAAGAGCAGCCAGAAGGCTGCAGGCCGGATGAAGGACAGGTATGATGTTGGGGCTAGGGCAGCACCATTGCTCCCGGGGGAAAGGGTTCTAGTCCATACGACAAGAAGGGACGGACAGGGTAAACTGGCAGCACACTGGGAGGAAGAGATCCAAATTGTAGTTGGCCAGCCAAACCCTATGAACCCAGTCTACAGAGTTCGGCCAGAAGGTAAAGATGGGCCTGTTAGAGTGGTCCATCGTAATCGCCTGCGCATATGTACTTTCTTGCCTTCCGTCAATGATAAAACAGGAGGTGGCGCCTTAGAACCAGGAACGGCAGCTGCGCATGATATAGCGACAGCCTCAGACCAGTGGTTACTTCTATGGAGTATGGCACAGCAGATGCCAGGGCCAAGTCACTATCCGTCCTCCAACAAGTCCGCCCCTGCAACTCAGGAGGGTTTAAGGAGATCTGCCCGTGAAAATCTCGGGAAGCCCCCACCTCGATATACTTAGTAGAGTGCCCGAGGACGGGCTAGGAAAAAGTTGGGGTGGGTGTTACGGAGTATAGCATGGTGGGAAAGGACGGAGAGAAAACCCCCCCCCCCCCCTAAGTTTTGTTGGTTTTGTTTTTGAGTTTGTTTTGGATTAATTGCATGTTTTTGTGTTTATTTACGGTTGTTGCACCTGTGTGGGAGGGGAGATTTTACTCTAGCCCAGCTGCCAGTGAGGCGGAGTTGAATACAGGGAGCGGCTGATTGGAGTTCCTCTTTATAAAGGGGAGAGGAAGCAGGAAGTGTTGTTGTTGTTTTTAGTAGGACCTCGGTGAAGCAGGAGAGCCCCGGAGATCCAGGACAAAGTGTGCGCATTTTTAATAGAAAGGATCTTTTTTTAGCCTGGCCTGGTTTTTGCTTTTAACGAAACGGAGGACGTGGAAAGGAGGACGTATTCCTATGGAGCTGTGAGAGGACGTGCTGGAAAAGAGAGGACGTGCTGGAAAAGAGAGGACGTGCTGGAAAAAAAGGGACGTGTTGGAAAAGAGGAAAACGAGCACTAGACTGGAGACCTCCTGCGCCCCGATAAGAAGAACTGGACCAGCTCGGGGAAGTTTAACTGCCGGGAGGTAATGTGGAGACCCAGCCTCGAACAAAGTTAAAGCCTGAAAAGGTGGGTGGCAAACCTGTTTTAGGGAGCTGCAGGATTGATACGGTTGGTTGCGTGTTCGTGCAGTGACCCTCTCTCCCCTGTTTGTAACTAGGCGAAGAACTCGGACCGCGGTGGTCTTTGGGCTTTGGATCCCTGGCCGGGGTTGTCTTCAGCCGGTAATTTGCCTAGAGGAAGAACAAATAAATTTTGTGTAACCCATTGCAGTGTGTGCGTGGTGGTTTGTTGCTGGTCCCTACTAGAATTCCTATTCTTTTTGCACGGAGGCTCTCTTAACAGACCTCCCGTAACATATTTTCATCTCAACAATGATTTTTTAACAGAACATGATGTCAAAAACAGAATTATCAGATATATTTACAAAGCGAACATTTCTTGTTTGATTACAAGAATTAAGTTTTCAAAGCAAACAAGGTAAAATTAACAATTTTGGAAACATGTTTACAACCGTAACATGGCATCACACTCGTGTAACATGGGAAAAAAATCAAAACTTAGTTAAAAAAAAAAAGACAATAAGTTTTTCATCACATCATAACTTGAAAAAGCACTGGATTGGTGAATTCTGTAACACCAATTCTTTATTTGTCCAACTTTGACACCGAGTGCAGTCTTTTCTTGACAAATGCCTGGTAAGACCGGGCAGACAAGCCTGCAGCCTTGCAATCCCGCACATACTGTGCATATGCATTCTTTACCCTGACTGAAGGGTCCGTGTTCACAAAGCCTATCTCTATGTCTGACCAACGCCTGCTGACATTGGCAGGGATGAACACTGCGCTTGTGCTCACAACCTGAGGCTCTTCATCCTCCAGCAGGACGGGAAGTTCCACGTGATCAAGCTCCAGTTGCAGTGTTGGAGGCTTCTTCTTTGGATGCACTGGCTGGATCACCATACGATATGGGATGTCGTAGTACAGTTTGTACAGGGTGAATCCAAACGTACGCTGACATGGAGATGTAGACAGAATCTTACATTTCTGAAGGTCCGCTTGACTGACCTTTAGCTCGAGTAGCAGATCCTTGATTTTCTCAAAAGATACGAAATCCCGGTTCATCAGGAGGCCAACTGAACTCACCAGAACGAGAATTTTCTTCTGAGTTTCAGGATCGATCTGTTTTGGAAGCCTTTTCAGTACATCGACCAACCATGGCATGCCATGTTCCTTGTATCTGTCAAGATTCCGGGCATAGCAAAGCGAACGTCGCTCCATCTCCATTGAAATATCTCCAACCATGGCTGATGACTGTGCCTCCACCGAAGGCTGTTGGTCATCGTTGGTCAAGGTTTGATCACCCTCATTCCAAAACCAGGAAAGGATCCTTTGCTCTTAGACAATTGGCGACCAATCTCATTACTGAATAATGATTATAAGATATTGGCACAAATTCTGGCTAATAGAATGAAACCTGTATTAGATCAAGTTATTGATGAGAGTCAGTCTGGTTTCATGCAGAATCGTCATATCTCAAACAACATAAGATTAATTTTAGACATAATAGATTACCCAGAACTTGTACAGGATGATAGTCTTATTCTTTTTTTAGATTTCTACAAGGCGTTCGACTCCTTAGAGCATGAGTTTATTTTTACTGCTTTAAATAAATTTGGGTTTGGTCAGTCCTTCTGTAATGCCGTTCGGACACTGTATTCCAATAGTAACAGCTCCATAAAGCTTGCCACTGGTATTTCCCCAAGATTCTCTCTAAAGCGTGGAGTGAGGCAGGGTTGCCCCCTATCCGTATATTTATTCCTTCTTTCTGTGCAACTCCTTAATTCACACATTAAACTCAGTTCTTTAAAAGGCCTGGTCATTGCTAACAGAGAAATACTCATAAGTCAGCTGGCAGACGATACAGCTCTCTTCCTCAGAGACGCCTCGCAAGTTTCAGTGGCCATTAACAATATACAGCCATTCTCTAAAGCCTCCGGACTTTCACTCAACCTGCATAAATGTGAACTTTTACCAGTTAAAAGTTGTTTAGCAACTTCAATTCATGGAATACCTGTAAGAAATTCTGTAAGATACCTTGGAATTCAAATAATAAAAAATGAGCAATCCAGATGCTCCACAAACTTCATTCCTATTATAGATAAATCCCAAAAAATCTTTAATCATTGGCTACAGCGAGACCTGTCATTGAAGGGTAGAGTTCTGCTATCGAAGGCTGAAGGTATCTCCCGTCTAACCTATGCTGCCCAGTCACTACATGTTGATAATACAACCTGTAAGTCAATTAACAAATTATTATACAATTTTTTATGGAAAAATAAAACTCACTACTTGCGTAAATCAGTAGCTTTAAATTCATATGATAAAGGAGGTATAAATTTTATTGATTTCGGTGCTCTTAACAACACCTTTAAAATAAACTGGATTAAAAAGTATTTAAGAAATCCCACTTCTATCTGGAACTTTATCTCACATCATGTGTTCTCTAATTTAGGCGGCCTTAACTTCCTACTGCTCTGCAATTACAGTATTCCAAAAATACCACTGAAACTTTCTCACTTTCATCAACAAATTCTTTTGGCATGGGCGCTGATTTACAAACACAATTTCTCTCCACAAAACTGTTTTATTTGGAATAACTGCAATATTATTTATAAAAATAAAACTCTTTTTTTTTAAATAACTGGTTTAATAATGGAATAATCTTGGTTAGTCAGTTATATAGAGAAGATGGACTCTTATATAATTACTCTGAGTTCCTCAGGAGATGTACCGATAACGCCTAAAGAATTCTCAATAGTGTTCGATGCCATCCCATCTGGTCTGTCCATGTTACACAGATGCTCCCACAGTGCTCCACTACAGGTCACTCCCCCGGATGTGTTACATTCTTCTCTTGGCAATGTTTGCTTTTCCTCTCATAAGTCTATAAATACCAAAATAAGATCTCTCTTTCAGGATGCAATGGTCTCTGTTCCATCAGCCATATTTTATTGGGCCAATTTTGTAACAGATATTGAATGGAAAAAAGTTTGGACTTGACCACAAAGGTTTTTCTTAACAAACAAAATTAAAGAGATTTCCTTTAAGTCGATTCATAAGTTTTACCCTACCAAACAATATTTGTCCAAATTTATGGCTGAAATAAATGTAAATTGTACCTTCTGTCAAGAGCAACCTGAAACAGTTTCTCATCTGTTTTGGTCATGTAAATTTACGTGTAAATTCTGGAAGGATTTCCACAAGTTTATTACTGACTTTGTTCTCCCTAATCTTCAACTATACTATAAGGATGTTATCTTTGGCTATTATAATTTTAAAGACAAGGACAATGATGCTTTCTTCTTTATAAATTTGGTTTTATTTTTGGCAAAATTTCATATACACAAAAGCAAAGTCCTCGGCAGAAAGCCTGAACTTCTTGTATTAAAAATGGAACTTGCACAATATATAAGGACAATCTCCTCATCAAAAAACACTAAGGCTCTCAAGACTGTTAACATCTATAACCGATTGAAACTGCTAACTTGATTTTGGCTCTTGCAAACTTTTGTTTATTTATGTTCCCCTTAATTTATTTTATTTTTTGTACTCACTTTTGTCTCACTGTCCTTGTCACTCTTTCTGTTCCTCATTGTACTACCACAATGTCATCTTTTATGTGATCCCTGTTTTACTTGACTGTATGTTTAAAATGTGATAAATAAAGTTTAAAAAAAAATAAAATAACAAATCGTGAGTCTTCGACTAATCGTGGCAGCTCTAATTACAGATATCATCTTTCACTTGTGTATTTTAATGTGTTTCAGAACAATATTTCTGTTGTGCAGACTTACGGTTGGTAAACAGCAAATATCCAAGTCATTCAAAATAACATCTGTCATGTAGCTCCTGACTCCCTAAGAGTCAAAAGCTTTACAGTATTTTTTGAAGACATACAAACGTTTATTTTCAAACTAATAACTGAGTTACAGGGTCAAAAATAAAAAATTAACAGTCAGTACTTTTGTTGTTCTTTTTGACAAATTCCTGTTAAATGTATTGGACCCTCTGTTTTTAGGTTTTATTTTTTTCATCTTGACTTCCTTGGAAATGCTAGCAAGAAGTCAGTTCAACAGATGTAACTTATAGTGAGATTGGAGGCGGTGCAGTATTAATATCAGAATCCCTTAGTTTTGATTATTAATCCTCTGGCTGACCCCATATTGCATTTTTTCATCTTAAAATGATGCACAGTCTTTATGTGAAATGTACTGTCTTCTTGATATTTATCAACCCATCAGTTTGTATTTCTGTGTGTTAATAAAGTTCCAACTTTTGTATTGTAACATTTTTGTCTTTTTCTTTCTTTAGTTTTTCAGACAACTCAAACTTTTAAACACTTGTAATGAGCTGTGTGTGTGTGTGTGTGTGTGTGTGTGTGTGTGTGTGTGTGTAAGAAGTACCACTTTTAACAACTTCATTAATATTGTTTTGTATCATAGTAATAAAGGTTAGTTTTAACGTCTGTATCTCCTCCTTATTTAATCTGAGATGTTCTTTTCTAAAAACCTCAGGATTGTGCAAGTACTTGTTGAGTTTAGAAGGTAAGTGAAACACTAAACAGAAAAGAAAAGAGACAGAGATGTGTGTTTTCTGTTAATACCATAATTGCAGTCATCTTAAACAAACACATGACATTTCTTTGGCACGATTGCTTTTTCACTGATTTGAAACTTTAATGTGTGGTACAACAATTCTTCTAGTTAAATAGAAAAAAAATGGGCTGTCTGTGTAAAAAGCATAAATGGCTGTTTGTCTTGGTGTATTGGTCTTTTGCCAGCATGGCAAACTAGATCAATCTGCTGGGACATCTGATTTGAGGACAATCACTTGCTTTTCCAAAGGACACTGACAACCAGACATTAGATGCCACAGCCCTGGCCCACGGTATCCCCCCCCCCCCTCCCCCCCCATGCATTCGGTGGGCCTTCTGTAGTAAGAGAGCAGCTTAATGAAGGTGACAAGGTGAAAACAGGAGGACTGATGTGCCGGTGCTGTGAGGGCATGTATAACACCACCTACCCAAGTGTTGAATATAAGGAGGCTTTGAAGAATCTACAATAATTGTGTATTGTTTGTACATGTGTGATGTTTTCAGGGTTTTTTAAATAAAAATCAGCTTTCTTTTTAATTGCTATTAACTGACAGTCAGATAACCAGCTTTTAAAAACATATTCATAAACACTTTGCAGTCAACAAAATTTGCACAGAGGTTATAGATGAAATAAAAGTATCACGTGTGTTCTAGGTGTGTTTATAACTCTGTTATTGTACATATTCTGTGTTATACATCATAATCATTCCAGTCATTTTTTAACTGTTTTAATCTTTATAAAACTGTTATTTATTTATTTATTTTTGTGATTTCTGCTGCCCTATTGGTCTGGTCTCTCTTGAAAATCTGAGAATGTGATATTCATAATAAAAGGATTTAAGTTTACTGCCAAAAAATGATTGCACTTCATAACAGAAATGTGCTAACTGGCTTGAAATAGATTGAAACTGTTATGAGATTGCTTCAGGGAGCAGACATGACACCGTCTTTTAGGTTTCGCCATCACTTTGTATTATGCGCACAACACCACCCTCCTCTGGCTTCCACATGAACTGCACCTTAAACATCAACTGTTTACAAATGTCATGACACAAACAAACGTTTCAATACCGTAAATCACTTTTTGGACTGCGATCACTTTTTGGCACAACATCGGCTCTGATAACATTTAAAGCGCACTGAAAAACCATTCTTTAATGCTAAAAACCCATTATCAATTGTAATTATTTATTTATTAATTTAAATTTCAGATATCGATCTTCATTTTTGTAAACTGGTGAATTAATGATTTTTTAAAGAATTAAAACGACAAAGTTTGGCAATATATTTTTTAAAAAGGATGAATAAAGCAGTAAAATAAAATGAGAAATATATATATATTTTAAAAACTATGATAATTAGACGAACTTTATTTTAAATAAATAAAATTGATTTTCGGTGACCCTGGGTGTCATGGTGATGATGACGTGTTTGAGTGCAGGTATAAAAGCAGGAGGCAAAAGTGGAATTCGGGTTTCACGTTTGAGCGCAAACAGGAGCTTTTTCCCACTAGTGCTGTGAAAACTCGGATTTTTCAAACTACAGCTAACGTTTGAAAATCTTCAAGAAGGATTTGCAAAATGACTTCTTCAAACTTGAGTCGCGAGATGCACCTGCTCTCCCTTTTCATTGAGGAGGTGTTAGATCAACGCTATGGTGAGTACAGCAGGCTAATATGTCAGAGTGCTAGCAAACAAATACAACTTCGATTTTTGTCTTTTATTGTTTGGAAGTAGGACTTCACGAGTGTTAACATTTAGGATGAGATGTTTCATACTTGAGTAACATCAATTTTAACATGTGCCAGTACGCTATAAAGATGGCGCCATGTTTTTTTTTAATTGCTAACGACTTAAGGCGTTGGAGGACGCTGACGTCAGCGCGCGGCCGTTTTTGCATGTAGAGGGTTTGAGTTGACATGTTTGGGCCGCTGGCGCTGAGTTATACGTGAACGTTTCATAGATTGTGAATGTGTAAAGCTGGAGAAGCTGGAGTTTTAAAAGTTCACAGAGTCGCAGGATGAGTTTGAGATTGAAACAGTGTGTGCCTGCAATAAGGAGGTGGGAGGTTTCTCACCTAAATGTAGCTGCTTTATCCTCAAAATATCGATGCTCAACTAATATGAAGATATTACTCCTTAATGTGAATGCGTATTAAAACCTCAGTGAAAATCCACGCAGCCTTACACACATGAAAACTTTTACCAGGTGAAAAATGTGAAGGCTTTCATAAACAATGAGTTCTGCTGGGCGCTTCTTACTGTTTGTGTGTGGAAGAGCTTATGATGATGTAAAGCCATGTCTGGACAATTTAAATTCAGGCTTTAATTTGTGTGATCACATGATTAACGTAGACGCACGCTTTGCTTTCTCGTAGCTGATCTGGTGAGTCCAGTCACTGCACCTCAGATGGTCGTCACTAACTTGAGGAACCGTGAACTGAGCAGGAGGCATCTGAACTCCATGTCCCACCTGGTCCTCACTCTTTACCATAACCTGGTGACTGGGTCCAAGGACTTTCCTTGCATACCTTTTAAAGGATGGTTCCACCGGGACCTGGTGACGACACCATTTGTCAATGTGAGGCAGAGCCAGAGAGAGAACACCACTCCTTCTCCTCCTACGGACTCACCAGCTGGCATGATGCTGCCGCCTGCGGGCTCCAGCTCTCATCCACGCTTCCTGACTCCAGTTCTTCCAGAGAAAGCAGATCTTGCTGTGCTGAAGGCAGATCGGAGGAACTGTGTCCGCACCCTGACTGTCGACGGCCTCCCCGTCACCAGAGTCATCTCCACTGTTTACCAAACAGAGGACACTGAGATGAAGAACCGCTGGAGAGTAACAGACTACAGCGCGGACGGCAGAGTTCTCACTTCGGTGCTCTGCCGTTTTCTAAATATGTCGGCAAAGCGTGCTAAGAGGAAGGCGGAGGAAGAGAGCAGCATCCGGAGCCCGACTCAAGCAAGGAAGCGCTTGAGATTATAATATACAGTGAAGCATGTCGAACGTCAGCAAGCCTGAACAAAGTGGTAAGTAGTAAACAGTGCTTAAGGTTGTTTCTAAAAGAATGTCCTAAAATATTTGAAAATCGTTGAGGTTTTAACTTTTATTCTTTCTTTTCTGCCTCTTGTTTCTAAAAGTCAGGCAAAAGAGTCACGCTGCAAAGAAACACCACACAGAAGATTTTCCCTCAGTAAAATGGTGAATATATTCATCTTGTTATGACGTTTGCTCACAATAACCAGGAGTGTTTCTGAAGTGATTCACTCTCATTTGGTGTTATTTGATCCAAAGACAACTGAGGGTCTTCAGAGCAGCGTGAACGGGCGTCATCTGAGAGCAAGACAGTCCTGGCGCCTTTGTGGTTCCCTCCAGGTACTCCAGCTTCATCCCACAGTCCAGAGAGATGCAGTTAGGTTGAATGTGAGTGTGAATGGTTGTCTGTTTCTCTGTGTTAGACTGACCTGTCCAGGTTATACCCCCGCCTCTGGCCCCATAACAGCTGGGATGGCTCCAATGGTTAAGCAGAAGAAATGGATGGAAGGATGATCCAAAGAGAAACATTGAAGGCCCTCTCACAAAAAAAGATAAGAACTCATTTTACACATTGTTGAAACATCCTGAAAGTTATTTGTTGTGTTTAGAAACTGGTTGAACTGTCATTAGAGTTTGTTTCGACTTGTTGTTCATTTCTTATTCGGTTCAGCTGTGTTTCTATGTGTCCTTAGTTCCCATAATCAGCCTCCTGTGTGTAAATATTGTGTCAGTCTCCCTTTGTCCCTTGTCAGAGTGTTAGTCTCCGTCCCCTCGTGTTTCCTTGCCTCAGTAGTTCTGTTTCCTACAGTTTTCCCCCAGTATAGGTTTTGGTTAGACTTTTTCAGTTCCCTTTGTCAGTCTTTGTATTTGGTATTTCCTCATCAGTCTCATCACTTTCCTCTCCAGAGAGAAAACAATAAAAAGACCTGAAGAGACGTCTATGCAAACGCTCTCATTGTGAAAGATAAGTATACATCCAACTAATCTGTGACTCTGTCACAGCTCTGATCAGCAATTCTTTCAGGTTTGTCTGTTTTGATGATGTTATTAATTGTTATTATCCTTTATCCAGTTAACTTTCAGAGAGGAGCGGAGGGAGGAGCGAAGCCAGCGTGCTCTGTAAACTGTCATTAAAAAAAAGATAAGTATATATTGATTTTATATTATTATGACAGCTCCTCCTCAGTGAACACTTCCTCTAGTTGCTGAAATCATTTACTAATTTTTTTCTTCCCATTTGTCTTTTGTTTTTCAGAGAAAACAGAGGAGCCAAGGTGACATTAAGACCTAAGACAGGACGGATTGAACCCTTTCTCGTAAAAAGATAAGTATTCACTCTGCTTTTAATCAGAATATTGATAAATATCTAAAATTCTGCTCACCTGGTTGATAAAGTTACTAAAATGATTCCCTCTTTTCTGTCATTTGTCCTTTAGAGAGAAGATGAGGAGAGTGAACGTCAGCAAGAATGAACAAAGTGGTAAGTAGTAAATAGTGTTTAAGGTTGTTTGTAAAACATCCCAAACATTAAAAAAATTGTTGAGGTTTTAACTTTTATTCTTTCTTTTCTGCCTCTTGTTTCTAAAAGTCAGGAAAAAGAGCCAAGATGAGAAGAAACTCCACACAGAAGATTTTCCCTCAGTAAAATGGTAAATACATTCATCATGTTATGACGTTTGCTCACAATAACCAGGAGTGTTTCTGAAGGGATTCACTCTCATTTGGTGTTATTTGGTGTTTGTCTTTGAAAGGAGAGGAGCAGTAACGACACTGGGAGACAAACAACAGGATGATCCAAAGAGAAACATCAAAGGCCCTCTCACCAGCTTTCATTTATTAAATTTGTCTTTACTGAACGATTTCTGGTGTGTACTTGTGTTGATACTCAGACAACAGCTCGTCTTTCTGTTTGTGCTGGAAGATTCAGGCAAACACATATTACATATATAGATTGTTATATGACACAGTTTCACATTTAGTGCTATATGATAATGATAAGGTCCAGTTTAATGGTATTGCTAGTGTCTAATGAAATGAACACGTGATTTTCAGATCCAGCAAAGTGAATATTTTTCACTGTGGATAAATTACATGGAAACGTTTAATGAGTCATCAGCTATTTCACTACAAAGATGATGTGATTAAAGGTTCTCATACATGCAGGTCAGAAGTTTTGCTCCATCCTGGATGTTAAATGCTGATCAATGTTTACACATATCTGCACATTTCTAACAGCTCATTTCACAGGTCATCAGTCTCCTGACTGCATATGCAGAGTTTTATCATCACGTGTTCATGGCAGACAAACATAATTATGAATTCTTGTTTTAGTTCCATTCAGTCACTCAACATCAGGTGTCTGCTTGTCCTGAGCTGTGAGAACTACAGTGAGTTGCTTTCCTCTTTAGCTTAGTATTAATAAACCAGGTCGTAGGTGGGCACCTGCATCAAGGAGTCAAGAAGCATATTTTATTGTTTAATGGTGAAAACAATGGATTGTTGGTCATTTGTTTAATGGAAAGACTGAAAGTGCGGCCTGGTGTTGACTTACACTTATTCAAAGTGATGAAGTACCAACAGATACTAAAAGTCACAGCCTGAAACACGTCAACTGCTTTATTATTTCTAGTTATAAATAAACTGTCAGTTTATGGCCCCTGTGGCTCGATCAGGACCCTTCCGGGATGTGGAGATATTTATCATTTACTATAACTTGTGCTTATGTTGGTTTTTGCTGTGGTTTCGCTACTGTGTTTTTCTCTTTTTGCTTGTTTTTATTTTTCCAGCAGGTGATCAAACTGATTTTTAGTGTCTTCTCTCTCTGTGTCTCTCTTCTCCTATCTTTTTGCTTTCCATCTCCTTCTGTTGAGCATCTTCCCAACTTCTCTTTTCTTCATCTTTCTCTTTCCCATCCCCAGTCCTGTCCGTTCTGATTGTAATAATTTCAAGGTAAAGAAAAGAAAGAAATAATAAAGAGCTAATACACTTTGACAATCAAGTGGACCAGTGTGGCAAAAGCTGTAATGATCCATTTGGGAAAATAAATCTGTTGGACTGGTAAACTAATATACTATAGTAATACGGTATGAAAAATGGCAAACATGAGAATTCTGTGTGTTTTCCTTCTTATCTGCAGACTAACAGTCCACAGGTTTGGTGCTCAGACTCTGATTTGTTCCCTGGAGATGGAGGAGAGAGAGCACAGAGGACAGCAAGGTGGAGGAGTGAAGGAGAAGGTGGTGCAGCTCAGTGTCCAATCAGGAGTGAGCATCTCTATATATGTATATAGAATATATATATATATATTTCAAGTTTTTGTTGTTTTTTGTTTTTTAAAGCAAACACTAAAACTGTCACCCAGACCTCTGAAGATAAAGATAACTAATCATAAATAAAGGGAATATTATCATGATGAGGACACTATCAGAGGTAGTTCAGGGAACTGTTATACTTCAGATACCAGAAAAATCGTTTTTCTTTTCTTGTTTTTTTGGCTTAACTTCATGGTAGTCAAAATGAAGAAGAGTGCTAAGTAAGTAAAAGCTGCATGGCAAAACACACACCTTCACTGCAGATGCATGCACAGAAACCAGTATTTTTTGTATCTTAAATATTAAGTAGTGTGTGTACAGTAGTCAATATAATGGGATGTGTCCTAAAGCAGCGAAAGAAGAGTTCTTACAGCATTTTGCAATATTTAGGATTTTATTGAACACTTTTACCTTTCAACATTTGTAACATTAGTGAGTAATGAAGCATTGCAGAATAATCCTGTGTTTTTGATTATTTATTGTACACTACAAGTAAACAACAATAAGTTAAACATCTGTCACATCTGTTAGAAGCTTGGATACATTTACTCCTACAAGGATTTTACTCTTATGAAATGTAAAAAGAACACTGAAATTATATTTTACAGTTTTTCACATAAACAGTTTTGCTTTGCTTACAGAAACTATAACTTTAATCTCAGCCAAACCGATTTACTCAGGAACAAATAAAATACTAAAAAAAAGCCAAACGATAACATTTTTAAGTTATCTAAGTGACCTATATATGTTTAACCTGAGTAGCGAAAGACTGCGGTGGGTTTGAAAATGATTTGCCAGGAGTCCGGTGTTCTCACAGCTCTAGTGAGCCTTGCCCCCGGCTCGCTATCGAGCTAGTGGGTAACAGACGTCTCTGAAAACGTCGGAGCGCTTTTGAAAATATGTGGTGTCTTGATAAACTGAGCAGATATTTGAGGTTTACACAGCTACAGTCTCGCCTGAAAATATGTGAAACGTTTATTTTGTGACCCATAAAGAATAATAAGAGTAATACTAAAACTAACTAGCTGCCGCCATTGTTGGAAACTGAGCTGGGCTGCGCTATGAATTCTGGGACACAGCTACTTCTTCTTCTTCGGGGTTTAACGGCAGCTGGCATCCTTGTACATGCAGTGCTGCCATCTTCTGTTTCAGTCCGTTATTACACTCTTAAATCCTGCTACTTATTCCTGCGTCTTTTGGGATCTTACAAAGCTTCAAACGACGCTGAAGCTCTACGGTCTGACCGAGAGGGACAAGCAGGAGGTAATCAAAGTCTGTAGATCAGTCATACCGGAGATGCAAGATAAATTCCCCGACGTCGTCGACACCGTCCACCGCATCGGTCCCAAGAGGTCCAACAACAACCAACCCAGGGGAATCATCATTCAGTTTACATCCAGGATCTACCGCGATGCTGTCTGGCGCGCTGCTAAGAAGTCCACCTACCTGAAACGTAACAACCTAAAGCTGGCTGAGGATCTGTCCCCTGACGACCGCGCCCGAAGAAACAGACTCTGGCCGTCTGTGGAAGCTGCGCGCAAAGAAAACAAGCTGGCGTTCTTCGTAGGAGGTCGTGCGTTCGTGGAGGGAAAAGAGATTTTTCCAGCCCTATAATTTGATCCAAGGTATTTTGAGGTGAAAACTGAAGTATCTTAAGATTAACTTGGTTTCACTGCCGTTCTTTTTTTGTTTGTTTGTTTTTGTTGTTGGACTCATAAAACGATCAGAGTTAAACTGATGCAGTTTATTTGTTATAAGTTTATTGGTCTTCAGTTTGGCTGCAATATTTTTACTGAAAATGTTATGAGCAAGCTGGATAAGCTTCTTTTTATTTTTTTTTAATTTTTTTTATTTTTTTGAATAATTAGTTATTTAAATGGAGCAAGAAAATTTCTATTAAGCTCCCTTTCAATGCTCATATGTGAAGCGTTTATTTATTTTATTTATTTATTTATTTATTTATTTATTTTTTACCACATTGGTTTTATTGTTTTAGGCTATTGTATTCCTATTATTATTCAAGTTCACAATTTCCTTACTCAGGGGTTGCAGTTCTCATCTTATATAGGACTCTCTTAAGTGACCAGGTTCCCAATTCAACTGTTCTTCATTTACTTGGTCTAAGCTTTTTCTTATTTGTCACTTTAAATTTTTGTTACTATCATTATTTCTCTGTCTGTTATTTCTTTAAATGCAAGAGGTTTAAGAAACAATGTTAAACGTAAGGCTATTTTTTTGTTTTGCAAGCAGTTCAATTCAGATTTCTGTTTTATACAAGAGTCTCACTCAACAGAACAAGAAAAAACATTTTGGAGATCGCAATGGGGAGATGATCTGTGGATGTCCCATGGTACAGAGCATGCTGCTGATGTCTGCATACTTAAAGGAAGATTTAATGGTCAAATCTTGAATTCTGACATAGATAAAGATGGTCATTACATTTTTCTAATAGTTGAGGCTGCACACTCTATCTATATTTTAGTCAATGTGTATGGTTTTAACTGTCAGAGGGAGAATAAACTATATTTTGATAGGTTGGAGGAGCGCCTACTGCGCTGGTTATCGAAATATCCCAATTCTTTTATTATTTTTGGTGGAGACTTTAATACAGTGTTTAACAGCTATTTGGACAGATGGCCTTCTAGAAGTTCAGACTCTAACTCATTCATAAGACTGTTTGCACAAAGATTCAACTTAGTCGATTCTTGGAGGGATTCTCATTCGTCTCAGATAGCTTATACATGGTGTAATAAGACTCAAACCAGACACTCACGTATCGATTTTTGGCTTATCTTATAAGATTTAGAAAAAGTTAAAACGGATATTTATCCTACACCACTCTCAGACCACAAAATGGTTAGCTTATCGATCCCGTTGTCATCCTCCCTAATCACTAAAACCTCTTACTGGAAGTTAAATAGTACCATTCTTGAGCATAAAGAAGTGATTTGTGAAGTTCAGAGATTCATTAAACTTTATTGGAGTAAAGCTCTCACAAATAATACATTTTGTAGTAACTGGGAACTTTTGAAATATGAAATTGGAAAATTCTTTAGAAAATATAGCAGTGATTTAGCAAAAAAAAGAAGATCTGATGAGACGCAAGTGATACAAAAGATCATATGCCTTACTTCCAAACCAATAGACACCCTCAGTGAATCTGATAAGATAGAACTGGTTGACCTGCAGCACAGGTTAGATGAGCATAGCAAATAGCACATAGCAAAATATTGTTCAAACTTTTATTGCAAACTTTATTCTTCTAGTTATTGCCCTGAAGGTTGTCTGACTTTTTAAAATTCTTTAGACAAAATTACTCAGCTGAATGAGGAGGATAGTCAGCTTTGCGACAGATCAATTTCTTTGATTGAGGTTGCAGATGCTATAAAACATCTAAAGATTAACAAATCACCTGGAACTGACAGTTCGCTGACAGTTTAGCCCCGTTTCTTTTAGAAGTTTTTAAGGAAAGTATGGATAGAGGTGCACTCCCTCCCACTTTATGTCAAGGTTTGATCACCCTCATTCCAAAACCAGGAAAGGATCCTTTGCTCTTAGACAATTGGCGACCAATCTCATTACTGAATAATGATTATAAGATATTGGCACAAATTCTGGCTAATAGAATGAAACCTGTATTAGATCAAGTTATTGATGAGAGTCAGTCTGGTTTCATGCAGAATCGTCATATCTCAAACAAAAGATTAATTTTAGACATAATAGATTACCCAGAACTTGTACAGGATGATAGTCTTATTCTTTTTTTAGATTTCTACAAGGCTGTTTTGGAGGAAGGTTGGTTCAGGGTTTCAGTAGTCGTCATCATGGGCTCATCCGATTAGAATGAAAATAAGCAGTCATTAATCTTTGCAGGTTTTGTTGTTTTATTGTATAACGGATAAAGGAAAGAAAGACACACATGGACTGCTCTCTCTCAGCTGCCGCCCCATGTGGGAGTGAAGAAAGAGTGAGGGGTAGGTGAGTGCAGTCCTTATATAACAAGTGACAGGTGAGTGCAATTAAGGCGAAGCACCACACCCAATCAAAGGTGAGGAAAAGAAACAAGGTGCATCTGGTGAAGTGAATGTGCTGAAAGGTGAGCCTTTACAACAGCCGCCCCCATATTTCTACTGAGAAATATGTTCAAAGGATTAGAGATGCTCTTTTTCACAAAGCGGGGGCAGAGGAATCAGACATGCTACAGGTCTAATATAGGTTCAGGGGGTTGACCTAGAGATCGACAATGCAGGCTAGACAGTTCAGGGGGCCGACCATGTAACCAGCGGTGACGGCAAAGCAGGTCCAAATGCCAACCGCGTGGGATGCAGCGGCAGGCCCAGACCTGCAGACCGTTGGGCAGTTTTGCAGGTGCTGGGGGCAATGTACGGGGCTTGGCAGAGGCAGGACCAGGTGATGCAGGAGCAGGCAGCGCCCTGACCACTGGCGGAATGGCAGCCACAGGCGGTGGAACTGGTGATAGTGGCACTGCCGGTGACGACATAGGTACTGCTGATGGTCGAGTATGAGGTGGCTGAATGAATTCAGAGCCATCAGCGGACACAAGGATGTGCTGGAGCGGTTCTCCTGAACCTGAACTGGAAGATGTGAACAAACATTGGGCATGCGTGGAACTGCTCGGGGGTTGGAAGTCTGTGATTGGACCTTGGAGTGTCCATCCTAAGCGGGTTTTGACTGCTGCAGGAGATCCAAATGGTCCATGTCTAACTGGTGCAATAGGCGTAATAAGGTGGGTATGATCAGAGCCTATGAGCAGTAGTGGAGCTGCTTTGTTAATGAAGGTTAATGGGATACCTTGAAGATGCTTGTATCTCCGTTGAAGAGAGGATACGGGGTAGGTGTGGTCTGAAAGTGCTAAGTGACTTGTAGCGAAGGCATTATTAATTGTGTAAGTTTTCTCTGGATGTGCGATGGGAGAAATCTGGAAACTTACAGTTTCAGTTCTAGGTCTCTGATTCACCTCACATAGGATGTGTAGATGTCTTTCCATGCAGGTGGCACATGCTTTCCTCAGATCACACTTCGCAGCCTGATGAGTTCTAGCACAACGCCAGCACCGTTTGTTTCTCCTTATCCAGTTTATTTTCTCATCCTTTGTCTTGTTAATGAACTCGGGGCACTTGCTAATGTGGTGTTCAGGTGAGCAGCAATATGCACATCTTGCCTTAGTCATTATGATGGGTTGTGCTGCCTGTACAGGATCGGATGCATTTGTCCCATGTAATATTGTTGTGAGTGGAGAGGTGTACTTATGGGCAGGTCGTGGCTGGTTAAAGGATGAAACAGGACTGTCCTTTCTTGGTTGACACTTGAATTCAATTTGCAACCAGGATGAGAACAAAGGTAAGTCATACATCGTATCTCCTTGTTCCCTGTAAATATGCCGTTTGAAGCGACCGGAATGCTCTGCGGGCAACTTTTCAAGTAGGCGATCGACATGGGAGCCACAATTTAGTTCTGTCCGTCCTTGATCACCCATAGTGCTAAGCAAACCAACTAAAGCTTGTACACGAAGAGCAAAATTATCAAGACTCTGACCATCACCTGCTCTGATAGGAGGAAGCTCCAGTATATTCCGTAGCTCTTTCAATGCTAGCTGTCTTGGTTGCCCATAACGCTCATCAAGAGCTTTGATGGCTTGAGTGTATGGGTCAGGAGCATAGGAAAAGGAAATAGCTAACCGTTTAGCTTGGTCTACTTTCAGATGATCAAGAAGGACATGATATTTGAAATGCTCTGTCTCATGAGGGTCAAGCAGGTTAGTAAGGGCCATTCGTAACAGCCTATACTGGATCTCATCTTCTCTGGTAAGGTCTGGGAAAGAAGGACCCTCAAGCTTATACACATGTGTTCTAGTGCTAACAGGGTGACTAGAACTAGCAGTAATGGGTACCGAAGGTTTTTGTGCATGCAAACCATCAGATGTAGCTGGTTGCTGCTTTAAAGGAGGGTGCTGCCTTGGTTCTGGAATGCAAACGAGAGGTTGAGCTGGGTCTTCATCTAGAGGAACAGCAGGTTGAACACATGAAATCTGGTGGGGACCTTGCAGTGGTGTGGCCAGGAAATTAAAAGGAGTCTCATCTGGTGTAGGAAAAACTGGTCTAGGCAAACCACTTGAAGGAACTGCAGCATCTAATATTGTTGAATTAGGGAAAGAAGGGCTAGCAGCCAGAACTGCACCAGAGTGACGGCTAACCTGGGGGGGCTGAGAGTGTGATTGACATGTTGCTGGATCAATCACTGGGAACTGCTCATGTTGCTGATGTGTTTGGGGAATGGCTTGTAAACCGCAAACAGAGGATTTGCTTTCATCAGAGACAGTGTGAATTGAAGATCTGGAGGAACTGTGAGAATGGGGAGGAGATAACTGAATCATGAATTGCCTAATCTCCCTCATTGTCATCAGGAGTTCCCTCATCACCTCATCTTGATTGGTGGGTAAAGGAGCAGGGGATGTCTCTGGTTGTCTTTCTGACTCTCCGACAGGATCCTGCAGCCCATGTGTGTCTTTGTCACTATGTTGGCATTCTGTTTGACTCTCTGTATCACATCGAGCACTTCTACTTCCAGGATACTGAACGTCATACTGCTGCAGGTGGGCAGGAGGTCGACTATCACGACCAGAATGTCTCAAATCTTCAGTCAATGGCTGCTGTGAATCCATGACGCTAACGCTACTCCGGCTCGGAGGACCATGTTTTGGAGGAAGGTTGGTTCAGGGTTTCAGTAGTCGTCATCATGGGCTCATCCGATTAGAATGAAAATAAGCAGTCATTAATCTTTGCAGGTTTTGTTGTTTTATTGTATAACGGATAAAGGAAAGAAAGACACACATGGACTGCTCTCTCTCAGCTGCCGCCCCATGTGGGAGTGAAGAAAGAGTGAGGGGTAGGTGAGTGCAGTCCTTATATAACGAGTGACAGGTGAGTGCAATTAAGGCGAAGCACCACACCCAATCAAAGGTGAGGAAAAGAAACAAGGTGCATCTGGTGAAGTGAATGTGCTGAAAGGTGAGCCTTTACAACAAAGGCGTTCGACTCCTTAGAGCATGAGTTTATTTTTACTGCTTTAAATAAATTTGGGTTTGGTCAGTCCTTCTGTAATGCCGTTCGGACACTGTATTCCAATAGTAACAGCTCCATAAAGCTTGCCACTGGTATTTCCCCAAGATTCTCTCTAAAGCGTGGAGTGAGGCAGGGTTGCCCCCTATCCGTATATTTATTCCTTCTTTCTGTGCAACTCCTTAATTCACACATTAAACTCAGTTCTTTAAAAGGCCTGGTCATTGCTAACAGAGAAATACTCATAAGTCAGCTGGCAGACGATACGGCTCTCTTCCTCAGAGACGCCTCGCAAGTTTCAGTGGCCATTAACAATATACAGCCATTCTCTAAAGCCTCCGGACTTTCACTCAACCTGCATAAATGTGAACTTTTACCAGTTAAAAGTTGTTTAGCAACTTCAATTCATGGAATACCTGTAAGAAACTCTGTAAGATACCTTGGAATTCAAATAATAAAAAATGAGCAATCCAGATGCTCCACAAACTTCATTCCTATTATAGATAAATCCCAAAAAATCTTTAATCATTGGCTACAGCGAGACCTGTCATTGAAGGGTAGAGTTCTGCTATCGAAGGCTGAAGGTATCTCCCGTCTAACCTATGCTGCCCAGTCACTACATGTTGATAATACAACCTGTAAGTCAATTAACAAATTATTATACAATTTTTTATGGAAAAATAAAACTCACTACTTGTGTAAATCAGTAGCTTTAAATTCATATGATAAAGGAGGTATAAATTTTATTGATTTCGGTGCTCTTAACAACACCTTTAAAATAAACTGGATTAAAAAGTATTTAAGAAATCCCACTTCTATCTGGAACTTTATCTCACATCATGTGTTCTCTCATTTAGGCGGCCTTAACTTCCTACTGCTCTGCAATTACAGTATTCCAAAAATACCACTGAAACTTTCTCACTTTCATCAACAAATTCTTTTGGCATGGGCGCTGATTTACAAACACAATTTCTCTCCACAAAACTGTTTTATTTGGAATAACTGCAATATTATTTATAAAAATAAAACTCTTTTTTTTAAATAACTGGTTTAATAATGGAATAATCTTGGTTAGTCAGTTATATAGAGAAGATGGACTCTTATATAATTACTCTGAGTTCCTCAGGAGATGTACCGATAACGCCTAAAGAATTCTCAATAGTGTTCGATGCCATCCCATCTGGTCTGTCCATGTTACACAGATGCTCCCACAGTGCTCCACGACAGGTCACTCCCCCGGATGTGTTACATTCTTCTCTTGGCAATGTTTGCTTTTCCTCTCATAAGTCTATAAATACCAAAATAAGATCTCTCTTTCAGGATGCAATGGTCTCTGTTCCATCAGCCATATTTTATTGGGCCAATTTTGTAACAGATATTGAATGGAAAAAAGTTTGGACTTGACCACAAAGGCTTTTCTTAACAAACAAAATTAAAGAGATTTCCTTTAAGTTGATTCATAAGTTTTACCCTACCAAACAATATTTGTCCAAATTTATGGCTGAAATAAATGTACATTGTACCTTCTGTCAAGAGCAACCTGAAACAGTTTCTCATCTGTTTTGGTCATGTAAATTTACGTGTAAATTCTGGAAGGATTTCCACAAGTTTATTACTGACTCTGTTCTCCCTAATCTTCAACTATACTATAAGGATGTTATCTTTGGCTATTATAATTTTAAAGACAAGGACAATGATGCTTTCTTCTTTATAAATTTGGTTTTATTTTTGGCAAAATTTCATATACACAAAAGCAAAGTCCTCGGCAGAAAGCCTGAACTTCTTGGATTAAAAATGGAACTTGCACAATATATAAGGACAATCTCCTCATCAAAAAACACTAAGGCTCTCAAGACTGTTAACATCTATAACCGATTGAAACTGCTAACTTGATTTTGGCTCTTGCAAACTTTTGTTTATTTATGTTCCCCTTAATTTATTTTATTTTTTGTACTCACTTTTGTCTCACTGTCCTTGTCACTCTTTCTGTTCCTCATTGTACTACCACAATGTCATCTTTTATGTGATCCCTGTTTTACTTGACTGTATGTTTAAAATGTGATAAATAAAGTTTAAAAAAAATAAAATAACAAATCGTGAGTCTTCGACTAATCGTGGCAGCTCTAATTACAGATATCATCTTTCACTTGTGTATTTTAATGTGTTTCAGAACAATATTTCTGTTGTGCAGACTTACGGTTGGTAAACAGCAAATATCCAAGTCATTCAAAATAACATCTGTCATGTAGCTCCTGACTCCCTAAGAGTCAAAAGCTTTACAGTATTTTTTGAAGACATACAAACGTTTATTTTCAAACTAATAACTGAGTTACAGGGTCAAAAATAAAAAATTAACAGTCAGTACTTTTGTTGTTCTTTTTGACAAATTCCTGTTAAATGTATTGGACCCTCTGTTTTTAGGTTTTATTTTTTTCATCTTGACTTCATTGGAAATGCTAGCAAGAAGTCAGTTCAACAGATGTAACTTATAGTGAGATTGGAGGCGGTGCAGTATTAATATCAGAATCCCTTAGTTTTGATTATTAATCCTCTGGCTGACCCCATATTGCATTTTTTCATCTTAAAATGATGCACAGTCTTTATGTGAAATGTACTGTCTTCTTGATATTTATCAACCCATCAGTTTGTATTTCTGTGTGTTAATAAAGTTCCAACTTTTGTATTGTAACATTTTTGTCTTTTTCTTTCTTTAGTTTTTCAGACAACTCAAACTTTTAAACACTTGTAATGAGCTGTGTGTGTGTGTGTGTGTGTGTGTGTGTGTGTGTGTGTGTGTGTGTGTGTGTAAGAAGTACCACTTTTAACAACTTCATTAATATTGTTTTGTATCATAGTAATAAAGGTTAGTTTTAATGTCTGTATCCCCTCCTTATTTAATCTGAGATGTTCTTTTCTAAAAACCTCAGGATTGTGCAAGTACTTGGTGAGTTTAGAAGGTAAGTGGAACACTAAACAGAAAAGAAAAGAGACAGAGATGTGTGTTTTCTGTTAATACCATAATTGCAGTCATCTTAAACAAACACATGACATTTCTTTGGCACGATTGCTTTTTCACTGATTTGAAACTTTAATGTGTGGTACAACAATTCTTCTAGTTAAATAGAAAAAAAAATACATTGTGTCAAGTTCCCTGGTTAAATGGGCTGTCTGTGTAAAAAGCATAAATGGCTGTTTGTCTTGGTGTATTGGTCTTTTGCCGGCATGGCAAACTAGATCAATCTGCTGGGACATCTGATTTGAGGACAATCACTTGCTTTTCCAAAGGACACTGACAACCAGACATTAGATGCCACAGCCCTGGCCCACGGTATCCCCCCCCCCTCCCCCCCATGCATGCGGTGGGCCTTCTGTAGAAAGAGAGCAGCTTAATGAAGGTGACAAGGTGAAAACAGGAGGATTGATGTGCCGGTGCTGTGAGGGCATGTATAACACCACCTACCCAAGTGTTGAATATAAGGAGGCTTTGAAGAATCTACAATAATTGTGTATTGTTTGTACATGAATCACAATGTGTTACTTCAGAGGTGTGATGTTTTCAAGGTTTTTAAATAAAAATCAGCTTTCTTTTTAATTGCTATTAACTGACAGTCAGATAACCAGCTTTTAAAAACATATTCATAAACACTTTGCAGTCAACAAAATTTGCACAGAGGTTATAGATGAAATAAAAGTATCACGTGTGTTCTAGGTGTGTTTATAACTCTGTTATTGTACATATTCTGTGTTATACATCATAATCATTCCAGTCTTTTTTTAACTGTTTTAATCTTTATAAAACTGTTATTTATTTATTTATTTTTGTGATTTCTGCTGCCCTATTGGTCTGGTCTCTCTTGAAAATCTGAGAATGTGATATTCATAATAAAAGGATTTAAGTTTACTGCCAAAAAATGATTGCACTTCATAACAGAAATGTGCTAACTGGCTTGAAATAGATTGAAACTGTTATGAGATTGCTTCAGGGAGCAGACATGACACCGTCTTTTAGGTTTCGCCATCACTTTGTATTATGCGCACAACACCACCCTCCTCTGGCTTCCACATGAACTGCACCTTAAACATCAACTGTTTACAAATGTCATGACACAAACAAACGTTTCAATACCGTAAATCACTTTTTGGACTGCGATCACTTTTTGGCACAACATCGGCTCTGATAACATTTAAAGCGCACTGAAAAACCATTCTTTAATGCTAAAAACCCATTATCAATTGTAATTATTTATTTATTAATTTAAATTTCAGATATCGATCTTCATTTTTGTAAACTGGTGAATTAATGATTTTTTAAAGAATTAAAACGACAAAGTTTGGCAATATATTTTTTTTAAAAAGGATGAATAAAGCAGTAAAATAAAATGAGAAATATATATATATTTTAAAAACTATGATAATTAGACGAAGTTTATTTTAAATAAATAAAATTGATTTTCGGTGACCCTGGGTGTCATGGTGATGATGACGTGTTTGAGTGCAGGTATAAAAGCAGGAGGCAAAAGTGGAATTCGGGTTTCACGTTTGAGCGCAAACAGGAGCTTTTTCCCACTAGTGCTGTGAAAACTCGGATTTTTCAAGCTACAGCTAACGTTTGAAAATCTTCAAGAAGGATTTGCAAAATGACTTCTTCAAACTTGAGTCGCGAGATGCACCTGCTCTCCCTTTTCATTGAGGAGGTGTTAGATCAACGCTATGGTGAGTACAGCAGGCTAATATGTCAGAGTGCTAGCAAACAAATACAACTTCGATTTTTGTCTTTTATTGTTTGGAAGTAGGACTTCATGAGTGTTAACATTTAGGATGAGATGTTTCATACTTGAGTAACATCAATTTTAACATGTGCCAGTACACTATAAAGATGGCGCCATGTTTTTTTTTAATTGCTAACGACTTAAGGCGTTGGAGGACGCTGACGTCAGCGCGCGGCCGTTTTTGCATGTAGAGGGTTTGAGTTGACATGTTTGGGCCGCTAGCGCTGAGTTATACGTGAACGTTTCATAGATTGTGAATGTGTAAAGCTGGAGAAGCTGGAGTTTTAAAAGTTCACAGAGTCGCAGGATGAGTTTGAGATTGAAACAGTGTGTGCCTGCAATAAGGAGGTGGGAGGTTTCTCACCTAAATGTAGCTGCTTTATCCTCAAAATATCGATGCTCAACTAATATGAAGATATTACTCCTTAATGTGAATGCGTATTAAAACCTCAGTGAAAATCCACGCAGCCTTACACACATGAAAACTTTTACCAGGTGAAAAATGTGAAGGCTTTCATAAACAATGAGTTCTGCTGGGCGCTTCTTACTGTTTGTGTGTGGAAGAGCTTATGATGATGTAAAGCCATGTCTGGACAATTTAAATTCAGGCTTTAATTTGTGTGATCACATGATTAACGTAGACGCACGCTTTGCTTTCTCGTAGCTGATCTGGTGAGTCCAGTCACTGCACCTCAGATGGTCGTCACTAACTTGAGGAACCGTGAACTGAGCAGGAGCCATCTGAACTCCATGCCTCACCTGGTCCTCACTCTTTACCATAACCTGGTGACTGGGTCCAAGGACTTTCCTTGCATACCCTTTAAAGGATGGTTCCACCGGGACCTGGTGACGACACCATTTGTCAATGTGAGGCAGAGCCAGAGAGAGAACACCACTCCTTCTCCTCCTACGGACTCACCAGCTGGCATGATGCTGCCGCCTGCGGGCTCCAGCTCTCATCCACGCTTCCTGACTCCAGTTCTTCCAGAGAAAGCAGATCTTGCTGTGCTGAAGGCAGATCGGAGGAACTGTGTCCGCACCCTGACTGTCGACGGCCTCCCCGTCACCAGAGTCATCTCCACTGTTTACCAAACAGAGGACACTGAGATGAAGAACCGCTGGAGAGTAACAGACTACAGCGCGGACGGCAGAGTTCTCACTTCGGTGCTCTGCCGTTTTCTAAATATGTCGGCAAAGCGTGCTAAGAGGAAGGCGGAGGAAGAGAGCAGCATCCGGAGCCCGACTCAAGCAAGGAAGCGCTTGAGATTATAATATACAGTGAAGCATGTCGAACGTCAGCAAGCCTGAACAAAGTGGTAAGTAGTAAATAGTGCTTAAGGTTGTTTCTAAAAGAATGTCCTAAAATATTTGAAAATCGTCGAGGTTTTAACTTTTATTCTTTCTTTTCTGCCTCTTGTTTCTAAAAGTCAGGCAAAAGAGTCACACTGCAAAGAAACACCACACAGAAGATTTTCCCTCAGTAAAATGGTGAATATATTCATCTTGTTATGACGTTTGCTCACAATAACCAGGAGTGTTTCTGAAGTGATTCACTCTCATTTGGTGTTATTTGATCCAAAGACAACTGAGGGTCTTCAGAGCAGCGTGAACGGGCGTCATCTGAGAGCAAGACAGTCCTGGCGCCTTTGTGGTTCCCTCCAGGTACTCCAGCTTCATCCCACAGTCCAGAGAGATGCAGTTAGGTTGAATGTGAGTGTGAATGGTTGTCTGTTTCTCTGTGTTAGACTGACCTGTCCAGGTTATACCCCCGCCTCTGGCCCCATAACAGCTGGGATGGCTCCAATGGTTAAGCAGAAGAAATGGATGGAAGGATGATCCAAAGAGAAACATTGAAGGCCCTCTCACAAAAAAAGATAAGAACTCATTTTACACATTGTTGAAACATCCTGAAAGTTATTTGTTGTGTTTAGAAACTGGTTGAACTGTCATTAGAGTTTGTTTCGACTTGTTGTTCATTTCTTATTCGGTTCAGCTGTGTTTCTATGTGTCCTTAGTTCCCATAATCAGCCTCCTGTGTGTAAATATAGTGTCAGTCTCCCTTTGTCCCTTGTCAGAGTGTTAGTCTCCGTCCCCTCGTGTTTCCTTGCCTCAGTAGTTCTGTTTCCTACAGTTTTCCCCCAGTATAGGTTTTGGTTAGACTTTTTCAGTTCCCTTTGTCAGTCTTTGTATTTGGTATTTCCTCATCAGTCTCATCACTTTCCTCTCCAGAAAGAAAACAATAAAAAGACCTGAAGAGACGTCTATGCAAACGCTCTCATTGTGAAAGATAAGTATACATCCAACTAATCTGTGACTCTGTCACAGCTCTGATCAGCAATTCTTTCAGGTTTGTCTGTTTTGATGATGTTATTAATTGTTATTATCCTTTATCCAGTTAACTTTCAGAGAGGAGCGGAGGGAGGAGCGAAGCCAGCGTGCTCTGTAAACTGTCATTAAAAAAAAGATAAGTATATATTGATTTTATATTATTATGACAGCTCCTCCTCAGTGAACACTTCCTCTAGTTGCTGAAATCATTTACTAATTTTTTTCTTCCCATTTGTCTTTTGTTTTTCAGAGAAAACAGAGGAGCCAAGGTGACATTAAGACCTAAGACAGGACGGATTGAACCCTTTCTCGTAAAAAGATAAGTATTCACTCTGCTTTTAATCAGAATATTGATAAATATCTAAAATTCTGCTCACCTGGTTGATAAAGTTACTAAATTGATTCCCTCTTTTCTGTCATTTGTCCTTTAGAGAGAAGATGAGGAGAGTGAACGTCAGCAAGAATGAACAAAGTGGTAAGTAGTAAATAGTGTTTAAGGTTGTTTGTAAAATATCCCAAACATTAAAAAAATTGTTGAGGTTTTAACTTTTATTCTTTCTTTTCTGCCTCTTGTTTCTAAATGTCAGGAAAAAGAGCCAAGATGAGAAGAAACTCCACACAGAAGATTTTCCCTCAGTAAAATGGTAAATACATTCATCATGTTATGACGTTTGCTCACAATAACCAGGAGTGTTTCTGAAGGGATTCACTCTCATTTGGTGTTATTTGGTGTTTGTCTTTGAAAGGAGAGGAGCAGTAACGACACTGGGAGACAAACAACAGGATGATCCAAAGAGAAACATCAAAGGCCCTCTCACCAGCTTTCATTTATTAAATTTGTCTTTACTGAACGATTTCTGGTGTGTACTTGTGTTGATACTCAGACAACAGCTCGTCTTTCTGTTTGTGCTGGAAGATTCAGGCAAACACATATTACATATATAGATTGTTATATGACACAGTTTCACATTTAGTGCTATATGATAATGATAAGGTCCAGTTTAATGGTATTGCTAGTGTCTAATGAAATGAACACGTGATTTTCAGATCCAGCAAAGTGAAGATTTTTCACTGTGGATAAATTACATGGAAACGTTTAATGAGTCATCAGCTATTTCACTACAAAGATGATGTGATTAAAGGTTCTCATACATGCAGGTCAGAAGTTTTGCTCCATCCTGGATGTTAAATGCTGATCAATGTTTACACATATCTGCACTTTTATAACAGCTCATTTCACAGGTCATCAGTCTCCTGACTGCATATGCAGAGTTTTATCATCACGTGTTCATGGCAGACAAACATAATTATGAATTCTTGTTTTAGTTCCATTCAGTCACTCAACATCAGGTGTCTGCTTGTCCTGAGCTGTGAGAACTACAGTGAGTTGCTTTCCTCTTTAGCTTAGTATTAATAAACCAGGTCGTAGGTGGGCACCTGCATCAAGGAGTCAAGAAGCATATTTTATTGTTTAATGGTGAAAACAAGGGATTGTTGGTCATTTGTTTAATGGAAAGACTGAAAGTGCGGCCTGGTGTTGACTTACACTTATTCAAAGTGATGAAGTACCAACAGATACTAAAAGTCACAGCCTGAAACACGTCAACTGCTTTATTATTTCTAGTTATAAATAAACTGTCAGTTTATGGCCCCTGTGGCTCGATCAGGCCCTTCCGGGATGTGGAGATATTTATTATTTACTATAACTTGTGCTTATGTTGGTTTTTGCTGTGGTTTCGCTACTGTGTTTTTCTCTTTTTGCTTGTTTTTATTTTTCCAGCAGGTGATCAAACAGATTTTTAGTGTCTTCTCTCTCTGTGTCTCTCTTCTCCTATCTTTTTGCTTTCCATCTCCTTCTGTTGAGCATCTTCCCAACTTCTCTTTTCTTCATCTTTCTCTTTCCCATCCCCAGTCCTGTCCGTTCTGATTGTAATAATTTCAAGGTAAAGAAAAGAAAGAAATAATAAAGAGCTAATACACTTTGACAATCAAGTGGACCAGTGTGGCAAAAGCTGTAATGATCCATTTGGGAAAATAAATCTGTTGGACTGGTAAACTAAGCTATCGGGGATAGCTCAGTAGGTAGAGTGGTGGCCCCATAATCGGAAGGTCGGTGGTTTGACTCCACTGAACGGCTACCCTGAGGTACCCCTGAGCAAGGTACCGTCCCTACACACTGCTCCCTGGGCGCTGCATTGGTGGCTGCCCACTGCTTCACTGGGTGAATGGGTTAAAGGCAGAGGAACTATTTCCCTATGGGGACTAACATGCACACTTTACTTTACACTAATATACTATAATAATACGGTATGAAAAATGGCAAACATGAGAATTCTGTGTGTTTTCCTTCTTATCTGCAGATTAACAGTCCACAGGTTTGGTGCTCAGACTCTGATTTGTTCCCTGGAGATGGAGGAGAGAGAGCACAGAGGACAGCAAGGTGGAGGAGTGAAGGAGAAGGTGGTTTAGTTTTTCAGACAACTCAAACTTTTAAACACTTGTAATGAGCTGAGTGTGTGTGTGTGTGTGTGTGTGTGTGTAAGAAGTACCACTTTTAGGAGGCTTTGAAGAATCTACAATAATTGTGTATTGTTTGTACATGAATCACAATGTGTTACTTCAGAGGTGTGATGTTTTCAAGGTTTTTAAATAAAAATCAGCTTTCTTTTTAATTGCTATTAACTGACAGTCAGATAACCAGCTTTTAAAAACATATTCATAAACACTTTGCAGTCAACAAAATTTGCACAGAGGTTATAGATGAAATAAAAGTATCACGTGTGTTCTAGGTGTGTTTATAACTCTGCTATTGTACATATTCTGTGTTATACATCGTAATCATTCCAGTCTTTTTTTTACTGTTTTAATCTTTATAAAACTGTTATTTATTTATTTTTGTGATTTCTGCTGCCCTATTGGTCTGGTCTCTCTTGAAAATCTGAGAATGTGATATTCATAATAAAAGGATTTAAGTTTACTGCCAAAAAATGATTGCACTTCATAACAGAAATGTGCTAACTGGCTTGAAATAGATTGAAACTGTTATGAGATTGCTTCAGGGAGCAGACATGACACCGTCTTTTAGGTTTCGCCATCACTTTGTATTATGCGCACAACACCACCCTCCTCTGGCTTCCACATGAACTGCACCTTAAACATCAACTGTTTCCTTTCATATCAAAAATCCTTGAAAGAGTAGTTGTCAAACAGCTAACAGATCATCTGCAGAGGAATGGTTTATTTGAAGAGTTTCAGTCAGGTTTCAGAGTTCAGCACAGCACAGAAACAGCTTTAGTGAAGGTTACAAATGATCTTCTTATGGCCTCTGACAGTGGACTCATCTCTGTGCTTGTCCTGCTAGACCTCAGTGCAGCGTTCGATACTGTTGACCATAATATCCTATTAGAGCGATTAGAACATGCTGTAGGTATTACAGGTACTGTGCTGCAGTGGTTTGTATCATATCTATCTAATAGACTCCAATTTGTGCATGTAAATGGAGAGTCCTCTTCACACACTGAGGTTAATTATGGAGTTCCACAGGGTTCAGTGCTAGGACCAATTCTGTTTACATTATACATGCTTCCCTTAGGCAGCATCATTAGAAGACATAGCATACATTTTCACTATTATGCCGATGACACCCAGCTCTATCTGTCCATGAAGCCAGATAGCACACACCAATTAGTTAGACTGCAGGAATGTCTTAAAGACATAAAGACCTGGATGGCCGCTAACTTTCTGCTTCTTAATTCAGATAAAACTGAGGTTATTGTACTCGGCCCTGAAAATCTTAGAAATATGGTATCTAACCAGATTCTTACTCTGGATGGCATTACCTTGGCCTCCAGTAACACTGTGAGGAACCTTGGAGTCATTTTTGACCAGGACATGTCCTTCAACGCACATATTAAACAAATATGTAAGACTGCTTTCTTCCATTTGCGCAACATCTCTAAAATTAGAAATATCCTGTCTCAGAGTGACGCTGAAAAACTAGTTCATGCATTTATTACTTCCAGGCTGGACTACTGTAACTCATTATTATCAGGATGTCCAAAAAACTCGCTGAAAAGCCTTCAACTAATCCAAAATGCTGCAGCAAGAGTCCTGACAGGGACTAGAAAGAGAGAGCATATTTCTCCTGTTTTGGCTTCCCTTCATTGGCTTCCTGTTAAATCCAGAATTGAATTCAAAATCCTGCTCCTCACATACAAGGTCTTAAATAATCAGGCCCCATCTTATCTTAATGACCTTGTAGTACCATATCACCCTATTAGAGCACTTCGCTCTCGCTCTGCAGGCCTACTTGTTGTTCCTAGAGTATTTAAAAGTAGAATGGGAGGGAGAGCCTTCAGTTTTCAGGCCCCTCTTCTGTGGAACCAGCTTCCAGTTTGGATTCGGGAGACAGACACTATCTCTACTTTCAAGATTAGGCTTAAAACTTTCCTTTTTGCTAAAGCATATAGTTAGGGCTGGACCAGGTGATCCTGAATCCTCCCTTAGTTATGCTGCAATAGACTTAGGCTGCCGGGGGATTCCCATGATGCATTGAGTTTTTCCTTTCCAGTCACCTTTCTCACTCACTATGTATTAATAGACCTCTCTGCATTGAATCATATCTGTTATTAACCTCTGTCTCTCTTCCACAGCATGTCTTTTATCCTGTCTTCCTTCTCTCACCCCAACCGGTCGCAGCAGATGGCCGCCCCTCCCTGAGCCTGGTTCTGCCGGAGGTTTCTTCCTGTTAAAAGGGAGTTTTTCCTTCCCACTGTCGCCAAAGTGCTTGCTCATAGGGGGTCGTATGATTGTTGGGTTTTTCTCTGTATCTATGAAGCGCCTTGAGGCGACTTTTGTTGTGATTTGGCGCTATATAAATAAAATTGAATTGAATTGAATTGAATTTACAAATGTCATGACACAAACAAACGTTTCAATACCGTAAAATCACCTTTTGGACTGCGATCACTTTTTGGCACAACATCGGCTCTGATAACATTTAAAGCGCATTGAAAAACTATTCTTTAATGCTAAAAACCCATTATCAATTGTAATTATTTATTTATTCATTTAAATTTCAGATATCGATCTTCATTTTTGTAAACTGGTGAATTAATGATTTTTTAAAGAATTAAAACGACAAAGTTTGGCAATATATTTTTTAAAAAGGATGAATAAAGCAGTAAAATAAAATGAGAAATATATATATTTTTTAAAATCTATGATAATTAGACGAAGTTTATTTTAAATAAATAAAATTGATTTTCGGTGACACTGGGTGTCATGGTGATGATGACGTGTTTGAGTGCAGGTATAAAAGCAGGAGGCAAAAGTGAAATTCGGGTTTCACGTTTGAGCGCAAACAGGAGCTTTTTCCCACTAGTGCTGTGAAAACTCGGATTTTTCAAACTACAGCTAACGTTTGAAAATCTTCAAGAAGGATTTGCAAAATGACTTCTTCAAACTTGAGTCGCGAGATGCACCTGCTCTCCCTTTTCATTGAGGAGGTGATAGATCAACGCTATGGTGAGTACAGCAGGCTAATATGTCAGAGTGCTAGCAAACAAATACAACTTCGATTTTTGTCTTTTATTGTTTGGAAGTAGGACTTCATGAGTGTTAACATTTAGGATGAGATGTTTCATGCCCCTAGAGACAAAGCACGTACAAACTCCAAAACACTTACAAAATCCAAAACACATGCAAGCTCCAAAACACTTACAAAATACAAAACACATGCAAAATACAAAACACGTACAAAATACAAAACACATGCAAAATACAAAACACGTACAAAATACAAAACACATGAAAACTCCAAAACACATACAAAATACAAAACACATGCAAAATCCAAAACACGTACAAAATACAAAACACATGCAAAATCCAAAACACGTACAAAATACAAAACACGTGCAAACTCCAAAACACGTACAAAATACAAAACACATGAAAACTCCAAAACACATACAAAATACAAAACACATGCAAAATACAAAACACGTACAAAATCCAAAACACGTGCAAAATACAAAACACGTACAAAATCCAAAACACGTACAAAATCCAAAACACATACAAAATCCAAAACACATGCAAAATACAAAACACATGCAAGCTCCAAAACACTTACAAAATACAAAACACATGCAAAATACAAAACACGTACAAAATACAAAACACGTACAAAATACAAAACACGCAAAAATACAAAACACGTACAAAATACAAAACACGTACAAAATACAAAACACATGCAAAATACAAAACACGTACAAAATACAAAACACGTGCAAAATACAAAACACGTACAAAATACAAAACACATGCAAAATACAAAACACGTACAAAATACAAAACACGTACAAAATACAAAACACGTACAAAATACAAAAACACGTGCAAACTCCAAAACACGTACAAAATACAAAACACGTGCAAAATACAAAACGTACAAAATACAAAACACTCGCAAAAGTAGTAACTACACAAGCCAGGAAGTACCAATGACCGGATTTGGGGTCTGCAGCCTTTTTTTTTCTTCAAATATTAAACTTTATTAAGAAACAGTATACAGAACATGTATACAATCAGAACAAAATTAACACATGCCAGGGGGTGTAATACAAAGAATTACAAACATTCAAATAATTTGTAATTACTACAAATAGTAATAGTTTTCATAGCCTTTTTGTTAAGTGATCCACTAATCAATTTTATGTAACATAAAACATCATTACAGTAATGTTTAAAATTAGGTTTGTTGGTCACGTCGGTTTTTTGTTACTGTATTTGCATTTGTGAAAATAAAATTTAGCTAAGATAACTAACAAGTTTATTATAAAGTAAGCATCTTCTTTTTTTGCCTTCAAAAGAAACAAAATACAACATTTTCCCATTTCACAGTAAAGTCTTTATAGAGATGTCCAGCAATGAATCTACTGAAGTCTTTCCAAAATGTTCTAGCGTATGAACAGATCCAGAGGTGCTGCACAGTCTCAGGATGGCTTCCACAAAATCCAGTTCACATTTATGTCCCTTTTGAACTTCGTCATGTAATGATTAGCAGGATAAAATTCATGCAATATTTTAAATGAGACTTCCTTCACTTTATTCGTTACCAGATACTTGTTAGGAATTGTCCATACTCTTTTCCAGTTAATGTCACTGACAAAGAAATTCCAATAAGAGACCACATGTGGGATAGTTAGAGATTCTGTCTGGAACAAAGCACGGATATTCTTATTACTTTTACTGTGGTTTGTTAGACAGATTCTTCCTATGTGTGAATCTAAAGGGTTGGGGAGAGAAACAGATGATATGCAAGGTTGAATACCTTTAAAAAGCATTATAATACCCGTAGGTATTGCATCAAATAATATAGCATATTCTTTGGGTGTGGCTGGAAATTTATAGGTGTTTAAGAATTCTGAATAGGACATAAGCTGCCCATTAGGATTAAACAGCTGATTCACTAAAACAATCCATTTCTCAACCCACCTAGAAAAAAATGATTTATTTTTATACAATATGTTCCTATTATTCCAAATTGAATACGTATGGGGTGTAAAGTTGTGTTTATATATAAGGGACCAAGCTAATAGAACTTGTTTGTGAAACATCGAGAGCTTTTCTGGAAGCTTATCTATATTATAATCACAACCTAAGATAAAACTTAGACCACCAAACTTAGAGAAAATGTAGTGAGGAATAAAATTCCAAATGGATACCGGATTTTTAAGAAAATGTTTAGCCCAATTAATCTTAAATGTATTGTTTAGAATATGGTAATTTTACAAATAGTAAAATCCAAAACATTGAGACCACCGTGTTCATAGTCATTCATCAATACACTCTTTCTGATGTAATGTGTCCGGTTTTTCCAAAGGAAGTTGAAGAGCATTCGGTCAATATCCTTACAAGTTTTGCCGTCCACATGCAGAGAAATTGCTGCATAAGTCAGTCGAGACAGACCTTCTGCTTTTGAGAGCAATCCGGTTGTTCAGTCTGACGTCACTAGCCGTGTCTGGGTCTAAACTCTGCTGCAGGTCCATATATCAAACGATCACTGTGGCATTACTGAGAGTTGAAAAACTGTCTAAAGTCTTTCATCTTTAATAAAATGATCAGCGTTCTGCTCTACCAGGTGTAACAATTGAGTTTAACATCCAGGCATCCATGAAAACGGAATTTATGACATTTAACGGAGTTAGAAGTTAGCAGGGAGTTGAAGAAAATATAATCTGATCAAACATTATTCAGCTTTAAATATTGTTCAGCTTTAAACATTGTTCAGCTTTAAATATTGTTCAGCTTTAGAGTTGCTGTGCAACTGTGTGCTCACGACTTTGGCCTTGAGAGCGATAAGAAGCGATCGCCTCATCCTGCAGGCGAAAGATATGCAAGCGAAGAGACTAGAACACCCAAGGCCGATTTCCTTTTATGGAGTTGTTTTTCTGCTAATGCAGCACTTTCCTCACAACCCCCTCCTGTAAGTTTTAGAGAATATATACCCATCCTCACAGCAAATATTTGGAATCTCTTGATGTGAGCTGATTTGAGAAGTTGTCTCTGCCTCAATAAAAGTTCACTGATTCCCCATCTGCTGCAGGTGTCCGGTTGTCTTCATTCTCCGCCAGCCTGGTTAAGTCAATTCCTCCTTAACATCTAAAAGAACCTATTTAATGAAGGAAGACGGGTTCACTTTGTGTTTAATATTATTCTATTGCTGTTGTTGTTTTTTTTATATCCTTCAAATGGCGTCACGAACAGGATCCGCTCCAGGTCAACTGGACGGAGGGGAGGAGATCGGCTGTGGTCTGAGTGAACGGAGTTTGGACAAAAGCTGTGTACACACAAAAAAACAAGGTAAGCAGACCTTTTATTTCTGCTATATTGAACATTATAAAAATACTTAGTGTCCAAACTCCTAGTAATTCATAACCAAAATTGTCTGGCTTACTTAAGGCTTGTTGAGAATCAGACAAGTGAATAAGAGATAAGTGAATAAGAAATAAGTGAATAAGTGAATAAAGATAAGAGTGAACTGAGGTCTGACCACGGTTGCAGCCGACGGGTTTGCTCTCCGGTGTCGGATACATACCTCAGCAGGTCTGGGACCTTGAAAGGGTTTATTAGTAACGCCTTTCTAAACAAATTAAAAGGTTAAAGGCCTTGAGAATATTTTTTAGTAATATTCTCTAAACTACAGAAGGGTTAGGAAGGCCCAGAGGACTTTATTAGAAAAGATCCTCTAAAACTTAAAAAAGAGAAGTACTGGTTGGAGTCCATAGGAGGGGTCCCTTTGATCAATAGGAGAAAACGGATCTCTTCTTAAAACCCCGATGATTTTAGTGTTTTAAATGTTTTGATGTTCTGTTTGATATTGGACACACATAAATACACGCTGAATGCTTGCTGTGGAACACTGGGCAGGACAGTTTGGTTCTCCGTTGTTCACAGATTACACAATTAAAGGAACTAGGTTCCTCTTTTGGTTAAAATAATACACCACACATAGAATTTTTTTTTTACACATTTATTACATACATAAGGAGGGTAATGAGTGACTGCAGGTAATGTATGAAGTGTGAATGAGACGTGTGAACAAGGTGACAACCAACTAGCACCCCTATCAGGAAGCTCTAGGCAAGGTTACCCGCCAGACTCCGGTTTGGTAGAAGCTTGGTAACACCTGAAGGGATATTTCAGTGCTGACTCACCTTTAAAGCAGCGCCCCAGCTGATTAGTGCCTAACAGAGGCAGAAACCCAGCTGGCCCAAATTCTCCTTTAAAAGCAATAAAAGAACACTCCTCCATTGACAGTAAAATGGATGGAGAATTAGATCGAGATATGTCTATGCGGGCCCGTGTGTAAATAGAACATAAATTACCGGTGTGTGTAAATAAAGTGTAAAATAGTGGTATAAACTGTCTGTTGAATTTCTCCTGAGTGTTGAAAAAAAAGGAAAAACTCTTTTCTGCTCTCTCTGAGAGAGGGGCTGTGTGTGTGAGACAGGAAGTGTGCATGCCCATAGAAGGAAAGAGATGAGGTAAACTCTGTGCAGATAGACCGAAGTAAAAAAAAAAAAAAAAAAAAAAAAAAAAAAGGAAAAGGGTCTCTCTCTCTGTCTCTGTGAGAGAAAAAAGGTGGGGGCCGAGTGAGCCCGCGGGGCCGAGCGGGTCCGCGGGAGCGAGCGTGTATGCTGTATGAGGAAGAAGGGAGTGAGAGGGAGCGAGTGAAAAGAGTAATCGAGTATTTGGTGATTTTTTTATTATTTCAGAAGCACTGGGTAAGAGTTTTGACTTTAGCTGTGAGAGTTGTGAAAAGAGCAGGTTTTTCTTTTGTTGTAGACTGTGAGTAATCGGTGTTTTTCTGCCTATTGTGCTGCGTGGAAGACACAGAAGTGTAGAAATGTTTGTGGTTTATCTTTGTTTGACGTTTTATATAGAGTTGGTTGATTCAGGGTGATTTCTCCCGTTTAAGGGAGGAGTTGCATTGTGGTTATGTTAAAGCTTTGCTGTAGGGGTATGCGTGTGATTTTGTGCTGGCTTCGCATGTTTAAATGGATGCATAGAAGTTTGTCAGTGAGAAATTGTTATGGTGGGGTTTTAAAGTTAGTAAAGAGTCAAACAACGCCCACTGTTTTAAAAAGGCCCAAAACATCATAAAAGACACCTCACATCCTGGCCACTCCCTGTTCGAACTGTTGCCCTAAGGCAGACGGTACAGGGCAATCAGAGCAAGGACTAATAGACTCAAACACAGCTGTTATCCAACTGCAATAACACATCTGAATACTACAAAAATGTCCACCATGCCACTCTTGTGTTAATCTATGCACGGTCTGAAGCATGACGGTGGGAACACTTAGTATTTTAAGTATTCTATCTATTTTATTGATTGAATTTTATTGTTTTTTATATTTGATATTACTAGGGATGATGCAATGATCGGGGACCATTCTTAATGCCGTCGGTCTCATGACAATGACAATAAAGTTTTTGATTTTGATTCTGATTCTGAAATACACCCTCCTCAAGAGTTCAATGATTTAGGCAGTTATGTTTATACAAATACTAAATGTATGTTTAGTGTCTTCATACAGGTGTTTTTTCTCAACCTGGAAGCCTGAGTACGGCAGCAGAAGACAGGCCAAGCTTTGGCTAAAATTCACGGCTGGACACAAGAGTTGTCCTTACCCCTCCCGGTAAAACAAAAAAGAGAGAATGTAGTTTGAGGCGGGTTTTTCTCGCTGAGCTGCTCTGGGTGCTGTGTCCCTGAATCTCACCAGTGTTAACCTCTGGCGGAAGACATGGAGAAAAGGAAAAGATGTTCCTGGTAAATCACTGAAACAAATAAAACCACACACAACCAGAGAAAGATATGAGAAGGGTGAGGAACAGACACATGTGCGTGTTAGAGAAATGCCTCGTTTGAGAAAAAGTTAAAGTAACCCATATACAGACGCACCCATACATGCAATGAAGAAACAGCTTACATACATGTGCACGTACATGCAAGGTTAAAGTAGCGACATTTAACATACACCTGTTTTTAAATGATATAGTTTATACATTACTGACGATTAAACACTTTGGGTTGCAGGACAACAACGTAACGTCAAAAGACAAAGACACTGGTCTGAGGATTAAGTGAGGACACGACAAATTTAGTGGTTAAAAGGGTCGACTTGGGACATGTTTTTGTTGATTGTTTAAGACAAATGACTACTGAATGATAGGAAATTCCTTTTTAGGTTTCTAAACAGGATCTTAAGAATTTTAACACGTACCTGTGTTGTCCTGTCAACTTGAGGGGTTATGAGTTGATTATATGGAGAAAAAAAAAAAAAAAAAAAAAAAAAAAAAAAAAAAAAAAAAAAAAAAAAACAAAAACAAAAAGGGGGGAGACGAGATCTCGTTGTTTCTCCCCTCTCGGGATAACACAGCCAACACAGCACAGCCAACACAACATCATTTTCCTGTTCGCCTGTTCTGTTTTGTTTTTGTTTTTTCTGAGAGCCGAAGCTGACCTGGACTCCTACCCTCCCCTCTACCATCGTTGCCCTCTCCGCGACCATCTTTGACCCTTTGACCCCTGAAGGCCACAGCAGCTGGACTCACAACAACAACTTGAGGATGTCAACAGTGCTGCAAAAGAGTGATCTCATGCAGCAGAGACGGAGAGCACTAAACCTAAAGCCCGTTTCACTACACGGGGGAAATTCCCAGGCTGCGTCAGCTGACAGAGCTGTGACGAGACGCGCATTAAGCCCGGAGGAAAAGGGACGGTGAGCAGAAGGATGCTGACCTCTGAGAAGAGCCGAACAGCAGAGCTGCAGAAGGCCGTGGACCATACAGAAGCAAAAGGGTCAAGGTACAAGGAGAAGATGCAGGCAGCTGCAACAACGGATGAAAACAGACCCAAAGAGGAGGGGAGGACCCTAGGCCATGCGTCAGGCCGCTGGTTTACCTAAACTACAGAACAGGAAGGTGATGAACACAAACATATACCAACACACGAACACACACTTCTGCATGCGCCTACTTAGAATGAAGGGAAACACACACATGAACACTTATGCACTTGTTGAGGGAGTAAAAACTGATACATACCCATGCACTAAAATCAAAATGTTGATTTAATTTACTAAGAAGTGACACACAATGCTCCAGCTGCTGCAATGAAGAATGCTTTACTGACAAAGGCTCAATGCTGCACACAACAAAGTCAAATACAGAATTTGCTATAATAATAAGCCCGGAGGGCATTTGTGTGGTCTGGGGAGCAGAGTCCGGAGCGGTTTGGTTATGAAAATGATGCCCGTGCGAGATATCTGGGGCTTAAGGCCTCGACTTAATTGTTTACTCTACACTAAAAAGAAAAGAAAACACTCTGAGCAGTGGTGCAGAGTGAAAACGAGGAATTAACAGTGTGAGTTTTATTTCAGAGCGCCACGTCATTGTGATGGAGATTTAATAAAGGAGGAACACACGGACAAAAAAGAAGAGAAGGGGGGGCAGCCCTTGAACGCGATTACCTGAGGCATTAAAGTTCTGTACTAAATTCTGGTTTCCAGTGTGAGAAAAGTCACGCAGTGCCAGTAGTAGAGCTAGGTTGAGTGATGATTCTAAATTACTGTAAGTAAATCATCGTACACCGTTCAAGTTTCATGATAACGGGGATCTAGACTTTGTTGAACCCTAGGCAATTTGAACAGGTAAAAGTCGAGTGACCAAGTAGCAGTTGAATAAAAGTCATTGAATAAGTGTTGAAATAAACTGGCAGAATTAAGAGAATTAAAACATTTCAAGAGCTCAACTTACTTAATGGTTCAATTTTGTTTCACGAACGCAAAACATATAGGTTTATGAATATGAAAAGGTTGAGGTGGTGTTGATTTGACTCTGTGTAGGTTTAGGTTGGTATTTTTATTGATGGGAAGAATATTCAGTGACAAGTCCTAAGACCCGGGCGTCTGCATTTTGTTTTTGTTATTTTTCATTTTATTTTGTTTTATATTTACTGATTTTTGTTTGTGAATCTTTTCTTTAAGCAGATCTGCACATCGGAAATTACAAGCATTACACGTCGGCGAGAAAATTGTTGTAAGTGAGTTTCTCCGCATTGAAATGGGTTCTGGAGGAAACACTTGTGGGGACAATTAGAAACGAGAGTCCCTGTTTAAAAAAGGATTCAGCGAGGTAATCCAAACTCAAGTTCTTGTTTCTTTTTGAGATGACGTCATTTTGCTGAGTGTGGAAACTAGATGCGACGACAGGTTCCACTATCAGCAAAGAACGGATGAATGGATGAAAGACTGGGAA
This sequence comes from Mchenga conophoros, assembly GCF_057382185.1. Classification (NCBI taxonomy): domain Eukaryota; kingdom Metazoa; phylum Chordata; class Actinopteri; order Cichliformes; family Cichlidae; genus Mchenga; species Mchenga conophoros. The sequence goes on from NC_140540.1 coordinate 39,095,028, forward strand.
TAAAAACAAACGGACTGACTGGTAAAAGATGACAAGACTTGACCATGACTCAAGGTTAACCACCTCCACCTAGATAGGATAAAAGGGTGGATGAATTTATGTGGGTTTCTTTTACAGGAGTAGAAGGATGACAAAATATTCGAGGATGAGTGAACCTGTAAATGCCATTTTTGTGTCTTGTGTTGCTTACAGAGGTGACTGCGCAGCGTTACCATTTACATTTTCTTCCCTACAGGGTTACAGTTTTAATGTTTTTCTATTACAGGATTTCTGGGCGGATGTGTGAAGAAACGGTGTTTATGGGTTAGGAGTTGGGGATGCTATTACACTGTATTCTGGTGAGAGTGTTGGGGGAGACACACCCTGTCTTGAAAACTGTGATTCTTTTACAGGAAATGTTTTATAGCACCTATGGAATGAGGATGTCTGACTACGGTCAATGTGCTGCTAATGTTTGCTTTGCTTTGGTGAGAGGGGTGCAGTAGAAAACAGACAAGTGACATGACAACAAGTAATAATAACAGATAACAAATTTGGGGACAGTTTGACCTAGAGCCCACTAACTGGCCATTAGGGGCTCTCTCTCTCGCTCTCTCTCTCTCTCTCTCTCTCTCTCTCTCTCTCTCTCTCTTGGAATAACATTGCCCAAAGGGTGAATAAAGCAAATTGTGGCAATAATAGTGATTTAATGATTGGAGAAACCTGAACATGATACTTGTCTGTTGAGCTGAATCGTTTATTACTCTTATGATTTTCCGGTGGGACTATGAAGATTTTTTGGTACAGATTGCAGGTTGTTGCTCTTTAACTCCTAGAACACGCCCTTGGCGAGGTGAGGGGAACTGGACCAACTTTCTGTGACCCATCATACTCTATTAGACGACATACAAGCTAAGTAAACATTTCTTGGCCCTTTCCCCCTGAAATGACAGGCAGGCAAAGATGTTGCGTCTTTGTTTGCTTCCTGGCCCTGGGTCTCATTCCCATTGGCATAATCCTGATCTGTGAAGGGCCCCCGACACTTCTGACACCTTCAAGTTCAAAAGCTTCGCCCGCTTTTGACAGTCCCAATCTGACAAATGTAGCCCATAGGGTCTTGCCCACCACTTCCTCTCCAGTTTTACCATATTCACTTTTGAATGTCCTTAGCAGTTACCGTTCTGAGTTTATTTTACGGTTGATTTATTCTTTCACATTTTCACGTTTATATCTCTCATTATTATAGTATACTCTGTACTCTCCACATTTTTATCATTACTTATGCTTTTTGATTGCTGAGTTACAGGAACTGTTAATTTTGTGTCACTACCCTGGTTGCACTGACTCGTTGTATCCTTTTGTGCAGGACAGCTGTTACTGCTTTCATCGGGAACCGAGACTGCTTGCAGCCGACCCCTGGGCAGGGTGGTGCCTGGACTCTTTTCTCCTCATCTGCAATGACAGATAAAGACAAATGAAAAGACCCGAGGAGTTTTTCGAGCCAGGCTTCGACACGCCTCTGTGTTCCTTTGATTGTTACTTATTTTTGTGTGTTGACCCATTTAAGATGGGTCAAAAGGGGGATTTGAAGAAAATATAATCTGATCAAACATTATTCAGCTTTAAATATTGTTCAGCTTTAAACATTGTTCAGCTTTAAATATTGTTCAGCTTTAGAGTTGCTGTGCAACTGTGTGCTCACGACTTTGGCCTTGAGAGCGATAAGAAGCGATCGCCTCATCCTGCAGGCGAAAGATATGCAAGCGAAGAGACTAGAACACCCAAGGCCGATTTCCTTTTATGGAGTTGTTTTTCTGCTAATGCAGCACTTTCCTCACAACCCCCTCCTGTAAGTTTTAGAGAATATATACCCATCCTCACAGCAAATATTTGGAATCTCTTGATGTGAGCTGATTTGAGAAGTTGTCTCTGCCTCAATAAAAGTTCACTGATTCCCCATCTGCTGCAGGTGTCCGGTTGTCTTCATTCTCCGCCAGCCTGGTTAAGTCAATTCCTCCTTAACATCTAAAAGAACCTATTTAATGAAGGAAGACGGGTTCACTTTGTGTTTAATATTATTCTATTGCTGTTGTTGTTTTTTTTATATCCTTCAGAGTTAGCTCGCTAGCTTCTATCTAAATACAATATAGCATGTCCTGACTGCGGGGTTTTGGAAACAAATTAAAACGTACAGCTCTGTTATCACTTCCAGCATAAATGAAGACAGAAAACTAAACAGCAGTAACGTTTGTAGGGTTACTAAAGTTGGGCTAGCTGGTATATAATGATGTGCTGCGTGACCGCTAGCGACACAGCTACGTTAGCATAATATAAACAAGCTAACTTTTTTTTCCACTCGATAAAAGTTACCGTGAGTGTTCTCGGTGGTCAGGAACAAATGTAATCGCGTGGCAGGATGCTGTAAAAGGACCAAACTTCAGCCAGGAGAACAACTGAGATAATCCATCCACAATACGAGGTTAGTCATTCATATACTGCTGCATGGGCTGGGCTGTAGTTACACCCTAAGGTTTTAAAAACTGAGCTTAAATAAATGATTAGCGGTAATAAAAGCCGAGGGAGGTCAACAGTGATCACTGACTGTTTTAGGAGCTTTTTGAGATCAAATAGAAGAAAATACATAACATTAAACATGTTAACAACACAAAAGCCATATTAAACGCAGACTACTTTAGACCCGGAAGTAGGATTCGTCACGTCATCACTGAACAACCGGATACCCTTCCTCTTAAACTTAAATCTCTCTGCAACCATTGATTTAATTTGGTTTGAGATTTTTTAATAATTGGGGGAAAATTTAGTAAAATTCTGTCTTTTGGATCTTTGCAGATAATCAGACCTAAATATGTTGCTTCATTTTTAACTGTTATATTACAAATACTCTGAACATTACACTCTTTGACAGGTAATTATTGACATTTATTTAAATTTAGGACCAATCCAGACCCTTTTGAGAAATCCTCTATTACACGTAAAGCAATTGGCACTTGGCTGGCATTTTTAAGAAAAATTGTGGTATCATCTGCCAATTGACTGATGACAATCTCTCTGTCTGCTATGTTTATACCCGTCACAGGGCTATTCGAAATATGAGAGGCAAGAATTTGGGTGCAAAGTAAAAAAAGATAAGGGCTAATCGGGCAACCTTGGCGATCACCTCGATTAAGACTAAAACGAGAAGTGGTGCCATTTTTCATTCTAATAGAACTATTAGCATTGGAATACAGAGTTTTGATAGCTCTGCAGAAGATATCACCAAAACCAAATTTCTGAAGTGTAAGAAATATAAATTCATGCTCAATTGAGTCAAAGGCTTTATAGAAGTCCAGGAGAAGGATAAATGAGTCATCAGATATTAATGCTGAGTAGTCCAGAATATCCAAGACGAGTCTAATATTATTGGAGATGTGCCTGTTTGTCATAAAACCAGACTGTGTCTCGTCTACAATATCGTCCAAAATATATTTAATTCTTCTAGCTAGCAATAGAGCTAATATTTTATAATCATTATTCAGGAGGCTTATTGGTCTCCAGTTGTCTATAAAAAGTAGGTCCTTCTTAGGTTTGGGAATTAAAGTAATAAGTCCTTGAGTAAGGCTGGGAGGAAGAGTGCCCCTTTCAATACTTTCATTATAAACCTGCAACAAAAAGGGTGCAAGCTGACAAGAAAATGATTTATAGAATTCAGCCACCAGCCCATCTGTGCCTGGAGATTTGTTGTTTTTAAGAAATTCAATAGATGTCAATATCTCTTTTTCAGTAATTGGACTGTCACAAAAAAGCCTATCAGCACTTTTAATCATTTCAACATTGTTTACAGAGTCAATAAATTGGGTAGCGACCTTTGCGTTATAATTGGATTCATACAACTTTGAGTAGAAATTACAACAAAATTGAGAGATAATTTTTGCATCATCACTGACCGTACCATTTATATTCAATTTATGAATAGTATTGGTTTTAGATCTATGGGTCTGCAGCCTTAAAGGCCACATTTTAAGGCCGATTACGTCACAGCGACACGACGAAGGCTGTGTCGCAATTAAGAGACTGCACGCTTGAAGTACACGCACTACACGTACTACGTACGGTGCGTACGAGAAGTGCGGAAGTGAGAGGCTTGTGAAATGAGACGGTATATGCTTCGTCGCGCTGTTCAGGTTGCCTAGCAACCATGATACTAACCGCGAGACACGTTACATACAGCTTTGTTTGACAGAAATGAAGGAGAAAAATGTTTTGTTAGTCATTCATTTTTGTCATGACATCACTTTGATTAGTTGAGTATCTGAGGCTGAGACCACAGGACTGTAAAACATGATTGTTGGGCTTCATTTCTGTGCTGAACAGTCATTTAAGATTAGTTAGTAAAGAACAATTAGTTAATGTTGTTCATGAGACTAAAGTCAACTCACTGTGGCAATGTAAATATAATATGGCCAATATTATAGTATTGTCAGATTATTATTATATATACATATACATATATATATATATATACACATATATATACACACATATACATATATCACTGACCTTCAGCGTGTTGTGTTTGTGGATATATGACTGACTTTAATTATTAAACATTCGCACATAAATAAGTGACGTCATATTCAGTACTTTTGACAGTTCACTCTTCGGCCGCTCCATCTTATTAGGGAAATTCCATATACATAAATGTAAATTTCAAAACTCAACCCCATCATTTAATTTGTTTTTGATTGAAATTGAATATTACTTACACTCTCTTAAATTAACTTCCAATAAAAAAGGTTTATCATTGATTGAAATTCATTCAGAAATGTTTAACGAATGAGCTGTCACAACTTTCAAGTACAAAGTTGTTATGAAGTCTGTCACATCCCCCCCCCCCTTTTTTTCTTTTTTTATCCTTTATTTATTTATCCTTCTTATTTCATTGTACTGTATATTGTTACTCTTATTTGCCTTGTATGTCTACTGTACAAACTGAACTGGAATGACTGACTGTTCGCTTTATGATTTCAATAAAGTTTGGAAAAAAACAACCTCTTCGGCTGCTCCCTTCTGCCGTATTTTGCGGCAAAATTATCCACACCCACCGCCGCGTTATGAATTGTGGGATATATGGGACCACGAAGCGTGCACCGGACCACGCTTGATATTTGGGGAAATCGACGGCGCATTTGGAGTATGCATTAGTGATGGGATTTCCGACTCTTTTTACAGCACCGGCTCTTTCGGTTCGGCTCACTAAAAAGAGCCGGCTCTTTCGGCTCCGAACCAGCTCTTCAGGTTGTTTTGTTGCTTTAATTAATTTATTATTAACAATAATATAAAATTATGCACAAAAGGAATTACTAACGTAAAAAAAGTGGTTTTATTTATATATGTTTATATATAAATATATGCGGTGGCCCCTAGAGACAAAACACGTACAAACTCCAAAACACATTTCTAGCATGAACTGAACTTCCAAAGCAGAGCTACTAGATCACTTAAATTACACAATTGAAAGCATGTGTGTATTGTTTGTGTATTTATACACAGGCACTCATATATATTCAAATAATTTAAAAAAAAGTTCATTTACCTGTTACTACCACACACCAAATCCGGTCGTTGGTACTTGCTGGCTTGTGTAGCCACAAGATAACAAAGGCTCAACACTGCGCCCAGCATCCTGGAGCACTTCTGTTGTCTTTTGTACGTGTTTTGAGTTTTTATGTGCTTCTGAGTTTTTATATGCTTCTGAGTTTTTACGTGCTTCGGAGTTTTTACGTGTTTTGGAGTTTGTACATGCTTCAGAGTTCGTACGTGATTTGAAGTTCGTACGTGATTTGAAGTTTGTATGTGCTTTGTCTCTAGGGGCCACCGTAAATATACTTTTATTTATTCACTCCACATAAAATGTAATAAATAAATCACATAATACAAAAATCAACTATTCACATTTCAAGTTTTAACTATTTAAATTTTCAGCTTTTTCCTTTTACAAATTTAAAGTGAAAACAACACAAAACACTGCAAACCACAACACAATTAAATATAAATTATAATATGAAAACAAAAAGAACATGCATATTCTCTGTCATATGGGCCTGCATGAATAAACTTTCTGAATCCTTTATCATCTGCAACCGAAAATAGTTGTGGATGATTACTATACCTTTCTAATGTTGTTGTCCCTGCCTCTCTTTCTCTCTCTCTCTGGCTCTGTTCCTGTGCTACTGAGTGTAACTACTAGTGATGTGCGGATCGATCCTGAAATATCGATTCCTCCGATACCAATCATTTATGTTCTAGAATCGATTCTCACATTAAAATATCGATATTTTAGTAATTTAGAGTAAATTTGTAGTTTATCATTAACAGGAACACAGTGGAAAGAAACTATAACATTCGGATTGCCTACATTCAAAGGAACTACTTCCTCTTCCGCCTTTCATAGTCATGTGCGAAATACGGCTGTATAAATGTCTCGCAGCCCCTTGGCGTGCGCACTCACAACAATGGCTGAGCGTAATTGTGCGGATGTATTTTACCTCCACAAACAGCTGAGCCGTGGTTTGCAATAAATGTGGCAAAAAAAGGGAGGTGTTGTGGCCATACTTGCCAACCTTGAGACCTCAGAATTAGGGAGACATTCAAAAGGGCTGTTTGGGCGGATAAATATATTTTACAGGGTTTATTTATCGGATAAAATACGTTAAATGTCACCGTTATTATTGGCCGGCCCGGAAACAGCGGGGGTGTCCAAATTCAGAGGCTGCTTCCACCTGAGGACCGGCCTTCGCGGTCTAAAGAAAGCCGGGTAGTACGTCACGAGCTCCCTCGGTGGAGTGAAACTCTGCCGTCTGCTCCTTGCTGTCTAAAATATAACCGGACACTGACGTAAACTCTTCTGTTTAATCAGTTTTCTGTTTGACGTTTATTCAGCTGTGTGAAAACCCCGGAGGAACCCTCCCGAGGGAATAATAAAGTTTAATTTAATTTAATCTAATCTAATAACTTTAATCTCAGCCAAACCGATTTACTCACGAACAAATAAAACACTGAAAAAGCCAAACAAGAACATTTTTAAGTTATCAAAGTGACTTGTACATCATGTTTAACCCGAGTGGTGAAAGACCGCGGGGGTTTGAAGACGATGTGTCGGTCGGCTCAGATATTTGAAGTTTACACAGCTACATTCTCACCTGAAAATATGTTAAAAGTTTTTTTGCGACCCAGAAAGAGAAATAAGAGTGATATTAAAACTAAGTCGCTGCCGTCATTGTTGGAAACTGGAATTGGCTGGGCCGCGCTATGAATTCTGCGATATGGTTTTTCAACTTTGTTGTCCGGGTGGAAAATCTGGAGAAAGGTGGGATTCTCCCGGAAAAATCGGGAGGGTTGGCATGTATGGTTGTGGCAACATCACTAACCTTGTCAAACACCTCAGAGTAAATCATATCACAAAATATGACGAGCGTATGTTGAGGCGAACTGAAGAGGAGGAGAGGGACAGGTGCTGCTAGGGTGAGAGTCTCTCACGGAGTCCTTTAGTCCTCCAGGCAGGCAAGGTGTTCAAATAGCACACAACTTTAGTTTTTTTATTTCTATATGATGAACTCTGCATTATTAAGTGATAAGAAGAAGGTATTCTGATGTCCTGTAATCATTATGACGCTATAATTTGAGATACAATAAATAAAATCCGTTTTGTACAAAGTATCGGTATCGGATCAGTATCGTCGATACCACCCTGAATATTACTTGGTATCGGATCGGAAAGGAAATCAGTGGTATCGCACATCACTAGTAACTACCGCCCCTCCCCCCCTCTGCCCAGCGTAAAGCACAAGGCTCGCTTGCAGAGTGCAGCGGAAAAAAAGTGCGAGAGAGAGGCTGAGAAAAAGAAAAAAAAAAAACACGTGACGGCTCGCGATAAGGAGCCGGCTCGCGTCGTTCACGTCAAAGAATCGGCTCTAAGAGCCATTTCGTTCGCGAACGACCCATCACTAGTATGCATTTGAAGTACACTTCGAATTGGGACAGCCGTCGTCGCGTGGCGGTGACGTAACTGCACTTAAAATGCGTACTTCAAGCGTGCAGTCTCTTAATTGGGACACAGCCGAAGACTGTCCCAATTCAAAGGCTGCTCGAAATGCGGCCCTGAAATGCGTCCTTAATTTCCCTGAATTTTAAGGATGGGTCGGTGTAGCCTTCATGGCCCAACATATCCCAGACTTCATAGCGCGGCGGTGGTGTGGATAATTTAAAAAACAGCGGAAGCGGAGCGGACGAAGAGTAAACTTTCAGAAGTAAGTACTGAATATTATGTCACTTATTTATGCGCAAATGTTTTTATAATGAAGAACATTAAAACATTACTGTTGGCAACATGTCGGGAAAGTTATGTGACATTAGCAGTGTTGGGACTAACGCGTTATTAAGTAACGCGTTACAGTAACTACGTTATTATTGTGGTAACGAGCACGGTAACTAGTTATTATGCCAAAATCAGGAACGCGTTACTCGTTACTGGGATTTAGATAGGGTCGTTACTCGTTACTTTGTGTGGTGGCTATCGCGGAGCTTCCAAAGATTCAGTAACATTAGCAAGTGGTGGAGGCAGCAGGTGGATGAAGGAAAAGGGAGGCAGAAGGAAAAGAGACCCGAGGCGGCCGCTGGTCCAAGTGTGAACTGAACTTCAGGTAAGAAGTTATGACCTGCAGTCTCTCTGGGTCAGATATGAACCAAGTTTAGGTGGAGTTTATTTTCGTTATTCTGACTTTTTCCGCACTGCGTGCTAGCTAGCATGACGGAGTTTCTATGCAGCTGGGTGGGTGCTATGAAGTTAATGATGTTGAACTTTATTTTGTTCATAAGTTATTAGAGTTGCCAACCGTCCCGCCTGGTATTCAGAGAAAATATTACGCGTTTCTTATTGAGGTGAAAAGGAACAGTTTGTCCCGTAATTCAGCTACAATGAAAAAGGCACAAAGCTGGAGTTATTCTGTGTCTTTGCTGCACAGCTGCCTCTTCTCCTCTCATTCTCCCACCTCCCTCTCCTGTTTCTACTTCAATCATGAAAACTGATCAATGATCAGCTGATCGGCTCTCTTGTTTGTTTATCGCTCACTTTGCACCGAAAGAGGAAACCAGCGGATGTCGCGGTAAACAACAGCAGCGCGTTTAAGCTTGATCAGCTGTTGTTAGAATTTATTTAATATTAATTTCTAGTATCAGCTGATGTTTGCTGGAGCCACAGTTCAAAAAAGCTGCTGGTCATGATGTCGGTTTGGTTATCTGGTGAGAGGGAAACATGAAGATGAAACCAGGAGATGTCCTTACTGGATCATCAGAGCTGTGATGGAGAAACAGGTTTACCTTTTTGGTGACATGAATGAGTTGAAGGGAAGTTATGAACTGTTTCTGAGAGACAAATAACCCCAGGATCCTTTTTTAGGTAGCTGACAGCTGGTAACTGTGCAGGTGCGGATCTAGCAAAGTGTTGCCAGGGGGGCATGTAGGGCATTAACAGGGAGAGGGGGGCACAAGGAAATACTTTTCTTTCTTATTATCATTTAAAATGTCTAGCTTTTAAAAAATAATTATCTGAATCTTACAACAAACGATTGATAGATTGATGCATATATACCATCAAAACAGTGTACATCACTGTCACAACAGTGTTTTCATTCAAAGGCTTTAAGATTTTTCCTATAATGGTGGGCCAGTCTCTAGTCAAAATACCCGGGCCAATTTTCTGTCCCAGTCCAGCCCTGTATGCAGCTCATCTGCAGTCTGGTGTTGCCTACATCTTCCTATTCAGAAGGCAGAATTTCAGAGTTCTGAGTACAATCGAAAGCACCACGACTGCAGTTTTTGTGTTGGATGTAAAAGGTGCACATGACTCTGTGACGTAGGCTAGAATCATGGCAACAGTCAACGACGGTCCAGGTGTGGGATTTCTCTCGTGGAAATATGCACATTATCTTTTCCTTTCTATTGGCAGGTGGCACAGTGCACTTGTGGCAAGTAAGCAAGCTAGAAGACTGGCAACGTTATGGAAGAAACACATTAACAAGAGAATTCTGAGTAAAACCAAAGTTACTCTCCCTAGTAACTAGTTACTTTGAAAGTAACGAGTAACTTGAAGTAACTGAGTTACTTTTGAGAGAAGTAACTAGTAATGTAACTAAGTTACTATTTTAAAGTAACTTACCCAACACTGGACATTAGCGACGTTTGTACTAACTTGGTTTTAAAGCCTTTACTTCAAAATATTCGCCGTTCAATAGCTGACTTTAATCTTACAGAGAATGTGATGATTTTATGCGTAATTAAAGTCAGTCATGTCAGTCAGCTGACGGTTCACTCCTTAAGCTGAAAGAAAGACACACATGTGTCCACTGTACCATCTGGGAACTCTTCTTGTTTAGCACTCGTAATAACACAAACACTAAATCCTCCTTCTCTGGTGCTGTTGTGTAGCAGTGCATACACCTGTGACTGTCACCTGTCTGTCTGTCCTGCACTCTCTCTCTGTTTCTTTCTCTCTGATTGTGGAATAAAAGTATGAACATGTATTTATAAGTTACACTTGTGTTTGAATCCTGCAGCTTATCACACATTTGATTTCTATGTGTGACAACTGCAAGTGTCCAGAGTGAGGACAGATTGAGGGACCCACTGCTGCACATCATCTGTGAGGCTTTGCACCCCTAATGATCCACCAGGACAAACTCAGCAGTATGTGAGGAAGAGGAGGAGGAAGAGCCAGCAGCAGCTGACAGATGGAGAGAATAGACAGACTGTTCCCTGTTTGTGAAGGACTGCTAGGAAAGTTTAACATAACTGTCTGTCCTGAATCAGTCTTATTAGGTAATGTTCAAATAATGTTATCATTCCAGTGTTTTCAGTGTGGGAGAAAGTACTCAGGGCCTTCAAGCTACACACCATGAAAGGCAGCAACAAGTTTAATGTTCAGAAACCTAAAGTATGTATCAGCAGCAGAATGGAGCTAAAAATAAATGTTTGTTTCAGTTCTATGAAGCTTTGAGTATTTTGGATTAGTAGTACTGCTGTGTTTGTTACATCATATTGCTGTAATTGTTTATATGCTTTATATATTCTGAGGTAAGTTGATCTATAGTGTTACATCATATTTTACAAGGATGTTATGTGTTTGTATACTTTCTGCCCAGTTTGACCCATTTAGCAGAAGTCAGCCTGTTTAAGGCTCTGATATCTATTCTGTATGACTTAAAGCAGTTATGACATGGTCTGATTTTCTAACCCAATAAAGGAATGTTTAATATATCAGTCTACCCTTCATTCTATCAGAAACAGTTATCACAGCTTGTACATTTTCTTTTTACACATGTATGTAAGCATTGAGCCAAATTTAGTAATGCCAACATACTGAAGGAACAACATTTGTCTCTTATATATGATACACCTATACAGTGGGGCAAAAAAGTATTTAGTCAGCCACCGATTGTGCAAGTTCCCCCACTTAAAATGATGACAGAGGTCAGTAATTTGCACCAGAGGTACACTTCAACTGTGAGAGACAGAATGTGAAAAAAAAATCCATGAATTCACATGGTAGGATTTGTAAAGAATTTATTCGTAAATCAGGGTGGAAAATAAGTATTTGGTCACCTCAAACATGGAAAATCTCTGGCTCTCACAGACCTGTAACGTCTTCTGTAAGAAGCTTTTCTGTCCCCCACTCGTTACCTGTATGAATGGCACCTGTTTGAACTCATCATCTGAATAAAAGACACCTGTCCACAGCCTCAAACAGTCAGACTCCAAACTCCGCCATGGCCAAGACCAAAGAGCTTTCGAAGGACACCAGGAAAAGTATTGTAGACCTGCACCAGACTGGGAAGAGTGAATCTACAATAGGCAAGCAGCTTGGTGTGAAAAAAATCAACTGTGGGAGCAATCATCAGAAAATGGAAGACATACAAGACCACTGATAATCTCCCTCGATCTGGGGCTCCACGCAAGATCTCATCCCGTGGGGTCAAAATGATCATGAGAACGGTGAGCAAAGATCCCAGAACCACACGGGGGGACCTGGTGAATGACCTGCAGAGAGCTGGGACCAAAGTAACAAAGGTCACCATCAGTAACACACTACAACGGCAGGGAATCAAATCCCGCAGTGCCAGACGTGTTCCGCTGCTGAAGCCAGTGCATGTCCAGGCCCGTCTGAAGTTTGCCAGAGAGCACATGGATGATACAGCAGAGGATTGGGAGAATGTCATGTGGTCAGATGAAACCAAAGTAGAACTTTTTGGTATAAACTCAACTCGTCGTGTTTGGAGGAAGAAGAATACTGAGTTGCATCCCAAGAACACCATACCTACTGTGAAGCATGGGGGTGGAAACATCATGCTGTGGGGCTGTTTTTCTGCCAGGGGGACAGGACGACTGATCCGTGTTAAGGACAGAATGAATGGGGCCATGTATCGTGAGATTTTGAGCCAAAACCTCCTTCCATCAGTGAGAACTTTGAAGATGAAACGAGGCTGGGTCTTCCAACATGACAATGATCCAAAACACACCGCCCGGGCAACAAAGGAGTGGCTCCGTAAGAAGCATTTGAAAGTCCTGGAGTGGCCTAGCCAGTCTCCAGACCTCAACCCCATAGAAAATCTGTGGCGGGAGTTGAAAGTCCGTGTTGCTCGGCGACAGCCCCAAAACATCACTGCTCTCGAGAAGATCTGCATGGAGGAATGGGCCAAAATACCAGCTACTGTGTGTGCAAACCTGGTAAAGACCTATAGTAAACGTTTGACCTCTGTTATTGCCAACAAAGGTTATGTTACAACGTATTGAGTTGTATTTTTGTTATTGACCAAATACTTATTTTCCACCCTGATTTACCAATAAATTCTTTACAAATCCTACCATGTGGATTCATGGATTTTTTTTTCACATTCTGTCTCTCACAGTTGAAGTGTACCTCTGGTGCAAATTACTGACCTCTGTCATCATTTTAAGTGGGGGAACTTGCACAATCGGTGGCTGACTAAATACTTTTTTGCCCCACTGTATATGCACTGTCAATATACATTTTGAACCAGCTGCAGATGTCAGAGTAACAACTGACGGACCCCCACATAAAGTGCGTTACAGTAGTCCACAGGGGAAGAAATAAAAGCATGGATCACAGTTTCAAAGTGCTGCCTAGGAAGAAAAGATTTCACTCTTGCCAGTCGCCTTAAATGATAAAAATGGACTGGTTCAACTTAAAACCAAGGGCAGTAACAACAGGTTTAAAATAAACTTCCAGGGGTTCCAAATGAAAAGAAGAGGACTCACAGGGGCCACTGGGTCCAAACACCAACAAATCTGTTTTCTTTTCATTCAAATTTAAAAAGTTTAGAGCCAACCAAGCTTTAATGTCATCTAGGCATGTCAAGAGAGGTTTTATTCAGATGCCATCCTTCTGCTTCAGTGGCAAATAAATTTGGCAGTCATTCCTATATACTTGTCTTTGAGTGAAGATTTAAGGTGGTAACACATGTAAATAACTGCAACTTGAATCTGTACTGAAGCTCAGTATTTGACACAGAGTTCATGTTCACTGCTGTAATAGCTAATAATGACTAATATAATAACCATAATATTGGCCATATTATATTTACATTACCAAAGTGATATGACTTTAGTCTCATGAACAACATTAGCTAATTGTTATTTACTAGCTAATCTTAAATGACTGTTCAGTACAGAAATGAAGCCCAAAAATCATGTTTTACTGTCCTGTGGTCTCAGCCTCAGATACTTATCAAATCACACAAAGCTCTTGTAGAAACAAACAAACAAATGAAAAAAATATGTTCTCCTTCATTTCTGTCAAACAAAGTTGTATGACACGTTTCCAGCTGTTAGTATCATGGTTGCTAGGCAACTTGGGAAGCGCGACGGAGACTAGAGCCCATGTGTTTGCAATAAACTTGCCGTTTATTTTGCAAATCGAGCTCAACACTGCCCCTAGCGTCCTGGAGCACTTCCGTTGTGTTTTGGATTTTGCACGTGTTTTGGAGTTTGTACGTGTTTTGGATTTTGCATGTGTTTTGGATTTTGCACGTGTCTTGGTGTTTGCATGTGTTTTGGATTTTGCATGTGTTTTGGATTTTGTACGTGTTTTGGAGTTTGTACGTGTTTTGGAGTTTGTGCATGCTATTTGGAATTTGTAAGTGTTTTGGAGTTTGTACATGCTTTGTCTCTATGGGCCACTGTAGGGTTTCATACTTGAGTAACATCAATTTTAACATGTGCCAGTACGCTATAAAGATGGCGCCATGTTTTTTTTTAATTGCTAACGACTTAAGGCGTTGGAGGACGCTGATGTCAGTGCGCGGCCGTTTTTGCATGTAGAGGGTTTGAGTTGACATGTTTGGGCTGCTGGCGCTGAGTTATACGTGAACGTTTCATAGATTGTGAATGTGTAAAGCTGGAGAAGCTGGAGTTTTAAAAGTTCACAGAGTCGCAGGATGAGTTTGAGATTGAAACAGTGTGTGCCTGCAATAAGGAGGTGGGAGGTTTCTCACCTAAATGTAGCTGCTTTATCCTCAAAATATCGATGCTCAACTAATATGAAGATATTACTCCTTAATGTGAATGCGTATTAAAACCTCAGTGAAAACCCATATGGAAAAGATATATATAAATCTTGTAAGGTTTTTATCTGTCTTGTGTGAAACTTGTATGAAAAATATACAAGAGTGAAAATACATATAAGATCCCTTAAAAAATTATATAAATGAAACTTGCATGTTTTGGATACTTCTTAAAAAATATATGACATTAACCCGACATATATTATCCTAAGAAGAAAAATGTAATATCATACTTATATGAGTTAGACAATCATGAGTGAAACTAAACTATTGTAAGTTTTTCATAGAAAACAAAAGATTTACTTGTGTTATCACAAACAGGAAACAACTAACAATTAACATTGAATGACAAAAAGATGTGGGGGAAAGCCACAAATTTACGAGAAGTTTGCTTTGAACATGTGATTAAATAAAACCCTACATTAGAATTTCCCTCTGGGATTGATAAAAATGCTTTTCATTCATTTGTGTAAAGTTTATTTATTTCTTTGTTTAGCATTTTTGCAAAACTAGGCATCCTAGTCCTGACTTTCAAATAATGTTTTTTCCTGTTATTGCATTGACATTTAAAGAACAAACTTTTACAATAAGTTTGACAAATGATTAAATCAACACAGTAAATATTCAAAATACATCTCAAATGTATTCTATATAGATGGAAAAGATATTAGACAATATTCATATTGTAGAAATATTTTTAATTTTGCACAGAATCAGCAGATTACACAAAGATGTAGATAAAATACATTTTATATATAATATATTTCTGTCTTTTTACATGATTCATTATGACAGTGCTTTAAGGACCATTTAAACACCACACCACTAGCTTAATGGAATTACATTGAAATACATAAATGTTGTGAACATGCATTGCAAAATGTTTTGACAGAATTATTTTTTCCCCCAAGTCAGAAACCCATATTTCAATAAGAAATATGTTCAGAAATGACAGCGTGAATGCGCCACCTTTATGAGCCGCTATGGCTTTAGACCTTGTTAGCTGCACATTTCACTCTTAATTAGAATGACATTTGACACAATTGAAAGCCTTTGAATCTCTCCCATAATCAACACCATAATCAGTAGCTCCACCTTCACATTTGGATTGAATCATTTACAATAAGATTTAAGATTAAATTATTTACAATAGTACGTATTCAGTAGCTGACATACAATTGAGGTAGAGTCTGGACACTGTATGTACATACATGGCCTAACTATCTGAGTAGCATTTATGGCTTTGTAAAAGCCTGTGGGAAAGTGAACAGTTGACATATAGCTCAGCTGAGTTCTGATAAGAGAACCTCTGGCTAACTTTTGCACTGTGCAATTACCATATTTTCCTATAGCATATAAACAATGACTATCCATTTCAACAAAGTGTGAGACAGCAAAAATACTTCCATTTTTTAAAAGCACCACATAATTGTTTCTTTGTTTTGTTTTGCTGTACGTTTAAAAGGGAACAATGTCTCCATTCACAGAAATTCTCTTGTAGTAACTCACCACAGAGTTTGTGGGAACCTCTAACTGGGTGGAGAGCAGCTTGATCTCTCAGAGATATTTGTCTTACATTTGGTGAACCAAGGGCAGTCACCTGAGTAAACTTTTCATGCTTCTTGACATGCTGGGTTCCTTGTCTCATTTCATTGCAGAACTGTTTAACTTCTGCAGCTGCATTTGTTAAGAACTGCTTAGCTAAACGAGGAAAGGCACGGGAGACTGCCACTCGTTTACATATTTGTTGTGGTACAGCTTGACTACTTTTTATTTGTTTCAAGAGGTACCCATTGAAACTTTCAAACATAAAGGCTGAGTGAGCCCCTAAAGGACCCCATTGCACAACACTTTTACTCAAATGCAACAATGAATGAGCATTGAATGTCATGTGCTGTTTTCCATACAGAGATTGTACACCTCCAACAAAGTACACTAATGCGTCGTGTGCGTGTCTTATCAGTTCAGTATTTAATTCGGACCCCAAGAGAATGCTTATCCCTTCTACCAGTAATGCCCAATGACAGTGATACTTCTGTGGAAGTATGCCTTTCAGAACTGGCAAGCTATAGTACAAAAGCCAATGCTGCCACTCATGAGCTTTCCAGAATTTGCGTTCAATTAAAGATCTTGGAACTCGAGCGACGATACCTGGAGGTTTAATAGACAAGAGGTGTTTGTCTATGCTTGCTGTTTGTACACCAATGTACCATGGCTCAGAAGTGTTTTTAGAATCCATCCATAAAGATGCCATGTATCTGCACACACCAAGCAGTACACAGTGCATGTAGCCAGGGACCATTCCATTGATAAGATCAAACAATGGCAAATCTGCAAGAGGAGATGAGCCCTTTATCCCCAAAATAGTCTTCCCTTGTCTTTCAGCTATTTGTCCTATTTCTACTGTGGTTTTATGATTTCTGTCACTTGGCTTTTCATCAGGACATGCGTAAACCCTTGTTTTTCCATTCCCTTTCCTTGTTTGCATCCCAGGATGAAGGCAAACTCCACAGCCATATTCACCATTAAATTGCTTGAAATTCTGTAACAATGGTCTTGCTACTGCATCACACACACAGCACAATGTGTGTACTTTCATGTGTCTCCGTGCCTGATTGTTAGGATCTTGCCACTCAAAACCAACTTGAGAAAGATTTGCACACTCCTCGACAAATGGTTTAAAGAAGCAGGACATGTCTGGCTTTTTGGATCCAAACCATAAAGCACATAGAAGTACATGTTTGTCTCTACTCTCCGGTGGTATCTCATTAATGCAACACAATATTGGCCAAATACTAAATTTGGAAGACTGAAAAACTGGTACACCATCACAATTAAAAGTGAGGGACAGAAAATCATCTTTACTGGTAGACTTTAAGGTCTGATACAAGCTGCCATCAGATATGTCCTTTATTACACGGCTACCACTGGGATCACCTCTGAAACATAGATCATGCACATTGTGGTTCTCAAGAATGTCTTTTAGCTGATCTTTTAATGGTATACTAATAAAAAAGTTACCTTCCTCTAAACTGGCTTTCACTGTTGTGAATGAAGAGCATGACACACAATTAAGTGTTTCCTCCAAACATTGTGAAGACCCAATGTACTTAGTACAAACTCTACAGTAATGATGTCGTTTAAACTGGTTTGTAATATCAGCGAAGGGTTTCTCCAGAAAATACCTGCTTGATGGAACTACAGTAGTCCCAGCAGAATGTAACTTGAGCAGTTTCAGCAAGTCCTCCATTAATACACCTGTAGTGTTGTGTCTCAAAGCAAAGGAGAGGATTGACATGATGCTTTGATTTTCTGTTAGTCCACTGGAGCAGTTCACATCAACTCCTGCTTCAGGGGCGTTCTCCTGAATGGTTGAAAAAGAATTGTGTTATATTTGAGCAGGTTTCACTTGTTTTCATATGTAGCCTTGTCTTTTTTTTTGCAAAACCTACGGTGGCCCCTAGAGACAAAGAACGTACAAAATACAAAACACATGCAAAATACAAAACACATGCAAAATACAAAACACTTACAAAATCCAAAGCACATGCAAAATACAAAACACTTACAAAAGACAAAACACATGCAAAATACAAAGCACATGCAAAATACAAAACACTTACAAAATACAAAACACATGCAAAATACAAAACACATGCAAAATACAAAACACTTGCAAAATACAAAACACTTACAAAATACAAAACACATGCAAAATACAAAACACATGCAAAAGACAAAACACATGCAAAATCCAAAGCACAACGGAAGTGCTCCAGGACGCTAGGGGCAGTGTTGAGCTAGATTTGCAAAATAAACGGCAATTTTGTTGAAAACACACGGAGATGGATACCAGCGGAAAACACCATCAAGGATAGTCACCACGCCTCATAATAAAGGTAATGTGCAAACTGTTGTTAGTTTGATTGTTTGTTTTTATTAATATGAACGCTTGGTTTATGCTTTGCTCATAGACAACTGGTTTTAAAAAATGGATGAAAGTATGAAAACGTAATGTTTTAGCGATTTCTGTCCTTTGCTAAACATCCAAAGTAGCATGCTGTGCACTTTATATACATATATAATGAAAGTTAAGATAAAATATGTAATCTCCTGTGCATTCAGGAGTCTTAATGTAAGATGTGAAATACTTGTATTTTCTGTGGGTTGTAGTGAATCTTAATTTTGTAAAACATTTGATGGGGTCATTTTTACAGATGTACTGTCCCTTCTGTGGACACCTCTTGGCAGACAGTCCTGCCTTTTGTAGTCTATGTGGTAAAAACATCAAGTTTTTAAAGGACATCACCAGCACTGTGTCGAGAAATCCTGCCCTTAGTGAAGAGGCAGCAGCTCTTCCATCTACCAGTTCCAGCATCCTGACTGGCACAACTATACAGTCTACACAGGGTAAAAAACATATTTGTATTAAATAAATCTTGTTAACTGTCCCTTCCCTAAAATGATAATTTTTTTTTTTCTGTTTATAGCTGGGAAATCATTAGTGGAGTCATTCATAAAATTTCGGGATGTGAAAGAAAGGGAAAGAAAGGCATTTTTTTCAAAGAAACACCAGGAACAGAAGGAACAGAAACCAGTGAAGGTATGTCATAAACTTGAACGTGGAAGTTGACCACTTTTGTTGCTAATACAAAATCCAAATTACCTTTAGCACTGCCAAGGCATCACTGTAAACTTCCATATGCATATGAAAGGAACTGTATATATTGCAAGGGTGGCTAACTATGTCCTCTACAGCTATGGACCCCCCCGTACTATCTCTGTTTAATTTACTTTCAGGCTGATTGCTGTTCATTGCCTGTATATGGTGTGTTCAGCTAATCACAACCTTGGACATTAGTGTTGCTCGGGGAACGTCGAAGAAACTAGAAACGATCTAGTTGCCGCTCTTGGGGGTTGTAGTTCACCACTGATACAGGGCTTACAATTTTTAACCTGATCTGAATTTCTTAATTGTCAGCCTTTGGTCAACAGTCCTTCAATAATATATGCCCCCTGTTAAAACTATATTTAGTCGCTAATGTTGTCTTTTGAGTCATAGCACAGCTGGAGCACAACTACAGATCAGAAATAAAATGGAAGACCATGTAGGAACAAAGATGTAAAAACATGTTATTGTTAATCTCATTTCTAGATACAGATTGGCATCATGAGAAGGACCAGTGATGGTATAACACCTGTTCGAGGAAAGTCACTTCCGGTTGATGTTCATTCTCACTGGTCAACTGAGCAAATCTTGTCTGCCAGCGTGAAAAAACATAAGGACTTTAACCAGGCCATGGCCGATGGACCCTATGTACTGCTATACCCTGATGCAAGGGAAGTTAGCACAATTCCTGGAACCAACACCCCTTTCACCATCCAAAAATACAAGGATGCCATAGGGAAGGCCTATCAAAGAGTAACTCTCTACATTTGTAACCATGATGACTTCTTTAATACTGGTAAGTGATTTTGATAAAGCAGTGACAATCATAAAGTTTAGATATTAAAAATAATTCAAGATTTTTCCAAAAAATGTTAATCAGAGAGTGACATGATTTTGCCACAGATTTTAAATATATTTAATTTGTGCTGCATAGCCAAAGTGTTGTATATGTTTGCTAATTGTTAGATATACCTTTCAATACATACATATATTTAAATTAGACTGTATTTTTTGAATCATTGAATATTTGCAGATTGCAACACAGAGTGTGAATCTGAAGAGGACAATGAAGTTCAAGTAAAAGTAGTAGAAAGCCCACTGTCGGACACTGTGGTTAGTCTTTTTTTTTTTTTAACGGTGTTTTGTGTGTGTGTGTGTGTGTGTGTGTGTGGGTGGGTGGGTGGGTGTGTGTGTGTGTGTGTTTGTATACACCAATATAATCAAGAAAAGTTTTAAAAAGTGCTGTTAATCTTATTTTACTACTTATCAGGTATGGGATTTTCCAGATAATCACAGCACGCCGGAAAGAGCACCTTCAAGAAATAGGTAAGTTTTGTATTGTGGAGAATACAGTGCGGCGACTGTGAATAGGGTGGAGCCAAAATACATTCTTGTGTATTATATTGTAAATTCTGAAATTATTTAAATTCTTTACAGGGGGTCAAACTTGCAAACTTCTTCTGAAGTAAGACTCTGAAAAATGTCATTAATAATTATCATACAGGCTACAAACATAAATTATATTAACTGTTCATATATTTTTGATATTTAGACTCAAGGTCCCTGCTACAGGTATGTTTTGGACACAGAAATTTGTGTATTGACACACTAGACCAGTGGTTCTTAACCTTGTTGGAGGTACCGAACCCCACCAGTTTCATATGCGCATTCACTGAACCCCTCTTTAGTGAAAAAAAAATAAATTCAAATTCAAGACATAGATATGTTTTTATTGGTGCACAAAATGAGCCGTGCATGTCATGGTGGAGGCTCTGCCGAACCCCTGAGACCGACTCACCGAACCCCTAGGGTTCGATCGAACCCAGGTTAAGAACCACTGCACTAGACCAATAAAATATTAGTTAACTTTAGATTTTAAGAAATGTTCTACTTTGCCCACTAAATGTTTTTCATTGCAGCACATACACAAGTGTTTATGCACCGATTGTAATTGATAGTGACTCAGACAAAGAAGTTCTCATCGAAAAGGATGAGAGTGAAACACAAAGGTAAGTATACATTTAAATGTGAGAATGTAAATATGATAAAAGTGAGTAATAACATCCTCATTTTATGTGATATTTAATAATTTTTTTATGTTCTAGTACAAATGGCCTGTCTGCTGCAGAAGTACTCGAAGAGCTGGCGTCTAAGACAATAAAAACATCTGTCAGCAGATTTAATATAAACAGGGCAAATGTTTGGGATGGAGCAGCTCGGGGCTTTAGACGTGTGTCTTACAACCCAACTGATGATATACTTGTGAAGTTCAGCGATGATGCAGGACAGCGTGAAGATGGAATGGTTAATGGTGGTCCTAAACGTGAATTTTTGACATTATTAATGAAATGCCTTAGATCGCGACGAATCTTTGATGGACCTGAGGACAGCAAATTTCTTACATTTGACAGCGCTGGTGAGAAATTTATACCATCTGACTATAAAATTAAATTAATACATTCTGAAGTTAAGCTTGGATGATTAATTTTTTATTAAAATAAAAAGGCATATAATTTAAAGCATTATTTTAGCATAACTAACTAAATAAATCCATTACCAGCTGCAAGAGAGGATGAATATTTCCTTACTGGCAGAATGATTGCCACATCATTGGTACATGGTGGTCCAGGGCCTGCCTTCCTCTCCAAGACACTCTACCAGCATCTGATTGGGACAACAAAGTCTGATGTGGTGGAGGTCACGATTGAAGATGTAACTGATGAAGCTACAAAAGCTTTTCTGTTGGAAGTATGTTGATTTAAATATTCGATTGTAAAACTACAATTTCCTTTGTTATCACAAAGCTTGATGTGTTAATTGCACATTGGACTGTAACGCTGTGCTCCATAGTAGTTGTAATTTTAATCAACATGCTAAGTGTACCAATGTTTGTTAATTATGAACAAAGATAAATGTTTGACTTTAAGTAGAGGAGTAGAAAACAATACCAGAATAACATGCTTTAAAATATAGACCAAACATTGAAGTGCACTAGTAATTATATTTAAAATGATTTTGATGTGAACGTCATGGACAACAACCTTGTGATACTGCAATTTTCTTTTTTTTATTATGTAAACACTAGATATCCAATGCTGCAACGCTGAAGGAACTCCATGGGTGCATTGAAATGCATTGCAGCTTATTGCAGACAGCTGGCTGCTATGTATTTCCGGACTCTTTAGATGGTAAAGGCAACATCATTAAGGACTACCTTAAGTGGTACATCATATACCGCAACCACTTCTCAATCCAAAGGTAACATATTTGTAAGTATTTGGACTGATACTAAATAATGGGGCAATGTAGCTACAGTATTTTAATAATAGTTTTTTAACAAAATTGTTTTTTAAACCATAAGCAACACTATAATGAATTGATAACAGACCACAGCTACAGAAGCCGCCTATTCTTTTGACCAAATTTTTTTTCGAATAATATGTATGTTTCTGCTTAATTTTACAGTTTTGCATCTTCCCTTTTTACTTATCGTTTCCATGGTTAATTATACTTTGAGCCTAATGTTTGCAAAAAGTTTTTGAGTTATCATGCATGTGCTTTACTCAGTATGGAAAAAATCATGTGAAGCTGCGAGGACAGAGATCAAATTTCAAACTTTTAAACACTTATTCTATTAGAATTCTTGTTACTTATCAGTCCCCGCATAAAACTGGATAAAGCTGCAAACACAAGTTCAGCCAGTGACCATGTTTAGGCAGGTACTTTAAAAAAATGCAGTGCAAATTTGATTTTTGCAGGTGGTTTGATCTTTTACATTATTGATTTTATTGAGAATAAACCGTACTGTACTGACTGAAAATGCATTTGCAACATTGTGGCTGAAGTAACTTAAGCTCCAGTTTCCAACATTCACTTGCTGATGAATAGAAATGCAGATGGTAAAATATAAATTCGGAAGGTGGCATGGTGGAGCAATGGATAAAACATCAGACTGGGATTCAGAAGGTAGCACGTTCGATGAGAGCCCACACACCAGGTGTGTCCTTGAGTAAGACCGCCAGCACTAACTCACTGCTCACCCCAAGGGTGATGGGTTAAATGCTGAGATCTAATTTCCCCCTAGGATCAATAAAGTCTGTAAAATTCATTGTGCTTTCGGAATAATTAAAATAAAACATTCAAAAAGTGTTTTTCATTTTTTTATTGTAGTGCTGATGACAATTTTCCCCTTATAGATTTAAGGATGGCCTCGCAACACTTGGTGTAATCCATGCCCTGCAGCAGCATCCTTTGTTGTTCCAACCCTTCATGTGCTCAAGACCAGAGCCGCTGACATCTGATTTTTTAGAGGACATGTTTGCTGTGGTCCTGAGCGAACCTGGCAGTTCAAGACGGCAGGAAGAAACCAGGGTGCTTGGATTCTGGCAAGACTATCTGATAGACGCTGAAGGTTTGTTTAATACAAAACTTGTACTGCAAACAAATTTCTACGATCAGTGAAAACCAATAAAGCAGCTCTTTCATGAATATTACTTTTATGATATATATTTTTTAAGTTTAAACTGTCAGGTGATATTTCTGCTATAGAACAGAAGCACTTTTTTTGTCTTTTAGCAGTTGAATCTCATCCCTTGGGGGATGAATGTGCTGCCAGCAGTGGCTATTGGGGAGCTACCTAGCATGAACAAAACAATAATAACAGAGTCAAATTATCACCTTTACAGTTTCTGTTTAAAATGGAAAAATTGTACCGCAATAGTAAGTCACCACAGAGCTGCTGTTTTATATATTTTTTTATATTGAACTGGTATGGGTGTTTGTGCTATTAATCTTGGAAAAACAGTAAAAACATAACACTTTGGAACATTTGAGGATCCAAGTTTCAGATATTCTGCTTTGTATTTGGAATTATTATAAAATAAAGAATTATCTTTAGCTACATTCTATTTAATTATAGATACCAAAACAGCAGTCTCCCTACAAGACATCCTGATGTTTGCCACAGGCCTAAACAGCATTCCACCAGCTGGAATGGAACCAAGACCAAGATTGCTGTTTGGTGATGCATCACGTTTCCCAATTGGGAAAACATGTGCAAACACCATTGTGATACCAATGGCTCAGTCATATAAGCAGTTCCAGGATGATATGGACTTTGGAATATTAAACTCTCCTGGTTTTGGTCTGTATTGATCGACTTACAGTTTGATCCTCACACTGTAATATAGTCCTCATTTCAACTGTGTTTTTGTTCTTATACAAAAAGGTTTGTTTAAAGAAATTGGCTAGATATCTGTTGGGCCAAGGCCTTTGTTTTAGTTACAATGCTAAAGTAAATGTCTGTGATTTGAAAGGATTACTTTTTATTACCCTTAGCTTTAGAATTCCCTTTACTACTATCCAGCATTTAGAATAGATATATTCATAGATATTGTACATTTTACCCAATTTGTATTTCAGTGCAAAGTGTAATTTGCCTTGTTAACGTTAACAATAAATCTTATTACTTAAATTAGAGTGTTTTTACTCCTTTATTTTATATCAACCTGTATTAATAAAGCTAATAATACCAACACGTGTCTTGCATTTAAGGTGGAGGTTAAGAGAGTCTTCACAATATCATCTGTTAGGATAAATAATTTATTTGATCTCATCGTCACAACTGATATTCTTATTTGGAAAAACACAAAGGCTATTTTTTTAAGTGACTATAAACTGATGAACTATAATTGTGATCTACTTGAAGCAAAAAACATTTTTTTTTTGCCTTAACAAAAGTGCAGGTGGTGCATTATTATAACCACAAAGTGGAATCCACAGTTCTGGGATGTGTGGGAACCTTGGCATTACAACCCAGCAAGTCCTTTTAGTCTGATGTAGTTCTCCACACAAGATTCCAATGTCTGTGATGAACTGAAGCCACTGTTTAGTCCTTCAAAATATTCCTGTAGGTGAGGGTCTCCACAGAAATCGGGAGTTGAACTCATCCTGAACTGGCTCAGCTCTTGATGTCCAACTGCAAGGCCACAGTCGCGTCCACCAAACCTAAAAGTTTGTACAAGGAAAATTTTTACTATTAAAATACTAAGAAAACGCTACAATATCCTTGTCTCTGTAGGGGGGGGGGGGGGGGGGGAATTATGCTTAAAGTGAACATATGCTTTTACTTAAGACCACTGGCTGTATTATGGCATTGAATAGACTAGAAGGTGGTCAGAGTTCCTGTAACTACCTGTCTTGAACAATTGACTTGCTGAAAACATTGGCAGATTTTTGTCATGTATTTAAGGAGATAATATAAAACGGCTTTTCATAAATTTTAGCACTGGAATCAACATGTGAAAAAAGTAGACCTATTTAGTCCAAATTTTGGGTGGTACAAACACTGTGGTGTCTGTTTTTTATGACCATACAGTAAAAGAAGACTATATGATCAAGTGCATAGATCAGTGCGCCCCAGGGTGACTGTGGCTACAATGTAGCTTGCCATCACCAGTGTGTGAATGTGTGTGTGAATGGGTGGATGACTGTTTGTGTAAAGCGCTTTGGGGTCCTTAGGGACTAGTAAAGCGCTATACAAATACAGGACATTTACCATTTAGAGATTAAAAGATGCTAAAAAAAAATGTCATTCTTGTGATTTCTACTTAAATTACAGACTTTTGATTTTTCACATTTTAAATTGACAAGAGTGATACAAACCTATGAGGCAGGTAATACATCACATCCGGTTTACCAGATGGACAGCGTGACTGGCTAACTGGACGGATCAGGTGTGTGTTCCACTTTCTTTTGCATTCATCCAGATCCCTCTGAAGCACAGCCATGAAAATGAAGCGCACCAAGCACATGTGTTCATGACTACCATTAAAGAGGTGCATTTCCTTCATGTCACTCAAAAGGTCCATCCAGAACTGTGTTCTAGAAGAGACAAAAACATACCATCAGTTCAAAATCACTATCCTTCAAAGCCTCACTATTTCTTACGTTTATGAAACTGTTTCTTGAGTTGATGTAAAGTGCGTGCATTTTGGATTTCTATTCATCTCACTTTCTTTATTGACAGTTTAAATTTTCTATCTTATACTTGGCTACACATTGAAGCTATAAAGGAAAGGTGGTGTAATACACATCAAGGCTTCTGCATCACAGACTATATATTACAGCCACACTTTTATTTGCTTAATATAGTTGTTTCTTGAAAAATTTTAAAACCTACCGCTGTTTTCTGAAGTACGACCACCAGCTTTCAATTCTTTGATTTGTTATTGAAGATCCATACATATGACTGGCAGCTCCTGCAAAAAAATCCTGATGAGATGACCGTAAGGCACAATGCATTGCTGCCATCGTCCCATTTTCAGTGCCGCAGTCTGTGCGAAGTCGCACTGGTATGACTCCAAACTCTGAAGCACACTGAACGTAGTGTTGAGCTATGACTTCTGGGTTGCTGTTAGTTGCTCCGCAAACCAACCATAATATCTTCCGCGAATAGCCATCAATACAACCACTGATAGTCAAACCATATGGCTTTAATTTGTCATATCCATCAACATGCCAAGTGTGGTTTGGTCCAGGTGAATCGTAAACTCTTCGTAAAAACTTTTTCTTTGAGCGCTTTTGGACTCCAGATGGGTCGAGCTCTGCCATCATCACCATTACATCATGCCTTTTCACAGAAAGATGGTGTTTCTGACGCAGTGTCTGCCACATTGAACGGTATCCATAATGTTGACCAGGTCCCTTCAGCTCTTCTATTATTGCAGCACGAATCAAGGCCTGAGTTGAGTAATGTTTTTTGCGGGACAGTGATAAACTTCTTAATCTACTTTTAAGTGTGGTCAGACTGATCTTCTGTTTATGTTTTGAGGCCAAAATGTCCAATGTTTCATTATAGGAGTAACCGTCTCTGAAATATTTCTGAATGAGGTCTTCAATGGAAATGTTTTCTTGAATTGATCCTTATAAACAGAAAAAAAATAAGATGGGAAATGGTAAAATAGATCATCAGACAAGAAATGTGCAGTTTTAAATAACAATGACATTTAAAAACCAATGTATTGTCTCATTATTAAACGAAATTAATATGTTGCTTCTTTGGGCCTCAGTAAATTCAAGACAAATAAAGTCTACAACTATAACCCTAACCTGGACGACTAAGAATCTTCACAGATATATACCTTACTGGTTTAAATGATTGCAAAATAATGTGTATGCAATTTATATAACATAAAAATAATATAGTAAATAAGGACTGCATTCAAATGTAAATAAACTGTAAACAGCCAAATGGCAGCTTTGTGAACTGGTTCAGACAACCTTTTTTATATATGTTATTTGTGAAATACTTACTGTTGTTGACAAACGCCAAAAACTCAATATGTTTGCCACATGAACCGCAGAACTTGACAACTTCTCTCACGTTATGGCCACAATATGGACAAAACATTCTTACCCTGAAACAAACAGCATTTTTCTTTTAAAATGGAGTATTAAAACGGAAAAGGGCAGACCTAAGCTAAAGTGTATATACACAGACGCATTTCCAACACAACAGCTACGTTGCTAGCGTAAAACTGAACTTCCAAAACACAACTACCTAGATAACTTAAATTACACAATTGAGAGCATATGTGTATTAGTTGTTGATTTATACACAAACACTAATATATATTCAAATAATTTTAAAAAAAAGGTTCATTTACCTTTTACTGCCACACACCAAATCCGGTCATTAGAAACTTCATGGCTTATGTAGCCACTAGGTAACAAAAACTCAACACTGCCCCTAGCGTCCTGGAGCACTTCCGTTGTGCTTTGTATTTTGCATGTGTTTTGTCTTTTGCATGTGTTTTGTCTTTTGCATGTGTTTTGTCTTTTGCATGTGCTTTGGATTTTGTATGTGTTTTGTATTTTGCATGTGTTTTGTCTTTTGCATGTGTTTTGTATTTTGCATGTGCTTTGGATTTTGTATGTGTTTTGTCTTTTGCATGTGTTTTGTATTTTGCATGTGTTTTGTCTTTTGCATGTGTTTTGTATTTTGCATGTGTTTTGTATTTTGTAAGTGTTTTGTATTTTGTATGTGTTTTGTATTTTGCATGTTTTTTGTCTTTTGCATGTGTTTTGTATGTTGTAAGTGTTTTGTATTTTGCATGTGCTTTGGATTTTGTATGTGTTTTGTATTTTGCATGTGTTTTGTATTTTGTATGTGTTTTGTCTTTTGCATGTGTTTTGTATTTTGCATGTGTTTTGGATTTTGTAAGTGTTTTGTATTTTGCATGTGTTTTGTATTTTGTATGTGTTTTGTATTTTGTAAGTGTTTTGTATTTTGCATGTGTTTTGTATTTTGCATGTGCTTTGTATTTTGCATGTGTTTTGTATTTTGTACGTGCTTTGTCTCTAGGGGCCACCGTACTCTTTAAAGAAAAGAGAGATAGAAAGGGAACACATCTTGCATTTGTTTCTTACCAGTGACACCATTTGTGGTTCTGGCATCTGCTCATCTCTTTGGGCAGCATCTTCACTTTCCTGTGAGGAATACAACCCAAGTATTGAATATATATATATATGAATTAAATATCCGAATGATATATTCCAAAACAAGTAGTGAGTCTGTCACTGGAAGTGGAGCACATCTTGCATTTGTTTCTTACCAGTGAAACCGTTTGTGGTTCTGGTATCTGCTCATCTCTTTGGGCAGCATCTTCACTTTCCTGTGAGGAATACAACCCAAGTATTGAATATACAGTGGGGCAAAAAAGTATTTAGTCAGCCACCGATTGTGCAAGTTCCCCCACCTAAAATGATGACAGAGGTCAGTAAGTCTATAATCTGTGAAAAACATATTCTACCGCCAAATAGAGAAAATACTGACGTAGAGCATGAACTCAAAAATTTGTTTTCAGCTGTGAGTGCCATGATTGGTTAAGTGTACGGTCAAATATGAGGATACACCAATCAAAGGCAAAGTAGGGCGGGCCATGCTGCAGCGTAGAGGTGGCCAGCTTTCACCGCGAGACCTCACACGGTCCTCATCAGGTAACGGCTTCCTTACGTAATTTAACAACAAGCGGGAAATCGGTCTAATAAAGTGTGTCTTGCAAAGATGGAGACTACGGAGACGAATAAAACTAATATCAGAGGTAAGTCGCCTAAATGTTTTCGAATTTGAATGACTTAGCTTAAGCTAATAGCTTGCTAAAAGTGGTTTGATGTTTTACGGGTCACATAGAAACAAGTGACCAACGTGGAAATGCTCTCTTCAGAGAATTATGCATGCGACATAGCACTTGGTGGCATTAAAATGGTTCAAACGGTAAAAGTATGCCTATAGAAACCATGTCAAATAGAATATTTTTTGATAAGAAAAAGCCTTTATTAGTATATAGCCCGTAGCATTCTAGCTAGGAAATAGCAATTCTTTTTTTCCTCCCCCCTTCATTTACTACAGAACACGAGGAGAGGAAGTTTGCAGTGGTGAAGTGAAGGGGAGGACTATGGAAAGCTTAGTGAAGTAAAAACTGTTAACATACGGGGGTATGATGACTCCAAGATGGACCAGCATGGGAATCCCATTTCCACTTACTCGGCAGTTATTGAATGGCGCCATGGGAAGAAACAGCGAGGAGGGTAGCCACATTACAGGGGCACTGTTGTTTTTGTCTCTCGTAAGTAATTGTTAATGATTTGAAACGTAGAATGTCCTTCTCTACTTGAAAGTAGTTCTCTAAAGTAAAACTGAATTCACTCTTTAAAGTCATGTGTAACACTGAGTTATTTAAGGACTAGTTTATTTCAATGGATGAATTTACTGACTGACGCGCAGAAGAAATAGTTCTTTTATTGTGCGTGACTCAAAGTCTGGTCCTTGATCACTATGGAGCTTTTCTGGGATACCATAATGAACCAGAAAATTGTCCCAGAGACATTTGGCGACAGTCTTTGCTTTTTGGTTTGGAGTGGGGACAGCGACAGCGTACTTGGTAAAGTGATCTGTTATTACCAGGATGTCTTTGGTTCTGCTCCTGTCAGGTTCCAGTGATAAAAAGTCCATGCAAACCAGTTCCAGAGGTCGATAACTTCGAATGTTCACCAGGGGTGCCGCTCTTTCAGGTAAGGCTTTCCGTTTGGTGCATCTCTCACATGTCTTCACTTTATTCCACACATCATTGGCCATTTTCGGCCAGTAGAATCTTCGACGTACGAGGTCAAGAGTACGTTCGATGCCCAAATGACCCATCTTGTCATGCAGTTCTGACAGTACTTCAGCCCGAAATGTCTGAGGTAACACTAACTGGTGATAGAGCTGGTCCCCAACTTGCCTCCTCCTCATGAGAATGGCGATTTGGAGCTCCAGGCGATGTTGGTCTCGGAGTAGAAGGGGCAGTTCTGGGAGTTCATCCCGCAAGATGGGAGGAGGACTAGAGATGGACCGATCCGATATTACGTATCGGTATCGGTCCGATACTGACCTAAATTACTGGATCGGATATCGGAGAAAAATAAAAAATGTAATCCGATCCATTAAATATCACGAAAGCACCTCACAAAACTTGCAACACGCCGTAACTCACCTCAGAACGTTAGCACGTCGGAGCAGTATGCATCACGTGATAGAGCGGCTGTGGCATGCGGGACCTGTCGGTGGTCTGGATAGCATGTGGAGCTTCGCTAGCAACCTGGCATTTCATCTCCGACAAAGTTATCCCCGAGAGAAGTAAAGCAAGTGTGTAAGTCCATCTCTGAATGTTTGTAAAGCATTCCTGCGTTAAGCTTAACGAGCGACTGCCTCTCGCTCTCCGGCTGCTACTTCAATCATGAAACTGCTTAATGATCAGCTGATCGGCTTTTCTGTCGCGAGTCCGTGTCTCTTGTTTGCTTTTGGCCCACTTTGCACCAGAAAGAGGAAACCAGCGGCTGAACAACAGCAGCACGTTTAAGCTTGATCAGCTGTTGTTAGAATTTATTTATTATTACTTTCTACTCCAGGATCTTTTTCTACGTAGCTGACGGCTGGTAACTGTGCAGGGGCGGATCTAGCAAAGTTTAGCCAGGGGGGCCGATAGGGCGTTAACAGGGAAAAGAGGGCACAAAGACATACTTTTCTTTCTTATTCTCATTTAAAATGTCGAGCTTTTAATTATTTAATATTGATCTGAATCTTACACCCAAAGTTTTAATCTGATGTAAAATGTATAGAAGTCCATTATTGTATATAGTAACTGTTAAGTCTAATATACCCTAGTAAGCTATAGTACTTTTTCCTTTGGGAAGGTACCATCTGTGCAGTCTGCAATTTTGTTGAAGAAAGATGTTGAATCTATTTAATATTTCTTGAAAAATAATTGATTTCTGTGTATTTTTTTCACACTGCATCAAATTAAGGTTGATTACGTTGATTAAGCATCATGAGGTGGAGCGTGAGGGGTGGTTCCCTATTTTTTATTTATTTATTTTTGTTGTTGCTGGGAGTTGGAACCCTATTAGTTAGGTTGCTTAATATTTATGCTAAGTACTCTTTAAAATACCAGAATAGGGAGGATGGTGTAGGTCTAAGTTTATTAGATTGATCAGTATTGCTGAACTATGAAATATTTTTTTTTGCATACAGGTATAACAGAATAGCTTTAGTGTAGTTGTTGTTTTAAACTTGAGTATGAACTTATACAAAATGCAGCAAGATATTTAAAAAACAGTTTTGTTGATTAAAACACACTATATCGGATTCATATCGGTATCGGCAGATATCCAAATTTATGATATCGGTATCGGTATCGGACATAAAAAAGTGGTATCGTGCCATCTCTAAGGAGGACTTTCCCCAGTCTCTAGCAGCAATATGACATGCCTCAGGGTCTGGTCTTCCCTCTATCTCTCAGCGATTTCAGCATTCGTCAGCTGAGGAACAACAGGAGGTGCAAACTGAGTGTCGTTGACGAAGCTGTCAGGCAAACTTTCGGCATGGGCAGTTAGTGACTGGATGAGTGCGGTGGTGGACATCTTTTCAGCCATACTATAAACGAGCTGCCGGTCACAAAGGGCCTTGACTGTGTGTTGATCGATGGAAATTGAGGAAGACTGATCCAGATGATGTTGGGCAAATCGGAGAATTCTCTCCTTCTCCTTTTGGGACATCTGGTCATTGGAGAGTTCTCCATGTGGCCTGCGAGAGAGAGCATCAGCATCTGGATTTTGCCTACCAGATCTGTACATGATTTTGAATGAAAATGTGGAAAGAGCAGAGAGCCAACGGTAACTGGTGGCATCTAATTTAGCAGAGGTAAGTAGATAGGTGAGTGGGTTGCTGTCAGTAATGACAGTGAAGTTGGTGCCGTAGAGATAGTCATGAAACTTCTCCATAACAGCCCACTTGAGAGCCAGAAATTCCAGTTTGTGAGCTGGATATTTTGACTCACTCCTCGACAGACCACGACTTGCATAGGCAATCACCTGGTTTTGTCCTTGTTGCTCCTGGTACAGAATAGCTCCTAGCCCAGTAGAACTAGCATCTGTATGGAGAAGGTAAGGCTTCTGGGGATCGGCGAAAGCAAGTACTGGTGCTGTGGTGAGTTTTTTGATAATGGTGTCAAAGGCTTGTTGACATGCAGGAGTCCAGCGACTGGCAAGTGGTTCCTTAGGATCCAAATATTGCTCTCGCTTGAAGGTGGCTCTGAGTTTCCGCTGTGATGGAGGATATCCAGCAGTAAGGTCATGCAAAGGTTTAACGATGTTGGAGAAGCCTTGGATGAACCTACGGTAATATCCTGCGAAACCCAGAAAAGAGCGGAGTTCTTTAAGAGTCTTTGGAACCGGCCAGGACTTAAGTGTCTCGATTTTATCTGGATCTGTCTGCACACCATCCTTTGACACAACATGCCCCAGGTATTTAACGGATTTCTGGAAAAACATGCACTTTTCAACTGAGAGCTTGAGTCCAAATTCCTTCAGACGGTGAAGGACTTTCAGTAGTCTCCTCTCATGCTCTTCAAGCGTTGGTGCAAAAATAATCAAGTCATCAATGAAGACCAAGACTTCTTTCAAGTTCATTTCTCCCATGCACTTTTCCATTAGTCGTTGGAAGGT
Source organism: Mchenga conophoros (assembly GCF_057382185.1). Lineage (NCBI taxonomy): Eukaryota > Metazoa > Chordata > Actinopteri > Cichliformes > Cichlidae > Mchenga > Mchenga conophoros. The sequence goes on from NC_140540.1 coordinate 39,128,352, forward strand.
ACTGGGTGCGTTTGTGACTCCCTGGGGCATTCTGTTGAACTCATAGAATCCAAGTGGACATACAAATGCTGTTTTGCTCTTGTCTTCCTCCTCCATTTCAATCTGATAATAACCAGATTTAAGGTCAAGGACTGAAAACTATTCTGATCCAGAGAGAGCTGTAAAAGTATCCTCCAACTTTGGCAATGCATATGCATCTTTGATGGTCTGCAGATTTAGTTTCCGGTAATCAATGCAGAGCCGCACACTCCCATTTTTCTTTCGCACCACGACAATGGGTGATGCAAAAGGTGACTCTGACTCTCTGATGACCCCAGAGTCAACCAGCTCCGTCAGGTGTTGGCGCACAGCATCCCGTTCTTGAGGATGGATTGGTCTTGGGCGCTGTTTGAAGGGAGTAGGGTCAGAGAGCTTGATCTGATGTTTCACTTTGTCGGTTTTCCCAAAGTCAAGGTCGTGTTTTGCAAAGACATCATGGAGGGCGTTTAACTTCTCAGTAATACGACTCTTCCATTCCGGTGTTAAGGGGGAGTTACCAAAGTTGAAGTTGAACCCAGAAGTCACAGGGTTAGGAGGCATACTGTCATGACTCCTTTCCTGACACTGAATAGACTGAATGGCACTGATCTCTGCAATGATGGCTTTGGCTGGGAGGGTTACATCATGATCAGACTGGTTGCAGATTACCACAGGTAAGTGGTATGGCTGGTGAGAAGGGAAATCCATGACACAAGATGGGACCATTAAGCCACCTGGCAGAGGCGACGAAGTTGGATGTTCCACCAACACAGCCTTCTCGGCCTGGAGGCAGCGTCCGCAAATTAACCCCTCCAAGGGAACAGTTTTTCCAGCTGGGATGGTCTGTGGTCCGTCAGTGTGCAGCTTGATGATTCCATGATGGTTACTGTTGGCCAGTCTGTATTGTTGCTCAAGGATTTTCAGCACCGTTCTGTATCCATGTGGGGCTGGAATGGAGGGTTGTTGGTCTGAGAATGCTTTCTCATATGCCAAGTCCAGAGTATTTGTACCAATCAGTATTGACGGCTGTTGAGCTGATTGGACATCAGGAACTACCAGGGCAAGTGTGTCAACAGCTGTGGTGGAACCCAAGAAGTCGGGAGGGAAAGTCACGTTCAGCTCCACATAACCAAGGTATGGAACAGCTTGGCCATTCGCTCCTTCTATCTCCAGGAGATTTCTCAGAGGTTGTATCTCATGGTTAGAAAGATAATCATGGTGGAAGGAGTGAGAGATGGTGGTTACCTGAGACCCAGTGTCTAACAGGCAGTCAAATACAGTTCCTCCAATCGTGAGTCTTTTAGGCAATGTGATGGAATGTCCATCCTGCTTGTAACTGGGACATGAGTCGACTGCAGCCTCCGCCTGTCCCTCCACAGAGACTGCCTCTAGTTTGATGATTTGTTATTGCTGTCCCAAGCCTGCTGTCTTTTTTCAAGTTGTTTCTTCTTTTTCAGAACCAGTGTCGGGTTCGGAGGGTTGGCGCATCCTGCTGACATGTGCCCATCCTCTCCACATTTAAAGCAGTAGCCTGCTCTAGGCCGGGAACTGGTTGCACTGCTGCTGGGTCTTGGTTGTGCTGATCTGAGTTGAGGTGGTGCTGGCTTGGAGAATTGAGATTTCTGTGAGAGAAGAGCAGCCATTTGACTCTGCAGTTTCTGCATCTGTTGCTTCAGCTCATTAATAGCCTTGGTGTCTGAATGGCTACAAGCACATGTGCTCTGGGAATGAACAGCGGCACGAGGCTTGGATGCAGTTAGGTGCTTCTTCATGAGATTCTCCTTGGCCAGCTGTCTACCCTCCTTCTGTGATGTGCAGTACCAGTTAAAAGTTTGGACACACTTTCCCATTATATTTAATTGTAAAATTGTACAAACTTTTGACTGGTACTGTATGTGGCTAAGAAATCAGCTCTTTGAAGTATGCACCCTACACTTTGTGGCACAGCTATTGAATCTGTTGTCTTTACACTTTAGATTCATAACTTTTATGGCAGCTTTGACTATTTTATGTAAATTCCTCTTCTTTCTCGCTATCTTTTTTCATGTCCAGAAGTCAAAGGCTCCTTCAAAGAAAGACCCTGCACAGGAATTCCTTGCAATGTACAGTCATTCACCACCTTCAGTCGCTTATGGTGAAAAAAGTCCAAAAAAGACAGTAATTGGTCTAAAGCGGAAGATCCAAGACCTGAAACAAGAGAATGATAAACTGAAGGAGTTGCTTGTCCAAGGTATCACTTCCTATCACTAATTTAACAATTAAACAGCCAATATATTTGAAAAAGTCACTCTAGCCTATGTATAAACCATTCTGGTAATCATTTTTTTTTATTAATTTACTATATATAGATGTGCCAGAACTCATGAAGACGATGAAAAAGGTGATTAATTTGGCTGAACCTCTTAAGAGATCCAGTTTGGAGCTTCCCCAGATTTCTCCGCAGTCCACGCCCGGTTCATCATCAGATGGTTCGCTGCTGCCCCCTCCCAAATCTACTTCATCCTTCTCAACACCAGCATCTGTCATTCTATCAACAAAGGAATCCCAGTCATCAAAGGTAATGGAATTTTAAAGAATAAATAGATGAAGTGCATAAATTGGATCTACTGTCTTTCTACTTACAGTTGATCCAACCTTGAACACAGTACCAGTAAAAGTTTGGACAGACTTTCCTATTAGATTTAATGGGAAAATATGTCAAAACTTTTAAATTGGTACTCTACTTATAAGTATGATGGATCTAATTCAAGTGTTAAATTCATTGACTGTGTTTCTGCTGTAAAGTTTCCCTTCTTAACAAAGGAGTCTATGGGGATTGACTCTGTTTTAGAGCCAGCCCCTGGTGGAGCAGAGGCAAACTACAATTTTTCTACAAAAGCTTCACTTTTGCATGGGAATGCCTGTGCGAGTAACAAGTGATGCAGAAAAAAGTTTTGCAATCCAGTAGCTTAGCATCCGGACATTGCAGGTGAACGACGGCTCCGGGAATATACATAAATGTCACTGCCTTCAAAACTAGACGAGAAACAGAGTTTTAAGTCTGGAAAGGTATGTAGTTGTTCTTTACGTCTCTTACATTGATCAAAATGTCTTTTTGTTGGAACAGGTGGAGATTTATCCTGGGACTGGAGTCATGGTAGAGAAACTGGCCTGGGCCTATGCTACTAATGCAAATTCATCTACAACCTTTGTGAGGCATCTGCTCACAGCAGTCTTCCCTGTGGAAATACTGCTAGTGAGCAATCTTCGAGGGGGAAAACGAGGCAGAGGAGATGCACGTTTACCGCTCGACAAAAATAAATTGGATGCCATCTACAGTAAGTTTTTAGCTTTTTATGGCATGTTTTCGCAGTTGTCCACACTTCTGGCATTTAAAGATAACAAAGGACCAATGAAAAACAAGGGCCACACATATGAAGAATATCTTCTTAACATTTATGCATATATTATTGTTGATGAAGAAAGGCCTCCACCAAATAGAGGATTCTAGTTGATCTTTTTTGAGTTATATCCAGATGAATGAATGGTCTTTTCATGACATACTATTGTAGGCCTTAGATTTCTCTGGTGTTTCATTTCCTTTATGGTGCATTTTGTTTGTCCAACTTCAAAGTAACAAATGATGGTAGATAAGTATTTTACATTCTGAATGTTCTTGCATTTGATGTATTTCAGTGACTGCGTTTACATGCAGCCGATAACCCATTCAAAACTGGAATGCTAGCAATAACCCGGTCACACATGGCTTTAAAATACCGGCAAAAATCCAAATATAAATCTTGGAGTTACCCAATATTTTGGCGAGAAAAGGGTCATGTAAAACCTCTATCGGCATATCGCCATCAAAATGAAAATGGATTTGTGTTTTGCACATGTTCTATTCCCACGGAATCCTGGTCTTTTGAGTAGAGGAACTTTGTGTATGTGCCGTCTGGCTCTCTGTGACTCTCTCATCTCATGCATGTGAATGAGTTATCCCGAATGTTTCAGAAACCTGAATAGTGAGCCTAACTCGACCATAACCTGAATATTGGCTGTATGTAAATGTAGTCAATGTAGTGAACCTCTCCATGCATCGTCTGCAAATTTCAAAGCTGGCACCATTAGATATTAAGACTGATTAATGCAGGATCATTGCACTATTGTTTAAGATCATTGGGTTCTTTTACACTACTAATTCTGTTCTTGTCATCATCACCCCCCCCCCCCCCCCCCTCCCCCTGCATTTTTGTACATATATTGGTGCAACCCTTGAGAAGTGGCCTGGGACCCATCCTTCCAGCATTGGTACTACAATCAATGCCAAGATCACAGAACTCCGGGCCAGAAATAAAAATGTCTCTGTCACAGCATCCCCATAACTTGACTTTCGATGTCTCGTTTGGCATGTTATTATAATGCCAATTCATGTTTTATCTATTAAAGATAGATTGTTTGTTTTTTAAGTGGGCAGGTTTTTTGCCCTCCAAAGTTTTACTCATGTTAGCAGGTAAAAGTTCAACAAATTTGCAGCAAAAAGGTATGCAGCTTAGCATGCTCTTTAAACAATAGAGCTTAGATTAGGTTAAATATTTCTGTGAAATATTAGTATGTGACTGTTATATCAGAATAATAAAAGTTGATTGAATTTAAAGATTGCCCAGTATTCATGTTTTTTGTTTTTGTTTTCTTCAGTATTACAATACATTGACTGCCGACCTGTCAAAGAAAGTTATGTTGGCTTACGAGTTTGTCTTTGCATTGCTAGTTTTTAACTGATGTTGGTCAAGCAGGGGCAAATGATACTGTTGTCTTTTTCATATGTGATAGATTTTTTTTTCTAGTAATGTTAATTTGTAATTAAGTTTATAGGTTTTTTTTATGAGATGAGATTTAAGAATTCTTAGAAGAAAAATGTAAAAAAAAAAAGAATAGTTTACCATAATAATGTATTGCCGGAACATAAAGAGAAAACATATGTAATCTAACATATTCTTAGAATATATGTATAAAAAGCATTTAAAAAAAGAGATTATTGCCCTGCAAACTACATTTACTTTACATATAAAAAATTTTTATATAACAGATTTTGTTCATATATGTAAAGCATATGTCTTTATGACAAATATGTACTTAAAAACTTTGCAAAAATTATATGGAACATCTATGGAATACATACTTTGACATTTACTTTCCTTATATAACTCATACTTAGTTTTAACATGATCCTTATGTGATCCACTTTATTATCATGTATGAAAGTAACCCGAAAGTGGCCACTTTCAGGAGAAAATCATACAAGCCTTATATGATTCACTATATATGGAGCAAATTAAAGCTGATGCAAATCTTTTCTAAGTTTTTTCTATTTCTTTAACATATGGGTTTTATACGTTTTTTCTATTTCTTTTCCGTATGGGAATCCACGCAGCCTTACACACATGAAAACTTTTACCAGGTGAAAAATGTGAAGGCTTTCATAAACAATGAGTTCTGCTGGGCGCTTCTTACTGTTTGTGTGTGGAAGAGCTTATGATGATGTAAAGCCATGTCTGGACAATTTAAATCCAGGCTTTAATTTGTGTGATCACATGATTAACGTAGACGCACGCTTTGCTTTCTCGTAGCTGATCTGGTGAGTCCAGTCACTGCACCTCAGATGGTCGTCACTAACTTGAGGAACCGTGAACTGAGCAGGAGCCATCTGAACTCCATGTCCCACCTGGTCCTCACTCTTTACCATAACCTGGTGACTGGGTCCAAGGACTTTCCTTGCATACCTTTTAAAGGATGGTTCCACCGGGACCTGGTGACGACACCATTTGTCGATGTGAGGCAGAGCCAGAGAGAGAACACCACTCCTTCTCCTCCTACGGACTCACCAGCTGGCATGATGCTGCCGCCTGCGGGCTCCAGCTCTCATCCACGCTTCCTGACTCCAGTTCTTCCAGAGAAAGCAGATCTTGCTGTGCTGAAGGCAGATCGGAGGAACTGTGTCCGCACCCTGACTGTCGACGGCCTCCCCGTCACCAGAGTCATCTCCACTGTTTACCAAACAGAGGACACTGAGATGAAGAACCGCTGGAGAGTAACAGACTACAGCGCGGACGGCAGAGTTCTCACTTCGGTGCTCTGCCGTTTTCTAAATATGTCGGCAAAGCGTGCTAAGAGGAAGGCGGAGGAAGAGAGCAGCATCCGGAGCCCGACTCAAGCAAGGAAGCGCTTGAGATTATAATATACAGTGAAGCATGTCGAACGTCAGCAAGCCTGAACAAAGTGGTAAGTAGTAAACAGTGCTTAAGGTTGTTTCTAAAAGAATGTCCTAAAATATTTGAAAATCGTCGAGGTTTTAACTTTTATTCTTTCTTTTCTGCCTCTTGTTTCTAAAAGTCAGGCAAAAGAGTCACGCTGCAAAGAAACACCACACAGAAGATTTTCCCTCAGTAAAATGGTGAATATATTCATCTTGTTATGACGTTTGCTCACAATAACCAGGAGTGTTTCTGAAGTGATTCACTCTCATTTGGTGTTATTTGATCCAAAGACAACTGAGGGTCTTCAGAGCAGCGTGAACGGGCGTCATCTGAGAGCAAGACAGTCCTGGCGCCTTTGTGGTTCCCTCCAGGTACTCCAGCTTCATCCCACAGTCCAGAGAGATGCAGTTAGGTTGAATGTGAGTGTGAATGGTTGTCTGTTTCTCTGTGTTAGACTGACCTGTCCAGGTTATACCCCCGCCTCTGGCCCCATAACAGCTGGGATGGCTCCAATGGTTAAGCAGAAGAAATGGATGGAAGGATGATCCAAAGAGAAACATTGAAGGCCCTCTCACAAAAAAAGATAAGAACTCATTTTACACATTGTTGAAACATCCTGAAAGTTATTTGTTGTGTTTAGAAACTGGTTGAACTGTCATTAGAGTTTGTTTCGACTTGTTGTTCATTTCTTATTCGGTTCAGCTGTGTTTCTATGTGTCCTTAGTTCCCATAATCAGCCTCCTGTGTGTAAATATAGTGTCAGTCTCCCTTTGTCCCTTGTCAGAGTGTTAGTCTCCGTCCCCTCGTGTTTCCTTGCCTCAGTAGTTCTGTTTCCTACAGTTTTCCCCCAGTATAGGTTTTGGTTAGACTTTTTCAGTTCCCTTTGTCAGTCTTTGTATTTGGTATTTCCTCATCAGTCTCATCACTTTCCTCTCCAGAGAGAAAACAATAAAAAGACCTGAAGAGACGTCTATGCAAACGCTCTCATTGTGAAAGATAAGTATACATCCAACTAATCTGTGACTCTGTCACAGCTCTGATCAGCAATTCTTTCAGGTTTGTCTGTTTTGATGATGTTATTAATTGTTATTATCCTTTATCCAGTTAACTTTCAGAGAGGAGCGGAGGGAGGAGCGAAGCCAGCGTGCTCTGTAAACTGTCATTAAAAAAAAGATAAGTATATATTGATTTTATATTATTATGACAGCTCCTCCTCAGTGAACACTTCCTCTAGTTGCTGAAATCATTTACTAATTTTTTTCTTCCCATTTGTCTTTTGTTTTTCAGAGAAAACAGAGGAGCCAAGGTGACATTAAGACCTAAGACAGGACGGATTGAACCCTTTCTCGTAAAAAGATAAGTATTCACTCTGCTTTTAATCAGAATATTGATAAATATCTAAAATTCTGCTCACCTGGTTGATAAAGTTACTAAAATGATTCCCTCTTTTCTGTCATTTGTCCTTTAGAGAGAAGATGAGGAGAGTGAACGTCAGCAAGAATGAACAAAGTGGTAAGTAGTAAATAGTGTTTAAGGTTGTTTCTAAAACATCCCAAACATTAAAAAACTTGTTGAGGTTTTAACTTTTATTCTTTCTTTTCTGCCTCTTGTTTCTAAAAGTCAGGAAAAAGAGCCAAGATGAGAAGAAACTCCACACAGAAGATTTTCCCTCAGTAAAATGGTAAATACATTCATCATGTTATGACGTTTGCTCACAATAACCAGGAGTGTTTCTGAAGGGATTCACTCTCATTTGGTGTTATTTGGTGTTTGTCTTTGAAAGGAGAGGAGCAGTAACGACACTGGGAGACAAACAACAGGATGATCCAAAGAGAAACATCAAAGGCCCTCTCACCAGCTTTCATTTATTAAATTTGTCTTTACTGAACGATTTCTGGTGTGTACTTGTGTTGATACTCAGACAACAGCTCGTCTTTCTGTTTGTGCTGGAAGATTCAGGCAAACACATATTACATATATAGATTGTTATATGACACAGTCTCACATTTAGTGCTATATGATAATGATAAGGTCCAGTTTAATGGTATTGCTAGTGTCTAATGAAATGAACACGTGATTTTCAGATCCAGCAAAGTGAATATTTTTCACTGTGGATAAATTACATGGAAACGTTTAATGAGTCATCAGCTATTTCACTACAAAGATGATGTGATTAAAGGTTCTCATACATGCAGGTCAGAAGTTTTGCTCCATCCTGGATGTTAAATGCTGATCAATGTTTACACATATCTGCACATTTCTAACAGCTCATTTCACAGGTCATCAGTCTCCTGACTGCATATGCAGAGTTTTATCATCACGTGTTCATGGCAGACAAACATAATTATGAATTCTTGTTTTAGTTCCATTCAGTCACTCAACATCAGGTGTCTGCTTGTCCTGAGCTGTGAGAACTACAGTGAGTTGCTTTCCTCTTTAGCTTAGTATTAATAAACCAGGTCGTAGGTGGGCACCTGCATCAAGGAGTCAAGAAGCATATTTTATTGTTTAATGGTGAAAACAATGGATTGTTGGTCATTTGTTTAATGGAAAGACTGAAAGTGCGGCCTGGTGTTGACTTACACTTATTCAAAGTGATGAAGTACCAACAGATACTAAAAGTCACAGCCTGAAACACGTCAACTGCTTTATTATTTCTAGTTATAAATAAACTGTCAGTTTATGGCCCCTGTGGCTCGATCAGGCCCTTCCGGGATGTGGAGATATTTATCATTTACTATAACTTGTGCTTATGTTGGTTTTTGCTGTGGTTTCGCTACTGTGTTTTTCTCTTTTTGCTTGTTTTTATTTTTCCAGCAGGTGATCAAACAGATTTTTAGTGTCTCCTCTCTCTGTGTCTCTCTTCTCCTATCTTTTTGCTTTCCATCTCCTTCTGTTGAGCATCTTCCCAACTTCTCTTTTCTTCATCTTTCTCTTTCCCATCCCCAGTCCTGTCCGTTCTGATTGTAATAATTTCAAAGTAAAGAAAAGAAAGAAATAATAAAGAGCTAATACACTTTGACAATCAAGTGGACCAGTGTGGCAAAAGCTGTAATGATCCATTTGGGAAAATAAATCTGTTGGACTGGTAAACTAATATACTATAGTAATACGGTATGAAAAATGGCAAACATGAGAATTCTGCGTGTTTTCCTTCTTATCTGCAGATTAACAGTCCACAGGTTTGGTGCTCAGACTCTGATTTATCCCCTGGAGATGGAGAAGAGAGAGCACAGAGGACAGCAAGGTGGAGGAGTGAAGGAGAAGGTGGTGCAGCTCAGTGTCCAATCAGGAGTGAGCATCTCTATATATATATATAGAATATATATATTTCAAGTTTTTGTTTTGAGTTTTTGTTGTTTTTTGTTATTTAAAGCAAACACTAAAACTGTCACCCACACCTCTGAAGATGAAGATAACTAATCATAAATAAAGGGAATGTTATGATGATGAGGACACTATCAGAGGTAGTTCAGGGAACTGTTATACTTCAGATACCAGAAAAATCGTTTTTCTTTTCTTGTTTTTTGGCTTAACTTCATGGTAGGCAAAATGAAGAAGAGTGCTTGACTGCGCCTAAGCAAGTAAAAGCTGCATGGCAAAACAACACACACCTTCACTGCAGATGCATGCACAGAAACCAGTATTTTTTGTATCTTAAATATTAAGTAGTGTGTGTACAGTAGTCAATATAATGGGATGTGTCCTAAAGCAGCGAAAGAAGAGTTCTTACAGCATTTTGCAATATTTAGGATTTTATTGAACACTTTTACCTTTCAACATTTGTAAGATTAATGAGTAATGAAGCATTGCACAATAATCCTGTGTTTTTGATTATTTATTGTACACTACAAGTAAACAACAATAAGTTAAACATCTGTCACATCTGTCAGAAGCTTGGATACATTTACTCCTACAAGGATTTTACTCTTATGAAATGTAAAAAGAACACTGAAATTATATTTTACAGAACACTGAAATTATATTTTACAGTTTTTCACATAAACAGTTTTGCTTTGCTTACAGAAACTATAACTTTAATCTCAGCCAAACCGATTTACTCAGGAACAAATAAAATACTAAAAAAAAGCCAAACGATAACATTTTTAAGTTATCTAAGTGACCTATATATGTTTAACCTGAGTAGCGAAAGACTGCGGTGGGTTTGAAAACGATTTGCCAGGAGTCCGGTGTTCTCACGGCTCTAGTGACCTAGCCCCCGGCTCGCTATCGAGCTAGTGGGTAACAGACGTCTCCGAAAACGTCGGAGCGCTTTTGAAAATATGTGGTGTCTTGATAAACTGAGCAGATATTTGAGGTTTACACAGTTACAGTCTCGCCTGAAAATATGTGAAACGTTTATTTTGTGACCCATAAAGAATAATAAGAGTAATATTAAAACTAACTAGCTGCCGCCATTGTTGGAAACTGAGCTGGGCTGCGCTATGAATTCTGGGACAGAGCTACTTCTTCTTCTTCGGGGTTTAACGGCAGCTGGCATCCTTGTACATGCAGTGCTGCCATCTTCTGTTTCAGTCCGTTATTACACTCTTAAATCCTACTACTTATTCCTGCGTCTTTTGGGATCTTACAAAGCTTCAAACAACGCGTCGACTTTTGATAGTCAACGCAATCGTGACTCTTCGAGGGGGGGGGGGGGAGCCCAAGATGGCGCTCTGAGCAGTCACGTATCGCTGAGCTCTGCGAACCTGGCCTTTTTAAAAATATATATTACACACAGTGAACAGAGACTTTATTTACGCCTACGCAATAGTCATCTTTTACTTCTCATTTTGGTATCTATTTGTGAACCAAAATGAGCAAACCCGAGAAGAGAAAGACCGAATCTAAGAAGTTGCATGCTAACAGCGGCTCCGTTAGCAAGCTTGCTAATGTTAGCCAAGCTGCTCAGTCTTCTCTCGCTACTGAGATGCCCGCCGACACTAAAAATACTCTCATCGACTCCATGCACGACTATTTGGAGGCAGTTTCCGAACCGCTTCAGTATTCACGGATGGAAGAAGAGTTTCCCCCTCTCCCTATCACTCCACGTGCCTCTCCCGCGGGTAAGCTAAGAAAAGTTGCGGATACGGAGACATCTACGGTTCTCTCCCAGCTCTCATCACTTACCATGTTGATTAACTCGAGTTCAGACACTTGAAAAAATGGTGAGTGACAACTCCATAGCCATCTCCGAGATGAAAAAAGCTGTCCAAGAGAACACTGAACATATCACAGCTGTTAAGGAGTCATTTGATGCTGTCTGTGCTGAGTTAAATGATATGAAGAGCAGAGTTGTCAGTGTTGAGGCACAGCTCGAAAAATATAAAGCAATCGCTGAAGCACAGGAAAAGCGCATCTCTCACCTGGAGAGCTATTCACGGCGTTGGAATCTGAAGCTCTACGGTCTGACCGAGAGGGACAAGCAGGACGTGCGGCAGGAGGTAATCAAAGTCTGTAGATCAGTCATACCGGAGATGCAAGATAAATTCCCCGACGTCGTTGACACCGTCCACCGCATCGGTCCCAAGAGGTCCAACAACAACCAACCCAGGGGAATCATCATTCAGTTTACATCCAGGATCTACCGCGATGCTGTCTGGCGCGCTGCTAAGAAGTCCACCTACCTGAAAGGTAGGGTTGCCAACCGTCCCTTAAAATACGGAATCGTCCCGTATTTAGAAACAAAAGTACACGTCCGGTATTGAGCTAATAAGGGACGCACTTTGTCCCGTAATACAGTGAGAATCACAAAAAGTCTATAAATGTTAATGGATTTAACGCTTTGTTTGAAAACATAATTCCCAGCCCCTCTCCTGCTCTGATACCAATGAGCTGACAGCACACTTAGCACGAGTATAACGATTCAGATTACCGCTTATCTAATTGGTCGAGGAAAGGTGTGCGGAGAAGATACCGGAAGACAACAGATGATCAGCATGGCCAACAGAGAGACAAACACTGACACTGCGGCGCGACTCTGGGACGACAGTACACCTTTGAACAACAGTGCTTGTTCCCCTCCTAGAAAGAAAAAAAAAGGTTGCAAAAATACAGGGAGGAATGGGAAAATGAAAACAACTGGCTGGGAAAAGTGCGCGATAACACGTATAAAGCGCACTGCACATTGTGCCGGCGCACTTTTTCCATTTGCCATGGTGGACTGACTGACGTTAAGCAGCATGCTTCTACTTGTGGGCACATGATGAATATGAGGGGCGTGAAAGAAAGAGGAACCCTTGACCAATTTGTTGTCCACCAGGCCACGGCAGAAGCAGATATGGTATGTAAACATTGTTGTTTTTTTAAACCCTCTGGTTAAGGTTAATATGGGCATGTGCAATGAATATCAGCACTGTGTGGCCAGAAGTTTGATAATATAATTTGTTTTGTGTAATAAACAAGGATAGATGATTACAACGAATAGATGACTAATACATAAAAGTAATACATAGATGAATAATGATGATGAGTTATGATGCGTAATCATGGGAACAAGTGGGTTTACAAACTGGAGCAGCTGATTAGCATTAGAAAAGCTGAAATAATACCTCAACTGAAGCCACAAAGCCCGAATAAATTGACACAGAAGAGACTTCCGTTTCAAGGCAAGGCAGAGATCCTTCCTTCCCACAGTGATTGTGGTCTTCAACAACTCTTTGAAGACTTGATTAGTCTGAGCTGCAACAACACCTAATTTCCCTCTGGGATTAATAAAGTATTACTGAATTGAATATATATAAAGAATACACATTATATTGAAAACATACATATATATGACCATACCCATTTCTTACAAGTTGCATGCGTAATTTATACTTTAAAGTCAGTTGATAAACTACACAAACTATACAGATATACTGTAATATATATATATATATATATATTTCTATTTTATAGGTGACTGCTGCAGAGGTGACCCATGTCTACCACACTGTAAAGCACGGTTTAAGTTATAACTCGGGTGACTGTGCACTCAAACTGACTGTACGAATGCTGAATGACTCCAGTATTGCCAAAAAGATGTCCTGTGGGAGGACGAAAGCTGAAGCAGTTGTCACAGATGTCCTGTCTCCAAAGGCAATAGAAGAGGTGATCAAAAAATTGAAAAGTGGTGCAACTCCACTCCCATTCTCTCTTCACACTGATGCTTCAAACAAGGGAAATCGGAAGATGTTTCCCTTGGCCTTGCAGTTTTTTACACCAGAGGCTGGAGTTGTCAACAAGATGTTGGATTTTGTTGAAAATCCAGATGAGTCTGCAGAGGGAATAGTAAAAATAATACAAAGCTCTCTTGAAAACGTGGGGCTATCCTTAGATCAGGTTTCTGCATTCAGTGCTGACAATGCAAATGTAAATTATGGCATCCACAACTCAGTCTTCACAAAATTGAAAGAGACCAACAGTGAGATCCTTCGTGGCAACTGTCATGCACATATTGTTCATAACACTGTGAAAAAAGCCCTGGACAAGCTCTCAGTAGATGTGGAAAATATTGTCCTGAAGATATACAGCTTCTTTTCCACCTCTGCCAAAAGGAGAGAGTCCCTGAAAGAGTTCTGTGAATTTTGTGACGTTGAATTCCATGATATCCTGCGCCATGTTGTGACGAGATGGCTGTCACTCAACCCTGCAATCACCCGCCTGCTGCAGAACTGGGACCCGCTGAAGTCATATCTCATCAGCATTGGTGAGGAATGTCCAAGGCGCCTGAAGGAATTGCTGAAGTTGACAGAAGATGCTGCTGGAGTTGAGGGAGAGGCAGACATTGTGGAAGTCTACCTCCTCTTCTGTAATAATGTCATGTGTCTGTTTAAAGAAGTGGTGAAAAAACTGGAGAAGAATGTAACCACGTCTGTTGACCTCTATTCCATCATGGAGTGTTTCCTGACAAGACTTATTCAGAGAAGAGATGATGGGTTCTACGGGTACCTAACAAGACAAAAGCTCCAGCATCTCTCGCCATCTGATGCTGATGGTGCCAGGCAGGAGTTTACAGCCTTCCTAGACACTGCCATCAGTTATGTCTGGAAGTGGTTTGACTTTTCAGAAGAAAACTGGCTTTTCCACCTGCAGCCCCTCTCTCTAGCATCTGGGAAGATTTCCTTTGATGACATGGAGAAGATCATTGAACGGCTTCACCTGGCTGGCAGGTAAGAATAAAACATTTAGCAGTGAAATGATAAACCATGTTTTAATAGTATTGATGGTTAAAAATAAACAAATACAATTGATAGATAACATATATAAATAAAACCATAATCATTAACTTTGTTTGGAGTGTATATACACACGCATGCAATCTTTTATACACTATTTTACAAATTGAAGGAGTTCATATACTTAATATAAGGATGGATAAATACATAATAAATAAACTATACTTATTGTATTGTTTAAATGCTATACAACGTTATAAACATATACAATACATTTTTTCCATTTATTTACCACTGTAAATGTTCTATGTACCACTTAGGATTTAGGTCAACTTCTCATCTCTATTGGCAGGTTAAACATCTCTATGGATGAGCGTTATGAAGAGTGTGTCACTGCAACCAGTCTTCTGAAGCACCTCACCAAAGAACATCAGGAGAAGGAAAAGTGGCAGTCCAAGGGAACAGCAGAGAAGTGGATGGAAATTCTTCAGGCAGCTGACCTCCCCAATATGCAGGCTGTTGTATCCTTTGTACTCAGCATCCCATCTTCCACTGGGTTTGAGGAGAGGATTTTCTCTCTTATGAAGAATAAGTGGACTGATGTGCGGAACAAATGTTCTACTGAATTAATTAGAAGTGAGCTCATTGTCAGTCTAAATTATGATATGTCTTGCTCAGAGTTTTACTCTGCAGTACTGAAAGACAAACAACTCCTAACTGCAGCAAGAGCTCAAAAAAATACAAATGGAAAAAGTAGTCTGTTTCCACATAATGTAGCATTGAGCTTGAGTTCATGAGTTTGTTGTTTTTTTTTAACTTCAACTTTCAGCTACAGTCAAGGCCTTTGTATGGAATGCCAGGACTGCCATAATGAATTAATTAAATACACCATTAAATAATTAATTAAATGTGTCAATAATTAATTAAAATTGGAATTAATTAATTAAATAAATAGTTATGACACATGTAATTAATTAATTATTGACACATTTAATTAATTATTTATGTATTTCACATTTTAATTAATTATTGACACATTTAATTAATTAATTATTGACACATTTAATTAATTCTTTAATGATATATTTATTTATTTCATTTTGGCAGTCCTGGCGCCTGGCTCTCATCATGAAATAATTTTATCTGTCAGCCTCACCCGTCAAACTCAGGGGGCGGGGTTAACGCTGCCATGCAGCTTCTCTAACATTTGATTGGTTGCCGTGCAAAGTAAGTCAAAACAGGTCGATCCTAGATAATCGATTGCTTGTGTAGACTTGGGGCAGCCAGGTATCCCAGAATGCAGATCAAATCACAGGCAGCAATGGTGGTGGTGTAGTTTTTCTGTCACCAGCTACACTTTTAACAGTGTTTTAGCCGCGAATGTCGCGCCGTATGTCTGGTCAGGTTGTCAACATAGAACATGTTTGCAAAAGTGCTCAGATGTTTTCAGAGATTTCACTAGCTCTGCTAACAGTTAGCATGCAGAGCGCACCGAGGGGGTTACGTTAACCGGTTTGTTTACATATTCCACTCTCCGTGTTCCACATGTTGCATTCGCAGATTCTCATTTTCACCGAACGATCGTCTCTTTCCGCCTGGTCTTGTGTCTCTGTGCTTCTGTAACATAAAGAACGAGCTGACATTTTTCTCACGAAACCAGCGATCAGCTCAACAGACCCTCAGTTTACCTGCATGCATCCTCCTCCTCATCTGTCAGCTGTTTAACACCTGCTGCTAATTCAAGAAACACGCCTACGTTACCTGGTGATAGTCACAGTTTAACTGGGCAGCCGGTGCTCGATATAAAGCAATGTCAGCGCATTTTTCTGCACAAGATAAGTAAATATAGTGTTTTCCCCGAGCGCAGAGCTGCTGGAGCTTGTTTCCTTACAGAGCACTTTCTAGGCGAACAGCTTCATCAGCGGCTGATGTCCAATCACCGGCACACAGCTTTCAAACCTCAGCTGAGTTTTAGCTCTCAGTGGTTAAACGCTGGACTTCATTCACTCAGGTTCTGTCTGTCGGGTCACGTTTACTTCGCTGTTTTATTTACAACTGAGCAAATCGGTTTGGCTGAGGTTAAAGTTACGTTTCATAACTGCATAGTTTCACAGACGTTTAATGGTTCACTGGCACATGTGTTAGACTGAACTATCATCTAAATATCATCTGTTTTTTAATAGTTATTCAACTGTATTCTAAGCACCAGCTGTCTGTTAGAATGTGATTTTTTTCTCTCTCTCTGTTGGCAGAGGTATAAAAATGCGCAGAAAAATCTGACGTGCATGGCGAACTTCACCGACGATATTTAGGGAGGAATAAACACACATCAAACATAAATGAACCATTTGCCTGTCTCCATAATTGAGAGTATTTTCTCTTCTTATTGTTACGCCCCCTAGTCTAGGCGTGTAGGGACGCACATAAGGTTGGAGGAGAGAGAGAGACAAATCCCCGCCCTGGTTCCCAAGCCAAACATCCAAACCAGTTGTGAGTAAAAAGGTGATTTTATTTAAGGAAAAGAAGCATAGCTCCAGGGTGAGCCCAGGCCAAAATAATAAACAAAACCAACTAAGTCCCACCAGAGAAAAACTAACTAAACCCTAGGAAAGAAACAGAACAAACAAATGACAGAGCTATCCCTCGCTCCCTACCCGGAAAACAGGAGAAAACGGTTCCAAAAGAAAAGGCGGCTCACCCCTTCCGCTTCAGCCCAAGAGTGCCTACGCTCTCAGCTAATGCACTAGGAGCAGCTTTCACAATTCACGCTCACACAAATACACAATAAAAATACAGGCTGGGAAAGTCAGGGTCAGGGCCGCGTCGGCTGTCAAGCTACTCGCTCGCTCGCTCCACTCTCTCTCCCTCTCCCTGTAGATCTGTCAGAGCGGCTTTTTGAAGGTAGTCACCCGCTCCATGGTCCAATCAGCCGCTCACTACTCTTCATTAGGGGAGGGACCTGGAAAGAGTCTTAAGCACAGTACAGAAACACAGAAAGAAAACAGCCCACACAGGGTCCTCATGGCCACAGCCGTAACATTATGTCAACACTCTCTCTCTCTCTTTTTTTCTTTCTTTCTTTCTTTTTTTTTTTTTTTTTTGCTTTTTCGGTCATGTGATGTTTACCTATCAAAGGCTTGTTACAAACACATGAAACAACATGAAACACATGGTGCAGACTTCTGGATGTTAGAAGAAAACTAATACTGCTCATGAATGAGACTAAAGGCAGGAAGGTGTCCTTTAAAACTAAACATGTTAATAGGACCTCCCTATTTATATCATAGTTTATGATATAGCACGTGTATTTCAGTAATAGCCTGCTGATTTCAGTGTAGTGGTGAACAGTCGCACAGCTCACGTAGGCGTTATCTGTGATACTCCTTAACTATAATTTATCCAAGTTAACTTCAGTTAACCATTCAGACAGTTCTTTTGCAGTGAAAAACATAAACACCCATATGCTGCCGGGAGGTTTCCTCAGTGCCAGCTGTTTACATTATAGCTGCTTATGCAGTAACCATGGTAACCACGGACTCTGAGCGGCTGGATCGACGGAGGTCAGACAACAATTTTACATGTATGATCTTAAAACAGGACACAGCCACTATACGTGCTGGCCTCATATCAAATGTGAAGGCAGACTGAGTCTATGTTTGACGTTTTTTATATCTAATCTTCCTTTTCAAACATTTAAACAGCAGCGAGTCTGCAGCTGAGGGAATACAAACTCAAATTGTCGGAACAGGTTTGCTCGTTTCTTGGATTCATTTGGTGATTTATTAAATGTATAACTGTTATTCTAATCTGCTGCTGAGTCTCTTACACTTTTCTTTATGCTGTATATTTTCACGTCTCTGGAATAGTTGGAAGTTAGATAGTCAGCTGGGAAACTTTGTGTTAACTCATGGAGCTGAGGATATCGTGGATATACTGACCTCGCTGCGTGGTGTACAGAGCGAGGTCAGCATGATTAATATTCACAATAAAAATATTAGCCGAACATCATGAAGTCTGTATGTGTTTCATAGTGTCGAACAACCTTTGTACAGTTAAAGCCAGCAGTTACTACATGACGGAAACACCAACGTTATCTCTTTTATGCGTTTATACACAGGTCACACTGATTACTGAACAAAAACCCAAAGATCAGATGTTAAACAGATTTATTTGCTCTCTCGCCTCCTTAAACATGTTTTTAATGTTAGTTATAATTCAGAATTGGCGACTGAAACACGTAGGACACATAAGAACATCAGGAAATAAAACATCGATAAATATAACCTCAGTAAAAGAAGTCAGCGGGGGTTACTACAGCTGTGTACCGGGGCCTGCGCTTTGTCGGTGGGATTGCTTGCGAGGCGAGCGGGTCTATCCCACGCTTTGCCGTGAGACTGGGCTGGGCAGACATCTCCGAAATCATCGAAACACTTTTGCAAAGAGGCTGTATCTTGACAAACCGACCAGACACATGAAGATTAAACCACTACATTCTCGGCTAAAAAAATATTAAAACGGTATTTGGTGACACACAAACAGGGTTTTTCAAAGTTCAGTTCTGTTAGCTTCCACATGCAGGTTGTTGTGTGCTAGAAACAATGGCCACCAGGCCAAAGCAATGGTTTTGACTCGATCAGCGTTAACCCCGCCCCCTGAGTTTGATGGGTGAGGCTGACAGATAAAATTATTTCATGATGAGAGCCAGGCGCCAGGACTGCCAAAATTAAATAAATAAATATATCATTAAATAATTAATTAAATGTGTCAATAATTAATTAAAATGTGAAATACATAAATAATTAATTAAATGTGTCAATAATTAATTAAATGTGTCAATAATTAATTAAAATGTGAAATACATAAATAATTAATTAAATGTGTCAATAATTAATTAAAATGTGAAATACATAAATAATTAATTAAATGTGTCAATAATTAATTAAAATGTGAAATACATAATTAATTAATTAAATGTGTCAATAATTAATTAATTAAATGTGTCAATAATTAATTAAAATGTGAAATACATAAATAATTAATTAAATGTGTCAATAATTAATTAAATGTGTCAATAATTAATTAAATGTGTCAATAATTAATTAAAATGTGAAATACATAAATAATTAATTAAATGTGTCAATAATTAATTAATTAAATGTGTCAATAATTAATTAAAATGTGAAATACATAAATAATTAATTAAATGTGTCAATAATTAATTAATTACATGTGTCATAACTATTTATTTAATTAATTAATTCCAATTTTAATTAATTATTGCCTCATTTAATTAATTATTTAATGGTGTATTTAATTAATTCATTATGGCAGTCCTGGCGTTCCATACCTTTGAGGCAGAAATGTTGTGTTTACAGGTGTTCCACAGACTTTTTTTGCACTTTTCTAATTGCACTAAATGTGCACTGTTACAAGAATGTTTTTCTTTCTATTGTTTTCTATTAATTTATATAATTTTAGGTTAAGCAGGACAGAGTTCCTTGTGTTAATTTTGTCATTTTGCACAAAAAGTGAAGCGTACCAGTCTTTCGTTTAGGAAAGAGACCTATTTTATTGTGTTAATGTTGTCATTTTGCGTTAAAAATAAATGGATAAATGATCATTTGTTTCCCATGTGTTCATATCACAAAGAATATGCATCTACTTAAATCAACTTCAAGTCAAATGGTTAAAAAAAAAAAAATTCACACTCAAAAAAAAGAGCTAAAAAAATTCACCACACAGGGAAGGGTGAAGACAATTGGGTCGCCCGGCCCTGGCCACTAGGTGTCCCTTATTTTTTTTTCAGGGAGTTGGCAACCCTACTGAAAGGTAACAACCTAAAGCTGGCTGAGGATCTGTCCCCTGACGACCGCGCCCGAAGAAACAGACTCTGGCCGTCTGTGGAAGCTGCGCGCAACGAAAACAAGCTGGCGTTCTTCGTAGGAGGTCGTGCGTTCGTGGAGGGAAAAGAGATTTTTCCAGCCCTATAATTTGATCCAAGGTATTTTGAGGTGAAAACTGAAGTATCTTAAGATTAACTTGGTTTCACTGCCGTTCTTTTTTTGTTTGTTTGTTTTTGTTGTTGGACTCATAAAACGATCAGAGTTAAACTGATGCAGTTTATTTGTTATAAGTTTATTGGTCTTCAGTTTGGCTGCAATATTTTTACTGAAAATGTTATGAGCAAGCTGGATAAGCTTCTTTTTATTTTTTTTTATTTTTATTCTTTTTTTGAATAATTAGTTATTTAAATGGAGCAAGAAAATTTCTATTAAGCTCCCTTTCAATGCTCATATGTGAAGCGTTTATTTATTTTATTTATTTATTTATTTTTACCACATTGGTTTTATTGTTTTAGGCTATTGTATTCCTATTATTATTCAAGTTCACAATTTCCTTACTCAGGGGTTGCAGTTCTCATCTTATATAGGACTCTCTTAAGTGACCAGGTTCAACTGTTCTTCATTTACTTGGTTTAAGCTTTTTCTTATTTGTCACTTTTAATTTTTGTTACTATCATTATGTCTCTGTCTGTTATTTCTTTAAATGCAAGAGGTTTAAGAAACAATGTTAAACGTAAGGCTATTTTTTTGTTTTGCAAGCAGTTCAATTCAGATTTCTGTTTTATACAAGAGTCTCACTCAACAGAACAAGAAAAAACATTTTGGAGATCGCAATGGGGAGATGATCTGTGGATGTCCCATGGTACAGAGCATGCTGCTGGTGTCTGCATACTTAAAGGAAGATTTAATGGTAAAATCTTGAATTCTGACATAGATAAAGATGGTCATTACATTTTTCTAATAGTTGAGGCTGCACACTCTATCTATATTTTAGTCAGTGTGTATGGTTTTAACTGTCAGAGGGAGAATAAACTATATTTTGATAGGTTGGAGGAGCGCCTACTGCGCTGGTTATCGAAATATCCCAATTCTTTTATTATTTTTGGTGGAGACTTTAATACAGTGTTTAACAGCTATTTGGACAGATGGCCTTCTAGAAGTTCAGACTCTAACTCATTCATAAGACTGTTTGCACAAAGATTCAACTTAGTCGATTCTTGGAGGGATTCTCATTCGTCTCAGATAGCTTATACATGGTGTAATAAGACTCAAACCAGACACTCACGTATCGATTTTTGGCTTATCTTATAAGATTTAGAAAAAGTTAAAACGGATATTTATCCTACACCACTCTCAGACCACAAAATGGTTAGCTTATCGATCCCGTTGTCATCCTCCCTAATCACTAAAACCTCTTACTGGAAGTTAAATAGTACCATTCTTGAGCATAAAGAAGTGATTTGTGAAGTTCAGAGATTCATTAAACTTTATTGGAGTAAAGCTCTCACAAATAATACATTTTGTAGTAACTGGGAACTTTTGAAATATGAAATTGGAAAATTCTTTAGAAAATATAGCAGTGATTTAGCAAAAAAAAAGAAGATCTGATGAGATGCAAGTGATACAAAAGATCATATGCCTTACTTCTTGATTTGATTTTGGCTCTTGCAAACTTTTGTGTGTGTGTGTGTGTGTGTGTGTAAGAAGTACCACTTTTAACAACTTCATTAATATTGTTTTGTATCATAGTAATAAAGGTTAGTTTTAATGTCTGTATCCCCTCCTTATTTAATCTGAGATGTTCTTTTCTAAAAACCTCAGGATTGTGCAAGTACTTGGTGAGTTTAGAAGGTAAGTGAAACACTAAACAGAAAAGAAAAGAGACAGAGATGTGTGTTTTCTGTTAATACCATAATTGCAGTCATCTTAAACAAACACATGACATTTCTTTGGCACGATTGCTTTTTCACTGATTTGAAACTTTAATGTGTGGTACAACAATTCTTCTAGTTAAATAGAAAAAAAAATACATTGTGTCAAGTTCCCTGGTTAAATGGGCTGTCTGTGTAAAAAGCATAAATGGCTGTTTGTCTTGGTGTATTGGTCTTTTGCCGGCATGGCAAACTAGATCAATCTGCTGGGACATCTGATTTGAGGACAATCACTTGCTTTTCCAAAGGACACTGACAACCAGACATTAGATGCCACAGCCCTGGCCCACGGTATCCCCCCCCCCCCCTCCCCCCCATGCATGCGGTGGGCCTTCTGTAGAAAGAGAGCAGCTTAATGAAGGTGACAAGGTGAAAACAGGAGGACTGATGTGCCAGTGCTGTGAGGGCATGTATAACACCACCTACCCAAGTGATGAATATAAGGAGGCTTTGAAGAATCTACAATAATTGTGTATTGTTTGTACATGAATCACAATGTGTTACTTCAGAGGTGTGATGTTTTCAGGGTTTTTTAAAATAAAAATCAGCTTTCTTTTTAATTGCTATTAACTGACAGTCAGATAACCAGCTTTTAAAAACATATTCATAAACACTTTGCAGTCAACAAAATTTGCACAGAGGTTATAGATGAAATAAAAGTATCACGTGTGTTCTAGGTGTGTTTATAACTCTGTTATTGTACATATTCTGTGTTATACATCATAATCATTCCAGTCATTTTTTTTTACTGTTTTAATCTTTATAAAACTGTTATTTATTTATTTATTTTTGTGATTTCTGCTGCCCTATTGGTCTGGTCTCTCTTGAAAATCTGAGAATGTGATATTCATAATAAAAGGATTTAAGTTTACTGCCAAAAAATGATTGCACTTCATAACAGAAATGTGCTAACTGGCTTGAAATAGATTGAAACTGTTATGAGATTGCTTCAGGGAGCAGACATGACACCGTCTTTTAGGTTTCGCCATCACTTTGTATTATGCGCACAACACCACCCTCCTCTGGCTTCCACATGAACTGCACCTTAAACATCAACTGTTTACAAATGTCATGACACAAACAAACGTTTCAATACCGTAAATCACTTTTTGGACTGCGATCACTTTTTGGCACAACATCGGCTCTGATAACATTTAAAGCGCACTGAAAAACCATTCTTTAATGCTAAAAACCCATTATCAATTGTAATTATTTATTTATTAATTTAAATTTCAGATATCGATCTTCATTTTTGTAAACTGGTGAATTAATGATTTTTTAAAGAATTAAAACGACAAAGTTTGGCAATATATTTTTTAAAAAGGATGAATAAAGCAGTAAAATAAAATGAGAAATATATATATTTTAAAATCTATGATAATTAGACGAACTTTATTTTAAATAAATAAAATTGATTTTCGGTGACCCTGGGTGTCATGGTGATGATGACGTGTTTGAGTGCAGGTATAAAAGCAGGAGGAAAAAGTGGAATTCGGGTTTCACGTTTGAGCGCAAACAGGAGCTTTTTCCCACTAGTGCTGTGAAAACTCGGATTTTTCAAGCTACAGCTAACGTTTGAAAATCTTCAAGAAGGATTTGCAAAATGACTTCTTCAAACTTGAGTCGCGAGATGCACCTGCTCTCCCTTTTCATTGAGGAGGTGTTAGATCAACGCTATGGTGAGTACAGCAGGCTAATATGTCAGAGTGCTAGCAAACAAATACAACTTCGATTTTTGTCTTTTATTGTTTGGAAGTAGGACTTCATGAGTGTTAACATTTAGGATGAGATGTTTCATACTTGAGTAACATCAATTTTAACATGTGCCAGTACGCTATAAAGATGGCGCCATGTTTTTTTTAATTGCTAACGACTTAAGGCGTTGGAGGACGCTGACGTCAGCGCGCGGCCGTTTTTGCATGTAGAGGGTTTGAGTTGACATGTTTGGGCCGCTGGCGCTGAGTTATACGTGAACGTTTCATAGATTGTGAATGTGTAAAGCTGGAGAAGCTGGAGTTTTAAAAGTTCACAGAGTCGCAGGATGAGTTTGAGATTGAAACAGTGTGTGCCTGCAATAAGGAGGTGGGAGGTTTCTCACCTAAATGTAGCTGCTTTATCCTCAAAATATCGATGCTCAACTAATATGAAGATATTACTCCTTAATGTGAATGCGTATTAAAACCTCAGTGAAAATCCACGCAGCCTTACACCACATGGAAACTTTTACCAGGTGAAAAATGTGAAGGCTTTCATAAACAATGAGTTCTGCTGGGAGCTTCTTACTGCTTGTGTGTGGAAGAGCTTATGATGATGTAAAGCCATGTCTGGACAATTTAAATTCAGGCTTTAATTTGTGTGATCACATGATTAACGTAGACGCACGCTTTGCTTTCTCGTAGCTGATCTGGTGAGTCCAGTCACTGCACCTCAGATGGTCGTCACTAACTTGAGGAACCGTGAACTGAGCAGGAGGCATCTGAACTCCATGTCTCACCTGGTCCTCACTCTTTACCATAGCCTGGTGACTGGGTCCAAGGACTTTCCTTGCATACCTTTTAAAGGATGGTTCCACCGGGACCTGGTGACGACACCATTTGTCAATGTGAGGCAGAGCCAGAGAGAGAACACCACTCCTTCTCCTCCTACGGACTCACCAGCTGGCATGATGCTGCCGCCTGCGGGCTCCAGCTCTCATCCACGCTTCCTGACTCCAGTTCTTCCAGAGAAAGCAGATCTTGCTGTGCTGAAGGCAGATCGGAGGAACTGTGTCCGCACCCTGACTGTCGACGGCCTCCCCGTCACCAGAGTCATCTCCACTGTTTACCAAACAGAGGACACTGAGATGAAGAACCGCTGGAGAGTAACAGACTACAGCGCGGACGGCAGAGTTCTCACTTCGGTGCTCTGCCGTTTTCTAAATATGTCGGCAAAGCGTGCTAAGAGGAAGGCGGAGGAAGAGAGCAGCATCCGGAGCCCGACTCAAGCAAGGAAACGCTTGAGATTATAATATACAGTGAAGCATGTCGAACGTCAGCAAGCCTGAACAAAGTGGTAAGTAGTAAACAGTGCTTAAGGTTGTTTCTAAAAGAATGTCCTAAAATATTTGAAAATCGTCGAGGTTTTAACTTTTATTCTTTCTTTTCTACCTCTTGTTTCTAAAAGTCAGGCAAAAGAGTCACGCTGCGAAGAAACACCACACAGAAGATTTTCCCTCAGTAAAATGGTGAATATATTCATCTTGTTATGACGTTTGCTCACAATAACCAGGAGTGTTTCTGAAGTGATTCACTCTCATTTGGTGTTATTTGATCCAAAGACAACTGAGGGTCTTCAGAGCAGCGTGAACGGGCGTCATCTGAGAGCAAGACAGTCCTGGCGCCTTTGTGGTTCCCTCCAGGTACTCCAGCTTCATCCCACAGTCCAGAGAGATGCAGTTAGGTTGAATGTGAGTGTGAATGGTTGTCTGTTTCTCTGTGTTAGACTGACCTGTCCAGGTTATACCCCCGCCTCTGGCCCCATAACAGCTGGGATGGCTCCAATGGTTAAGCAGAAGAAATGGATGGAAGGATGATCCAAAGAGAAACATTGAAGGCCCTCTCACAAAAAAAGATAAGAACTCATTTTGCACATTGTTGAAACATCCTGAAAGTTATTTGTTGTGTTTAGAAACTGGTTGAACTGTCATTAGAGTTTGTTTCGACTTGTTGTTCATTTCTTATTCGGTTCAGCTGTGTTTCTATGTGTCCTTAGTTCCCATAATCAGCCTCCTGTGTGTAAATATTGTGTCAGTCTCCCTTTGTCCCTTGTCAGAGTGTTAGTCTCCGTCCCCTCGTGTTTCCTTGCCTCAGTAGTTCTGTTTCCTACAGTTTTCCCCCAGTATAGGTTTTGGTTAGACTTTTTCAGTTCCCTTTGTCAGTCTTTGTATTTGGTATTTCCTCATCAGTCTCATCACTTTCCTCTCCAGAGAGAAAACAATAAAAAGACCTGAAGAGACGTCTATGCAAACGCTCTCATTGCGAAAGATAAGTATACATCCAACTAATCTGTGACTCTGTCACAGCTCTGATCAGCAATTCTTTCAGGTTTGTCTGTTTTGATGATGTTATTAATTGTTATTATCCTTTATCCAGTTAACTTTCAGAGAGGAGCGGAGGGAGGAGCGAAGCCAGCGTGCTCTGTAAACGCTGGCTTCGCTCCTCCTAAACTGTCATTAAAAAAAAGATAAGTATATATTGATTTTATATTATTATGACAGCTCCTCCTCAGTGAACACTTCCTCTAGTTGCTGAAATCATTTACTAATTTTTTTCTTCCCATTTGTCTTTTGTTTTTCAGAGAAAACAGAGGAGCCAAGGTGACATTAAGACCTAAGACAGGACGGATTGAACCCTTTCTCGTAAAAAGATAAGTATTCACTCTGCTTTTAATCAGAATATTGATAAATATCTAAAATTCTGCTCACCTGGTTGATAAAGTTACTAAAATGATTCCCTCTTTTCTGTCATTTGTCCTTTAGAGAGAAGATGAGGAGAGTGAACGTCAGCAAGAATGAACAAAGTGGTAAGTAGTAAATAGTGTTTAAGGTTGTTTGTAAAACATCCCAAACATTAAAAAAATTGTTGAGGTTTTAACTTTTATTCTTTCTTTTCTGCCTCTTGTTTCTAAAAGTCAGGAAAAAGAGCCAAGATGAGAAGAAACTCCACACAGAAGATTTTCCCTCAGTAAAATGGTAAATACATTCATCATGTTATGACGTTTGCTCACAATAACCAGGAGTGTTTCTGAAGTGATTCACTCTCATTTGGTGTTATTTGGTGTTTGTCTTTGAAAGGAGAGGAGCAGTAACGACACTGGGAGACAAACAACAGGATGATCCAAAGAGAAACATCAAAGGCCCTCTCACCAGCTTTCATTTATTAAATTTGTCTTTACTGAACGATTTCTGGTGTGTACTTGTGTTGATACTCAGACAACAGCTCGTCTTTCTGTTTGTGCTGGAAGATTCAGGCAAACACATATTACATATATAGATTGTTATATGACACAGTTTCACATTTAGTGCTCTATGATAATGATAAGGTCCAGTTTAATGGTATTGCTAGTGTCTAATGAAATGAACACGTGATTTTCAGATCCAGCAAAGTGAATATTTTTCACTGTGGATAAATTACATGGAAACGTTTAATGAGTCATCAGCTATTTCACTACAAAGATGATGTGATTAAAGGTTCTCATACATGCAGGTCAGAAGTTTTGCTCCATCCTGGATGTTAAATGCTGATCAATGTTTACACATATCTGCACATTTCTAACAGCTCATTTCACAGGTCATCAGTCTCCTGACTGCATATGCAGAGTTTTATCATCACGTGTTCATGGCAGACAAACATAATTATGAATTCTTGTTTTAGTTCCATTCAGTCACTCAACATCAGGTGTCTGCTTGTCCTGAGCTGTGAGAACTACAGTGAGTTGCTTTCCTCTTTAGCTTAGTATTAATAAACCAGGTCGTAGGTGGGCACCTGCATCAAGGAGTCAAGAAGCATATTTTATTGTTTAATGGTGAAAACAATGGATTGTTGGTCATTTGTTTAATGGAAAGACTGAAAGTGCGGCCTGGTGTTGACTTACACTTATTCAAAGTGATGAAGTACCAACAGATACTAAAAGTCACAGCCTGAAACACGTCAACTGCTTTATTATTTCTAGTTATAAATAAACTGTCAGTTTATGGCCCCTGTGGCTCGATCAGGCCCTTCCGGGAGATGGAGATATTTATTATTTACTATAACTTGTGCTTATGTTGGTTTTTGCTGTGGTTTCGCTACTGTGTTTTTCTCTTTTTGCTTGTTTTTATTTTTCCAGCAGGTGATCAAACAGATTTTTAGTGTCTTCTCTCTCTGTGTCTCTCTTCTCCTATCTTTTTGCTTTCCATCTCCTTCTGTTGAGCATCTTCCCAACTTCTCTTTTCTTCATCTTTCTCTTTCCCATCCCCAGTCCTGTCCGTTCTGATTGTAATAATTTCAAGGTAAAGAAAAGAAAGAAATGATAAAGAGCTAATACACTTTGACAATCAAGTGGACCAGTGTGGCAAAAGCTGTAATGATCCATTTGGGAAAATAAATCTGTTGGACTGGTAAACTAATATACTATAATAATACAGTATGAAAAATGGCAAACATGAGAATTCTGCGTGTTTTCCTTCTTATCTGCAGATTAACAGTCCACAGGTTTGGTGCTCAGACTCTGATTTGTTCCCTGGAGATGGAGGAGAGAGAGCACAGAGGACAGCAAGGTGGAGGAGTGAAGGAGAAGGTGGTGCAGCTCAGTGTCCAATCAGGAGTGAGCATCTCTATATATGTATATAGAATATATATATATTTCAAGTTTTTGTTTTGAGTTTTTGTTGTTTTTTGTTTTTTAAAGCAAACACTAAAACTGTCACCCAGACCTCTGAAGATGAAGATAACTAATCATAAATAAAGGGAATGTTATGATGATGAGGACACTATCAGAGGTAGTTCAGGGAACTGTTATACTTCAGATACCAGAAAAATCGTTTTTCTTTTCTTGTTTTTTTGGCTTAACTTCATGGTAGTCAAAATGAAGAAGAGTGCTAAGTAAGTAAAAGCTGCATGGCAAAACACACACCTTCACTGCAGATGCATGCACAGAAACCAGTATTTTTTGTATCTTAAATATTAAGTAGTGTGTGTACAGTAGTCAATATAATGGGATGTGTCCTAAAGCAGCGAAAGAAGAGTTCTTACAGCATTTTGCAATATTTAGGATTTTATTGAACACTTTTACCTTTCAACATTTGTAACATTAGTGAGTAATGAAGCATTGCAGAATAATCCTGTGTTTTTGATTATTTATTGTACACTACAAGTAAACAACAATAAGTTAAACATCTGTGACATCTGTCAGAAGCTTGGATACATTTACTCCTACAAGGATTTTACTCTTATGAAATGTAAAAAGAACACTGAAATTATATTTTACAGAACACGGAAATTATATTTTACAGTTTTTCACATAAACAGTTTTGCTTTGCTTACAGAAACTATAACTTTAATCTCAGCCAAACCGATTTACTCAGGAACAAATAAAATACTAAAAAAAAAGCCAAACGATAACATTTTTAAGTTATCTAAGTGACCTATATATGTTTAACC
Source organism: Mchenga conophoros (assembly GCF_057382185.1). Taxonomy (NCBI): domain Eukaryota; kingdom Metazoa; phylum Chordata; class Actinopteri; order Cichliformes; family Cichlidae; genus Mchenga; species Mchenga conophoros. The sequence goes on from NC_140540.1 coordinate 39,157,714, forward strand.
TGAGTAGCGAAAGACTGCGGTGGGTTTGAAAACGATTTGCGGGAGTCCGGTGTTCTCACGGCTCTAGTGAGCCTAGCCCCCGGCTCGCTATCAAGCTAGTGGGTAACAGACGTCTCCGAAAACGTCGGAGCGCTTTTGAAAATATGTGGTCTTGATAAACTGAGCAGATATTTGAGGTTTACACAGCTACAGTCTCGCCTAAAAATATGTGAAACGTTTATTTTGTGACCCATAAAGAATAATAAGAGTAATATTAAAACTAACTAGCTGCCGCCATTGTTGGAAACTGAGCTGGGCTGCGCTATGAATTCTGGGACAGAGCTGCTTCTTCTTCTTCGGGGTTTAACGGCAGCTGGCATCCTTGTACATGCAGTGCTGCCATCTTCTGTTTCAGTCCGTTATTACACTCTTAAATCCTACTACTTATTCCTGCGTCTTTTGGGATCTTACAAAGCTTCAAACAACGCATTGACTTTTGATAGTCAACGTAATCGTGACTCTTCGAGGGGGGGGAAGCCCAAGATGGCGCTCTGAGCAGTCACATATCGCTGAGCTCTGCGAACCTGGCCTTTTTAAAAATATATATTACACACAGTGAACAGAGACTTTATTTACGCCTACGCAATAGTCATCTTTTACTTCTCATTTTGGTATCTATTTGTGAACCAAAATGAGCAAACCCGAGAAGAGAAAGACCGAATCTAAGAAGTTGCATGCTAACAGCGGCTCCGTTAGCAAGCTTGCTAATGTTAGCCAAGCTGCTCAGTCTTCTCTCGCTACTGAGATGCCCGCCGACACTAAAAATACTCTCATCGACTCCATGCACGACTATTTGGAGGCAGTTTCCGAACCGCTTCAGTATTCACGGATGGAAGAAGAGTTTCCCCCTCTCCCTATCACTCCACGTGCCTCTCCCGCGGGTAAGCTAAGAAAAGTTGCGGATACGGAGACATCTACGGTTCTCTCCCAGCTCTCATCACTTACCATGTTGATTAACTCGAGGTCAGACACTTGAAAAAATGGTGAGTGACAACTCCATAGCCATCTCCGAGATGAAAAAAGCTGTCCAAGAGAACACTGAACATATCACAGCTGTTAAGGAGTCATTTGATGCTGTCTGTGCTGAGTTAAATGATATGAAGAGCAGAGTTGTCAGTGTTGAGGCACAGCTCGAAAAATATAAAGCAATCGCTGAAGCACAGGAAAAGCGCATCTCTCACCTGGAGAGCTATTCACGGCGTTGGAATCTGAAGCTCTACGGTCTGACCGAGAGGGACAAGCAGGACGTGCGGCAGGAGGTAATCAAAGTCTGTAGATCAGTCATACCGGAGATGCAAGATAAATTCCCCGACGTCGTTGACACCGTCCACCGCATCGGTCCCAAGAGGTCCAACAACAACCAACCCAGGGGAATCATCATTCAGTTTACATCCAGGATCTACCGCGATGCTGTCTGGCGCGCTGCTAAGAAGTCCACCTACCTGAAAGGTAGGGTTGCCAACCGTCCCTTAAAATACGGAATCGTCCCGTATTGAGCTAATAAGGGACGCACTTTGTCCCGTAATACAGTGAGAATCACAAAAAGTCTATAAATGTTAATGGATTTAACGCTTTGTTTGAAAACATAATTCCCAGCCCCTCTCCTGCTCTGATACCAATGAGCTGACAGCACACTTAGCACGAGTATAACGATTCAGATTACCGCTTATCTAATTGGTCGAGGAAAGGTGTGCGGAGAAGATACCGGAAGACAACAGATGATCAGCATGGCCAACAGAGAGACAAACACTGACACTGCGGCGCGACTCTGGGACGACAGTACACCTTTGAACAACAGTGCTTGTTCCCCTCCTAGAAAGGAAAAAAAAAAGGTTGCAAAAATACAGGGAGGAATGGGAAAATGAAAACAACTGGCTGGGAAAAGTGCGCGATAACACGTATAAAGCGCACTGCACATTGTGCCGGCGCACTTTTTCCATTTGCCATGGTGGACTGACTGACGTTAAGCAGCATGCTTCTACTTGTGAGCACATGATGAATATGAGGGGCGTGAAAGAAAGAGGAACCCTTGACCAATTTGTTGTCCACCAGGCCACGGCAGAAGCAGATATGGTATGTAAACATTGTTGTTTTTTTAAACCCTCTGGTTAAGGTTAATATGGGCATGTGCAATGAATATCAGCACTGTGTGGCCAGAAGTTTGATAATATAATTTGTTTTGTGTAATAAACAAGGATAGATGATTACAACGAATAGATGACTAATACATAAAAGTAATACATAGATGAATAATGATGATGAGTTATGATGCGTAATCATGGGAACAAGTGGGTTTACAAACTGGAGCAGCTGATTAGCATTAGAAAAGCTGAAATAATACCTCAACTGAAGCCACAAAGCCCGAATAAATTGACACAGAAGAGACTTCCGTTTCAAGGCAAGGCAGAGATCCTTCCTTCCCACAGTGATTGTGGTCTTCAACAACTCTTTGAAGACTTGATTAGTCTGAGCTGCAACAACACCTAATTTCCCTCTGGGATTAATAAAGTATTACTGAATTGAATATATATAAAGAATACACATTATATTGAAAACATACATATATATGACCATACCCATTTCTTACAAGTTGCATGCGTAATTTATACTTTAAAGTCAGTTGATAAACTACACAAACTATACAGATATACTGTAATATATATATATATATATATATTTCTATTTTATAGGTGACTGCTGCAGAGGTGACCCATGTCTACCACACTGTAAAGCACGGTTTAAGTTATAACTCGGGTGACTGTGCACTCAAACTGACTGTACGAATGCTGAATGACTCCAGTATTGCCAAAAAGATGTCCTGTGGGAGGACGAAAGCTGAAGCAGTTGTCACAGATGTCCTGTCTCCAAAGGCAATAGAAGAGGTGATCAAAAAATTGAAAAGTGGTGCAACTCCACTCCCATTCTCTCTTCACACTGATGCTTCAAACAAGGGAAATCGGAAGATGTTTCCCTTGGCCTTGCAGTTTTTTACACCAGAGGCTGGAGTTGTCAACAAGATGTTGGATTTTGTTGAAAATCCAGATGAGTCTGCAGAGGGAATAGTAAAAATAATACAAAGCTCTCTTGAAAACGTGGGGCTATCCTTAGATCAGGTTTCTGCATTCAGTGCTGACAATGCAAATGTAAATTATGGCATCCACAACTCAGTCTTCACAAAATTGAAAGAGACCAACAGTGAGATCCTTCGTGGCAACTGTCATGCACATATTGTTCATAACACTGTGAAAAAAGCCCTGGACAAGCTCTCAGTAGATGTGGAAAATATTGTCCTGAAGATATACAGCTTCTTTTCCACCTCTGCCAAAAGGAGAGAGTCCCTGAAAGAGTTCTGTGAATTTTGTGACGTTGAATTCCATGATATCCTGCGCCATGTTGTGACGAGATGGCTGTCACTCAACCCTGCAATCACCCGCCTGCTGCAGAACTGGGACCCGCTGAAGTCATATCTCATCAGCATTGGTGAGGAATGTCCAAGGCGCCTGAAGGAATTGCTGAAGTTGACAGAAGATGCTGCTGGAGTTGAGGGAGAGGCAGACATTGTGGAAGTCTACCTCCTCTTCTGTAATAATGTCATGTGTCTGTTTAAAGAAGTGGTGAAAAAACTGGAGAAGAATGTAACCACGTCTGTTGACCTCTATTCCATCATGGAGTGTTTCCTGACAAGACTTATTCAGAGAAGAGATGATGGGTTCTACGGGTACCTAACAAGACAAAAGCTCCAGCATCTCTCGCCATCTGATGCTGATGGTGCCAGGCAGGAGTTTACAGCCTTCCTAGACACTGCCATCAGTTATGTCTGGAAGTGGTTTGACTTTTCAGAAGAAAACTGGCTTTTCCACCTGCAGCCCCTCTCTCTAGCATCTGGGAAGATTTCCTTTGATGACATGGAGAAGATCATTGAACGGCTTCACCTGGCTGGCAGGTAAGAATAAAACATTTAGCAGTGAAATGATAAACCATGTTTTAATAGTATTGATGGTTAAAAATAAACAAATACAATTGATAGATAACATATATAAATAAAACCATAATCATTAACTTTGTTTGGAGTGTATATACACACGCATGCAATCTTTTATACACTATTTTACAAATTGAAGGAGTTCATATACTTAATATAAGGATGGATAAATACATAATAAATAAACTATACTTATTGTATTGTTTAAATGCTATACAACGTTATAAACATATACAATACATTTTTTCCATTTATTTACCACTGTAAATGTTCTATGTACCACTTAGGATTTAGGTCAACTTCTCATCTCTATTGGCAGGTTAAACATCTCTATGGATGAGCGTTATGAAGAGTGTGTCACTGCAACCAGTCTTCTGAAGCACCTCACCAAAGAACATCAGGAGAAGGAAAAGTGGCAGTCCAAGGGAACAGCAGAGAAGTGGATGGAAATTCTTCAGGCAGCTGACCTCCCCAATATGCAGGCTGTTGTATCCTTTGTACTCAGCATCCCATCTTCCACTGGGTTTGAGGAGAGGATTTTCTCTCTTATGAAGAATAAGTGGACTGATGTGCGGAACAAATGTTCTACTGAATTAATTAGAAGTGAGCTCATTGTCAGTCTAAATTATGATATGTCTTGCTCAGAGTTTTACTCTGCAGTACTGAAAGACAAACAACTCCTAACTGCAGCAAGAGCTCAAAAAAATACAAATGGAAAAAGTAGTCTGTTTCCACATAATGTAGCATTGAGCTTGAGTTCATGAGTTTGTTGTTTTTTTTTAACTTCAACTTTCAGCTACAGTCAAGGCCTTTGTATGGAATGCCAGGACTGCCATAATGAATTAATTAAATACACCATTAAATAATTAATTAAATGTGTCAATAATTAATTAAAATTGGAATTAATTAATTAAATAAATAGTTATGACACATGTAATTAATTAATTATTGACACATGTAATTAATTAATTATTGACACATTTAATTAATTATTTATGTATTTCACATTTTAATTAATTATTGACACATTTAATTAATTAATTATTGACACATTTAATTAATTCTTTAATGATATATTTATTTATTTCATTTTGGCAGTCCTGGCGCCTGGCTCTCATCATGAAATAATTTTATCTGTCAGCCTCACCCGTCAAACTCAGGGGGCGGGGTTAACGCTGCCATGCAGCTTCTCTAACATTTGATTGGTTGCCGTGCAAAGTAAGTCAAAACAGGTCGATCCTAGATAATCGATTGCTTGTGTAGACTTGGGGCAGCCAGGTATCCCAGAATGCAGATCAAATCACAGGCAGCAATGGTGGTGGTGTAGTTTTTCTGTCACCAGCTACACTTTTAACAGTGTTTTAGCCGCGAATGTCGCGCCGTATGTCTGGTCAGGTTGTCAACATAGAACATGTTTGCAAAAGTGCTCAGATGTTTTCAGAGATTTCACTAGCTCTGCTAACAATTAGCATGCAGAGTGCACCGAGGGGGTTACGTTAACCGGTTTGTTTACATATTCCACTCTCCGTGTTCCACATGTTGCATTCGCAGATTCTCATTTTCACCGAACGATCGTCTCTTTCCGCCTGGTCTTGTGTCTCTGTGCTTCTGTAACATAAAGAACGAGCTGACATTTTTCTCACGAAACCAGCGATCAGCTCAACAGACCCTCAGTTTACCTGCATGCATCCTCCTCCTCATCTGTCAGCTGTTTAACACCTGCTGCTAATTCAAGAAACACGCCTACGTTTCCTGGTGATAGTCACAGTTTAACTGGGCAGCCGGTGCTCGATATAACGCAATGTCAGCGCATTTTTCTGCGCAAGATAAGTAAATATAGTGTTTTCCCCGAGCGCAGAGCTGCTGGAGCTCGTTTCCTTACAGAGCACTTTCTAGGCGAACAGCTTCATCAGCGGCTGATGTCCAATCACCGGCACACAGCTTTGAAACCTCAGCTGAGTTTTAACTCTCAGTGGTTAAAACCTGGACTTCATTCACTCAGGTTCTGTCTGTCGGGTCACGTTTACTTCGCTGTTTTATTTACAACTGAGCAAATCGGTTTGGCTGAGGTTAAAGTTACGTTTCATAACTGCATAGTTTCACAGACGTTTAATGGTTCACTGGCACATGTGTTAGACTGAACTATCATCTAAAATCATCTGTTTTTTAATAGTTATTCAACTGTATTCTAAGCACCAGCTGTCTGTTAGAATGTGATTTTTTTTCTCTCTCTCTGTTGGCAGAGGTATAAAAATGCGCAGAAAAATCTGACGTGCATGGCAAACTTCACCGACGATATTTAGGGAGGAATAAACACACATCAAACATAAATGAACCATTTGCCTGTCTCCATAATTGAGAGTATTTTCTCTTCTTATTGTTACGCCCCCTAGTCTAGGCGTGTAGGGACGCACATAAGGTTGGAGGAGAGAGAGAGACAAATCCCCGCCCTGGTTCCCAAGCCAAACATCCAAACCAGTTGTGAGTAAAAAGGTGATTTTATTTAAGGAAAAGAAGCATAGCTCCAGGGTGAGCCCAGGCCAAAATAATAAACAAAACCAACTAAGTCCCACCAGAGAAAAACTAACTAAACCCTAGGAAAGAAACAGAACAAACAAATGACAGAGCTATCCCTCGCTCCCTACCCGGAAAACAGGAGAAAACGGTTCCAAAAGAAAAGGCGGCTCACCCCTTCCGCTTCAGCCCAAGAGTGCCTACGCTCTCAGCTAATGCACTAGGAGCAGCTTTCACAATTCACGCTCACACAAATACACAATAAAAATACAGGCTGGGAGAGTCAGGGTCAGGGCCGCGTCGGCTGTCAAGCTACTCGCTCGCTCGCTCCACTCTCTCTCCCTCTCCCTGTAGATCTGTCAGAGCGGCTTTTTGAAGGTAGTCACCCGCTCCATGGTCCAATCAGCCGCTCACTACTCTTCATTAGGGGAGGGACCTGGAAAGAGTCTTAAGCACAGTACAGAAACACAGAAAGAAAACAGCCCACACAGGGTCCTCATGGCCACAGCCGTAACATTATGTCAACACTCTCTCTCTCTCTTTTTTTCTTTCTTTCTTTTTTTTTTTTTTTTTTGCTTTTTCGGTCATGTTATGTTTACCTATCAAAGGCTTGTTACAAACACATGAAACAACATGAAACACATGGTGCAGACTTCTGGATGTTAGAAGAAAACTAATACTGCTCATGAATGAGACTAAAGGCAGGAAGGTGTCCTTTAAAACTAAACATGTTAATAGGACCTCCCTATTTATATCATAGTTTATGATATAGCACGTGTATTTCAGTAATAGCCTGCTGATTTCAGTGTAGTGGTGAACAGTCGCACAGCTCACGTAGGCGTTATCTGTGATACTCCTTAACTATAATTTATCCAAGTTAACTTCAGTTAACCATTCAGACAGTTCTTTTGCAGTGAAAAACATAAACACCCATATGCTGCCGGGAGGTTTCCTCAGTGCCAGCTGTTTACATTATAGCTGCTTATGCAGTAACCATGGTAACCACGGACTCTGAGCGGCTGGATCGACGGAGGTCAGACAACAATTTTACATGTATGATCTTAAAACAGGACACAGCCACTATACGTGCTGGCCTCATATCAAATGTGAAGGCAGACTGAGTCTATGTTTGACGTTTTTTATATCTAATCTTCCTTTTCAAACATTTAAACAGCAGCGAGTCTGCAGCTGAGGGAATACAAACTCAAATTGTCGGAACAGGTTTGCTCGTTTCTTGGATTCATTTGGTGATTTATTAAATGTATAACTGTTATTCTAATCTGCTGCCGAGTCTCTTACACTTTTCTTTATGCTGTATATTTTCACGTCTCTGGAATAGTTGGAAGTTAGATAGTCAGCTGGGAAACTTTGTGTTAACTCATGGAGCTGAGGATATCGTGGATATGCTGACCTCGCTGCGTGGTGTACAGAGCGAGGTCAGCATGATTAATATTCACAATAAAAATATTAGCCGAACATCATGAAGTCTGTATGTGTTTCATAGTGTCGAACAACCTTTGTACAGTTAAAGCCAGCAGTTACTACATGACGGAAACACCAACGTTATCTCTTTTATGCGTTTATACACAGGTCACGCTGATTACTGAACAAAAACCCAAAGATCAGATGATCAGATCAGATCAGATTTGCTCTCTCGCCTCCTTAAACATGTTTTTAATGTTAGTTATAATTCAGAATTGGCGACTGAAACACGTAGGACACATAAGAACATCAGGAAATAAAACACCGATAAATATAACCTCAGTGAAAGAAGTCAGCGGGGGTTACTACAGCTGTGTACCGGGGCCTGCGCTTTGTCGGTGGGATTGCTTGCGAGGCGAGCGGGTCTATCCCACGCTTTGCCGTGAGACTGGGCAGACATCTCCGAAATCATCGAAGCACTTTTGCAAAGAGGCTGTATCTTGACAAACCGACCAGACACATGAAGATTAAACCACTACATTCTCGGCTAAAAAAATATTAAAACGGTATTTGGTGACACACAAACAGGGTTTTTCAAAGTTCAGGGGCCCGTTCTTCGTACCTCGCTAAGTAGGTTAGCTGGATTTGATTGTTGACGATTTTGCGTGATCTTGGATCGTTCGGTTCCCCGAAGCTCATCCGGGACTTGCTGCCATAGCAACAGAGCCGTAAGCGTAAACCTGCTCGGGAGCAGGTTTACTTTATGTAAACAGGATTAGATCGCGGCCACGCAGGTATGTCCGCTTCATGTATACGAAAGCAACAGCGATATTTTACCACTGTTTCACCATAAATAAATAACATCAATGTAACTAAAGATAATGCAGCACTTGATCCTTTTATTGATGTCACACAGATACATACAGGTCATTTCCTAAAAAAGGGAAATGTACTATTAACATTCTATTACATGTATGTGATTATTACAGATGTAATTCATATTTCAGAGTAGTAATTGCAAATTACTTCGTGTAATCAAGATGGGAGACCACGGCTATAAAAGCGAAGGTGGATTTGGGAATTCTGTCGCAGCCATGTCCTGTCCGTTTACGCGAGCAGCCCATTGCGGAAGGTGCAAGATTGATAAGGAGAGTTTTCAGTATTCAGCGTATATTGCGGGACAGACAGGATCCTTTAGCTCAGCGCGACAGTGTGCTCATTGAGAGATATCGATATTCCCGTGAGGGTATTATTTACTTAACCAACTTGTTGACGAGGGTGTGCAGGACCACCACCTGTCTTTTTTTGCTCTGCCCCTTTTCTTGGTTGCTGTTATGAACAAACAAACAGATTATTCCAGGGTCTCTTTCCAAGAGACGAAAAGCAATATAAGTGATAAATATTACCATTCTGTAGAATGTTCTTATATTTCACTTTTACTTGTTCCCATGTTCTAGTGGGTCCTGTTGTGGCTCTAATGTGAAAGGGGATATAATATAACATATTATAATATAATATAATGTAATATAATATTGGATAATATAGTGTGATATGATAAATCTACCCTACCGCCTACTGGTGTTGGCCAGAGGGGCCGATGGCGCGATATGGCAGCCTCTGTTCTGTCAGTCTGCGCATTGTAAAGCGCTTTGGGTGCCTTGAAAAGCGCTATATAAATCCACTCCATTATTATTGTTATTATTAAATTACTTACGAGTTTAATTTGTCAGCAACTTTCTGCCAGCCCTCTCTCCTTGCTTTTGCAGCCTTTGCAGTGTTCCCTTGCGTTCTGGTTAAACTCTGAAACTCCTGAAATCCCTCACTCAAGAGTTCTTGCTCTGCTGCCGAAAAATACCGAGCCGAGCGCGCTCCGTCGACATTTTCGCCGACCAATCAGAGGGTTGCCGATCAATGTTTCTACTATCGATGCGTAGCCCCTTTTACGACACCCAGTGATCTCACATTACTTCATCCAGCTGTACTGATCGTCAACAGCAGGTGTGTTCGGAGAACCGGATTAGCGAGCTCACGGTTAGCGCGATGATTTGGTCTTGGATGTGTCATTTGATCTTGGATGTAGTAAGCGACGTACGAAGAACGGGCCCCAGTTCTGTTAGCTTCCACATGCAGGTTGTTGTGTGCTAGAAACAATGGCCACCAGGCCAAAGCAATGGTTTTGACTCGATCAGCGTTAACCCCGCCCCCTGAGTTTGATGGGTGAGGCTGACAGATAAAATTATTTCATGATGAGAGCCAGGCGCCAGGACTGCCAAAATTAAATAAATAAATATATCATTAAATAATTAATTAAATGTGTCAATAATTAATTAATTAAATGTGTCAATAATTAATTAAAATGTGAAATACATAAATAATTAATTAAATGTGTCAATAATTAATTAAAATGTGAAATACATAAATAATTAATTAAATGTGTCAATAATTAATTAATTAAATGTGTCAATAATTAATTAAAATGTGAAATACATAAATAATTAATTAAATGTGTCAATAATTAATTAATTCCATGTGTCATAACTATTTATTTAATTAATTAATTCCAATTTTAATTAATTATTGCCTCATTTAATTAATTATTTAATGGTGTATTTAATTAATTCATTATGGCAGTCCTGGCGTTCCATACCTTTGAGGCAGAAATGTTGTGTTTACAGGTGTTCCACAGACTTTTTTTGCACTTTTCTAATTGCACTAAATGTGCACTGTTACAAGAATGTTTTTCTTTCTATTGTTTTCTATTAATTTATATAATTTTAGGTTAAGCAGGACAGAGTTCTTTGTGTTAATTTTGTCATTTTGCACAAAAAGTGAAGCGTACCAGTCTTTCGTTTAGGAAAGAGACCTATTTTATTGTGTTAATGTTGTCATTTTGCGTTAAAAATAAATGGATAAATGATCATTTGTTTCCCATGTGTTCATATCACAAAGAATATGCATCTACTTAAATCAACTTCAAGTCAAATGGTTAAAAAAAAAAAAATTCACACTCAAAAAAAAGAGCTAAAAAAATTCACCACACAGGGAAGGGTGAAGACAATTGGGTCGCCCGGCCCTGGCCACTAGGTGTCCCTTATTTTTTTTTCAGGGAGTTGGCAACCCTACTGAAAGGTAACAACCTAAAGCTGGCTGAGGATCTGTCCCCTGACGACCGCGCCCGAAGAAACAGACTCTGGCCGTCTGTGGAAGCTGCGCGCAACGAAAACAAGCTGGCGTTCTTCGTAGGAGGTCGTGCGTTCGTGGAGGGAAAAGAGATTTTTCCAGCCCTATAATTTGATCCAAGGTATTTTGAGGTGAAAACTGAAGTATCTTAAGATTAACTTGGTTTCACTGCCGTTCTTTTTTTGTTTGTTTGTTTTTGTTGTTGGACTCATAAAACGATCAGAGTTAAACTGATGCAGTTTATTTGTTATAAGTTTATTGGTCTTCAGTTTGGCTGCAATATTTTTACTGAAAATGTTATGAGCAAGCTGGATAAGCTTCTTTTTATTTTTTACTTTTATTCTTTTTTGAATAATTAGTTATTTAAATGGAGCAAGAAAATTTCTATTAAGCTCCCTTTCAATGCTCATATGTGAAGCGTTTATTTATTTTATTTATTTATTTTTACCACATTGGTTTTATTGTTTTAGGCTATTGTATTCCTATTATTCAATCAATCAATCTTTATTTATAAAGCACTTTTCATACAGAAAAAATGTAGCACAAAGTGCTTTACATAGTTAAAAGCAGCCCACCCCACCCTCCAACTCACTCCCCACACTCTCAATACACATATATCCCCCCACCCCCACCCACATACACATACACACACGCGCACACTTAAAGAGTAAAAATTGGGCTGGGCTCGCATGAGCCAAGTGAGGAAACATTATAACAGAGAGCCGTCTGCACCGGGAGCCGGTCACAGACCGCAGCCTCCGGGCTGGGCACACAGCCGGAGGGAGGCAAAGGAGCCCCCCAACCAGGCTGAGAGGACCCCAGAGACCCAGCAGTCACGGTCAATAACAGCCCCGGTGCAGAGAGCCCCCTCCGAGGAAACACTGGAGATATGCCACAATAGGCTATATACAGGGTAAAATGATAAAATAAATAAGAACGGGTTACAATATAAATATAAATAGAGTAAGAAGATTAAAAAATGGATAAGAATAAAATCAATAAATATTAGGTAAAACCTGAATTAATAATAAAATAACAGGATAGAATAAATAAGCATAAAATAAATAAACGTTAGGTGAAAGCTAAATTAAAAAGGTGGGTCTTGAGCCTGTTCTTAAAAACATGTACGTTCTCTGCGGCCCTGAGCTCCTCCGGCAGGCTGTTCCACAGACGAGGACCATACCACTGAAAAGCTGCCTCTCCGTGAGTATGTGTCCTGACTTTAGGGACAATCAAAAGGCCAGTGCCAGAGGACCTCAGGGTCCGCGAGGGTTCATATGGTAAAAGCAGATCTGAGAGATAAGAAGGCCCAAGACCATTAAGACATTTAAAAACCAATAAAAGAACTTTAAAATCGATCCTGAAACACACGGGGAGCCAGTGCAGCGATTCTAAAACCGGTGTAATGTGAGCCCGCCCTCTGGTCTTCGTCAGCACACGAGCTGCCGAGTATTATTCAAGTTCACAATTTCCTTACTCAGTATGGAACGCCAGCACTGCCATAATGAATTAATTAAATACACCATTAAATAATTAAGTAAATGTGGCAATAATTAATTAATTAAATGTGGCAATAATTAATTAAAATGTGAAATACATAAATAATTAATTAAATATGTCAATAATTAATTAAAATGTGAAATACATAAATAATTAATTAAATGTGTCAATAATTAATTAATTACATGTGTCATAACTATTTATTTAATTAATTAATTCCAATTTTAATTAATTATTGCCACATTTAATTAATTATTTAATGGTGTATTTAATTAATTCATTATGGCAGTCCTGGCGTTCCATAACTCAGGGGTTGCAGTTCTCATCTTATATAGGACTCTCTTAAGTGACCAGGTTCAACTGTTCTTCATTTACTTGGTCTAAGCTTTTTCTTATTTGTCACTTTTAATTTTTGTTACTATCATTATGTCTCTGTCTGTTATTTCTTTAAATGCAAGAGGTTTAAGAAACAATGTTAAACGTAAGGCTATTTTTTTGTTTTGCAAGCAGTTCAATTCAGATTTCTGTTTTATACAAGAGTCTCACTCAACAGAACAAGAAAAAACATTTTGGAGATCGCAATGGGGAGATGATCTGTGGATGTCCCATGGTACAGAGCATGCTGCTGGTGTCTGCATACTTAAAGGAAGATTTAATGGTCAAATCTTGAATTCTGACATAGATAAAGATGGTCATTACATTTTTCTAATAGTTGAGGCTGCACACTCTATCTATATTTTAGTCAATGTGTATGGTTTTAACTGTCAGAGGGAGAATAAACTATATTTTGATAGGTTGGAGGAGCGCCTACTGCGCTGGTTATCTAAATATCCCAATTCTTTTATTGTTTTTGGTGGAGACTTTAATACAGTGTTTAACAGCTATTTGGACAGATGGCCTTCTAGAAGTTCAGACTCTAACTCATTCATAAGACTGTTTGCACAAAGATTCAACTTAGTCGATTCTTGGAGGGATTCTCATTCGTCTCAGATAGCTTATACATGGTGTAATAAGACTCAAACCAGACACTCACGTATCGATTTTTGGCTTATCTTATAAGATTTAGAAAAAGTTAAAACGGATATTTATCCTACACCACTCTCAGACCACAAAATGGTTAGCTTATCGATCCCGTTGTCATCCTCCCTAATCACTAAAACCTCTTACTGGAAGTTAAATAGTACCATTCTTGAGCATAAAGAAGTGATTTGTGAAGTTCAGAGATTCATTAAACTTTATTGGAGTAAAGCTCTCACAAATAATACATTTTGTAGTAACTGGGAACTTTTGAAATATGAAATTGGAAAATTCTTTAGAAAATATAGCAGTGATTTAGCAAAAAAAAGAAGATCTGATGAGACGCAAGTGATACAAAAGATCACATGCCTTACTTCCAAACCAATAGACACCCTCAGTGAATCTGATAAGATAGAACTGGTTGACCTGCAGCACAGGTTAGATGAGCATAGCAAATAGCACATAGCAAAATATTGTTCAAACTTTTATTGCAAACTTTATTCTTCTAGTTATTGCCCTGAAGCTTGTCTGACTTTTTTTAAAATTCTTTAGACAAAATGACTCAGCTGAATGAGGAGGATAGTCAGCTTTGCGACAGATCAATTTCTTTGATTGAGGTTGCAGATGCTATAAAACATCTAAAGATTAACAAATCACCTGGAACTGACGGCCTTACTGCCGAGTTTTACAAACAGTTCGCTGACAGTTTAGCCCCGTTTCTTTTAGAAGTTTTTAAGGAAAGTATGGATAGAGGTGCACTCCCTCCCACTTTATGTCAAGGTTTGATCACCCTCATTCCAAAACCAGGAAAGGATCCTTTGCTCTTAGACAATTGGCGACCAATCTCATTACTGAATAATGATTATAAGATATTGGCACAAATTCTGGCTAATAGAATGAAACCTGTATTAGATCAAGTTATTGATGAGAGTCAGTCTGGTTTCATGCAGAATCGTCATATCTCAAACAACATAAGATTAATTTTAGACATAATAGATTACCCAGAACTTGTACAGGATGATAGTCTTATTCTTTTTTTAGATTTCTACAAGGCGTTCGACTCCTTAGAGCATGAGTTTATTTTTACTGCTTTAAATAAATTTGGGTTTGGTCAGTCCTTCTGTAATGCCGTTCGGACACTGTATTCCAATAGTAACAGCTCCATAAAGCTTGCCACTGGTATTTCCCCAAGATTCTCTCTAAAGCGTGGAGTGAGGCAGGGTTGCCCCCTATCCGTATATTTATTCCTTCTTTCTGTGCAACTCCTTAATTCACACATTAAACTCAGTTCTTTAAAAGGCCTGGTCATTGCTAACAGAGAAATACTCATAAGTCAGCTGGCAGACGATACAGCTCTCTTCCTCAGAGACGCCTCGCAAGTTTCAGTGGCCATTAACAATATACAGCCATTCTCTAAAGCCTCCGGACTTTCACTCAACCTGCATAAATGTGAACTTTTACCAGTTAAAAGTTGTTTAGCAACTTCAATTCATGGAATACCTGTAAGAAACTCTGTAAGATACCTTGGAATTCAAATAATAAAAAATGAGCAATCCAGATGCTCCACAAACTTCATTCCTATTATAGATAAATCCCAAAAAATCTTTAATCATTGGCTACAGCGACACCTGTCATTGAAGGGTAGAGTTCTGCTATCGAAGGCTGAAGGTATCTCCCGTCTAACCTATGCTGCCCAGTCACTACATGTTGATAATACAACCTGTAAGTCAATTAACAAATTATTATACAATTTTTTATGGAAAAATAAAACTCACTACTTGCGTAAATCAGTAGCTTTAAATTCATATGATAAAGGAGGTATAAATTTTATTGATTTCGGTGCTCTTAACAACACCTTTAAAATAAACTGGATTAAAAAGCATTTAAGAAATCCCACTTCTATCTGGAACTTTATCTCACATCATGTGTTCTCTCATTTAGGCGGCCTTAACTTCCTACTGCTCTGCAATTACAGTATTCCAAAAATACCACTGAAACTTTCTCACTTTCATCAACAAATTCTTTTGGCATGGGCGCTGATTTACAAACACAATTTCTCTCCACAAAACTGTTTTATTTGGAATAACTGCAATATTATTTATAAAAATAAAACTCTTTTTTTTAAATAACTGGTTTAATAATGGAATAATCTTGGTTAGTCAGTTATATAGAGAAGATGGACTCTTATATAATGACTCTGAGTTCCTCAGGAGATGTACCGATAACGCCTAAAGAATTCTCAATAGTGTTCGATGCCATCCCATCTGGTCTGTCCATGTTACACAGATGCTCCCACAGTGCTGCACTACAGGTCACTCCCCCGGATGTGTTACATTCTTCTCTTGGCAATGTTTGCTTTTCCTCTCATAAGTCTATAAATACCAAAATAAGATCTCTCTTTCAGGATGCAATGGTCTCTGTTCCATCAGCCATATTTTATTGGGCCAATTTTGTAACAGATATTGAATGGAAAAAAGTTTGGACTTGACCACAAAGGTTTTTCTTAACAAACAAAATTAAAGAGATTTCCTTTAAGTTGATTCATAAGTTTTACCCTACCAAACAATATTTGTCCAAATTTATGGCTGAAATAAATGTACATTGTACCTTCTGTCAAGAGCAACCTGAAACAGTTTCTCATCTGTTTTGGTCATATAAATTTACGTGTAAATTCTGGAAGGATTTCCACAAGTTTATTACTGACTTTGTTCTCCCTAATCTTCAACTATACTATAAGGATGTTATCTTTGGCTATTATAATTTTAAAGACAAGGACAATGATGCTTTCTTCTTTATAAATTTGGTTTTATTTTTGGCAAAATTTCATATACACAAAAGCAAAGTCCTCGGCAGAAAGCCTGAACTTCTTGGATTAAAAATGGAACTTGCACAATATATAAGGACAATCTCCTCATCAAAAAACACTAAGGCTCTCAAGACTGTTAACATCTATATCCGATTGAAACTGCTAACTTGATTTTGGCTCTTGCAAACTTTTGTTTATTTATGTTCCCCTTAATTTATTTTATTTTTTGTCTCACTTTTGTCTCACTGTCCTTGTCACTCTTTCTGTTCCTCATTGTACTACCACAATGTCATCTTTTATGTGATCCCTGTTTTACTTGACTGTATGTTTAAAATGTGATAAATAAAGTTTAAAAAAAAAAATCGTGACTCTTCGACTAATCGTGGCAGCTCTAATTACAGATATCATCTTTCACTTGTGTATTTTAATGTGTTTCAGAACAATATTTCTGTTGTGCAGACTTACGGTTGGTAAACAGCAAATATCCAAGTCATTCAAAATAACATCTGTCATGTAGCTCCTGACTCCCTAAGAGTCAAAAGCTTTACAGTATTTTTTGAAGACATACAAACGTTTATTTTCAAACTAATAACTGAGTTACAGGGTCAAAAATAAAAAATTAACCGTCAGTACTTTTGTTGTTCTTTTTGACAAATTCCTGTTAAATGTATTGGACCCTCTGTTTTTAGGTTTTATTTTTTTCATCTTGACTTCCTTGGAAATGCTAGCAAGAAGTCAGTTCAACAGATGTAACTTATAGTGAGATTGGAGGCGGTGCAGTATTAATATCAGAATCCCTTAGTTTTGATTATTAATCCTCTGGCTGACCCCATATTGCATTTTTTCATCTTAAAATGATGCACAGTCTTTATGTGAAATGCACTGTCTTCTTGATATTTATCAACCCATCAGTTTGTATTTCTGTGTGTTAATAAAGTTCCAACTTTTGTATTGTAACATTTTTGTCTTTTTCTTTCTTTAGTTTTTCAGACAACTCAAACTTTTAAACACTTGTAATGAGCCGTGTGTGTGTGTGTGTGTGTGTGTGTGTGTGTGTGTGTGTGTGTGTGTAAGAAGTACCACTTTTAACAACTTCATTAATATTGTTTTGTATCATAGTAATAAAGGTTAGTTTTAACGTCTGTATCTCCTCCTTATTTAATCTGAGATGTTCTTTTCTAAAAACCTCAGGATTGTGCAAGTACTTGTTGAGTTTAGAAGGTAAGTGAAACACTAAACAGAAAAGAAAAGAGACAGAGATGTGTGTTTTCTGTTAATACCATAATTGCAGTCATCTTAAACAAACACATGACATTTCTTTGGCACGATTGCTTTTTCACTGATTTGAAACTTTAATGTGTGGTACAACAATTCTTCTAGTTAAATAGAAAAAAAATGGGCTGTCTGTGTAAAAAGCATAAATGGCTGTTTGTCTTGGTGTATTGGTCTTTTGCCAGCATGGCAAACTAGATCAATCTGCTGGGACATCTGATTTGAGGACAATCACTTGCTTTTCCAAAGGACACTGACAACCAGACATTAGATGCCACAGCCCTGGCCCACGGTATCCCCCCCCTCTCTCCCCCCCTCTCCCCCCCATGCATGCGGTGGGCCTTCTGTAGTAAGAGAGCAGCTTAATGAAGGTGACAAGGTGAAAACAGGAGGACTGATGTGCCGGTGCTGTGAGGGCATGTATAACACCACCTACCCAAGTGATGAATATAAGGAGGCTTTGAAGAATCTACAATAATTGTGTGTTGTTTGTACATGTGTGATGTTTTCAGGGTTTTTTAAATAAAAATCAGCTTTCTTTTTAATTGCTATTAACTGACAGTCAGATAACCAGCTTTTAAAAACATATTCATAAACACTTTGCAGTCAACAAAATTTGCACAGAGGTTATAGATGAAATAAAAGTATCACGTGTGTTCTAGGTGTGTTTATAACTCTGTTATTGTACATATTCTGTGTTATACATCATAATCATTCCAGTCATTTTTTAACTGTTTTAATCTTTATAAAACTGTTATTTATTTATTTATTTTTGTGATTTCTGCTGCCCTATTGGTCTGGTCTCTCTTGAAAATCTGAGAATGTGATATTCATAATAAAAGGATTTAAGTTTACTGCCAAAAAATGATTGCACTTCATAACAGAAATGTGCTAACTGGCTTGAAATAGATTGAAACTGTTATGAGATTGCTTCAGGGAGCAGACATGACACCGTCTTTTAGGTTTCGCCATCACTTTGTATTATGCGCACAACACCACCCTCCTCTGGCTTCCACATGAACTGCACCTTAAACATCAACTGTTTACAAATGTCATGACACAAACAAACGTTTCAATACCGTAAATCACTTTTTGGACTGCGATCACTTTTTGGCACAACATCGGCTCTGATAACATTTAAAGCGCATTGAAAAACTATTCTTTAATGCTAAAAACCCATTATCAATTGTAATTATTTATTTATTAATTTAAATTTCAGATATCGATCTTCATTTTTGTAAACTGGTGAATTGATGATTTTTTAAAGAATTAAAACGACAAAGTTTGGCAATATATTTTTTAAAAAGGATGAATAAAACAGTAAAATAAAATGAGAAATATATATATATTTTAAAATCTATGATAATTAGACGAAGTTTATTTTAAATAAATAAAATTGATTTTCGGTGACCCTGGGTGTCATGGTGATGATGACGTGTTTGAGTGCAGGTATAAAAGCAGGAGGCAAAAGTGGAATTCGGGTTTCACGTTTGAGCGCAAACAGGAGCTTTTTCCCACTAGTGCTGTGAAAACTCGGATTTTTCAAGCTACAGCTAACGTTTGAAAATCTTCAAGAAGGATTTGCAAAATGACTTCTTCAAACTTGAGTCGCGAGATGCACCTGCTCTCCCTTTTCATTGAGGAGGTGTTAGATCAACGCTATGGTGAGTACAGCAGGCTAATATGTCAGAGTGCTAGCAAACAAATACAACTTCGATTTTTGTCTTTTATTGTTTGGAAGTAGGACTTCATGAGTGTTAACATTTAGGATGAGATGTTTCATACTTGAGTAACATCAATTTTAACATGTGCCAGTACGCTATAAAGATGGCGCCATGTTTTTTTTTAATTGCTAACGACTTAAGGCGTTGGAGGACGCTGACGTCAGCGCGCGGCCGTTTTTGCATGTAGAGGGTTTGAGTTGACATGTTTGGGCCGCTGGCGCTGAGTTATACGTGAAAGTTTCATAGATTGTGAATGTGTAAAGCTGGAGAAGCTGGAGTTTTAAAAGTTCACAGAGTCGCAGGATGAGTTTGAGATTGAAACAGTGTGTGCCTGCAATAAGGAGGTGGGAGGTTTCTCACCTAAATGTAGCTGCTTTATCCTCAAAATATCGATGCTCAACTAATATGAAGATATTACTCCTTAATGTGAATGCGTATTAAAACCTCAGTGAAAATCCACGCAGCCTTACACCACATGAAAACTTTTACCAGGTGAAAAATGTGAAGGCTTTCATAAACAATGAGTTCTGCTGGGCGCTTCTTACTGTTTGTGTGTGGAAGAGCTTATGATGATGTAAAGCCATGTCTGGACAATTTAAATTCAGGCTTTAATTTGTGTGATCACATGATTAACGTAGACGCACGCTTTGCTTTCTCGTAGCTGATCTGGTGAGTCCAGTCACTGCACCTCAGATGGTCGTCACTAACTTGAGGAACCGTGAACTGAGCAGGAGGCATCTGAACTCCATGTCTCACCTGGTCCTCACTCTTTACCATAACCTGGTGACTGGGTCCAAGGACTTTCCTTGCATACCTTTTAAAGGATGGTTCCACCGGGACCTGGTGACGACACCATTTGTCAATGTGAGGCAGAGCCAGAGAGAGAACACCACTCCTTCTCCTCCTACGGACTCACCAGCTGGCATGATGCTGCCGCCTGCGGGCTCCAGCTCTCATCCACGCTTCCTGACTCCAGTTCTTCCAGAGAAAGCAGATCTTGCTGTGCTGAAGGCAGATCGGAGGAACTGTGTCCGCACCCTGACTGTCGACGGCCTCCCCGTCACCAGAGTCATCTCCACTGTTTACCAAACAGAGGACACTGAGATGAAGAACCGCTGGAGAGTAACAGACTACAGCGCGGACGGCAGAGTTCTCACTTCGGTGCTCTGCCGTTTTCTAAATATGTCGGCAAAGCGTGCTAAGAGGAAGGCGGAGGAAGAGAGCAGCATCCGGAGCCCGACTCAAGCAAGGAAGCGCTTGAGATTATAATATACAGTGAAGCATGTCGAACGTCAGCAAGCCTGAACAAAGTGGTAAGTAGTAAATAGTGCTTAAGGTTGTTTCTAAAAGAATGTCCTAAAATATTTGAAAATCGTCGAGGTTTTAACTTTTATTCTTTCTTTTCTGCCTCTTGTTTCTAAAAGTCAGGCAAAAGAGTCACGCTGCAAAGAAACACCACACAGAAGATTTTCCCTCAGTAAAATGGTGAATATATTCATCTTGTTATGACGTTTGCTCACAATAACCAGGAGTGTTTCTGAAGTGATTCACTCTCATTTGGTGTTATTTGATCCAAAGACAACTGAGGGTCTTCAGAGCAGCGTGAACGGGCGTCATCTGAGAGCAAGACAGTCCGCGCTGGCGCCTTTGTGGTTCCCTCCAGGTACTCCAGCTTCATCCCACAGTCCAGAGAGATGCAGTTAGGTTGAATGTGAGTGTGAATGGTTGTCTGTTTCTCTGTGTTAGACTGACCTGTCCAGGTTATACCCCCGCCTCTGGCCCCATAACAGCTGGGATGGCTCCAATGGTTAAGCAGAAGAAATGGATGGAAGGATGATCCAAAGAGAAACATTGAAGGCCCTCTCACAAAAAAAGATAAGAACTCATTTTACACATTGTTGAAACATCCTGAAAGTTATTTGTTGTGTTTAGAATCTGGTTGAACTGTCATTAGAGTTTGTTTCGACTTGTTGTTCATTTCTTATTCGGTTCAGCTGTGTTTCTATGTGTCCTTAGTTCCCATAATCAGCCTCCTGTGTGTAAATATAGTGTCAGTCTCCCTTTGTCCCTTGTCAGAGTGTTAGTCTCCGTCCCCTCGTGTTTCCTTGCCTCAGTAGTTCTGTTTCCTACAGTTTTCCCCCAGTATAGGTTTTGGTTAGACTTTTTCAGTTCCCTTTGTCAGTCTTTGTATTTGGTATTTCCTCATCAGTCTCATCACTTTCCTCTCCAGAAAGAAAACAATAAAAAGACCTGAAGAGACGTCTATGCAAACGCTCTCATTGTGAAAGATAAGTATACATCCAACTAATCTGTGACTCTGTCACAGCTCTGATCAGCAATTCTTTCAGGTTTGTCTGTTTTGATGATGTTATTAATTGTTATTATCCTTTATCCAGTTAACTTTCAGAGAGGAACGGAGGGAGGAGCGAAGCCAGCGTGCTCTGTAAACTGTCATTAAAAAAAAGATAAGTATATATTGATTTTATATTATTATGACAGCTCCTCCTCAGTGAACACTTCCTCTAGTTGCTGAAATCATTTACTAATTTTTTTCTTCCCATTTGTCTTTTGTTTTTCAGAGAAAACAGAGGAGCCAAGGTGACATTAAGACCTAAGACAGGACGGATTGAACCCTTTCTCGTAAAAAGATAAGTATTCACTCTGCTTTTAATCAGAATATTGATAAATATCTAAAATTCTGCTCACCTGGTTGATAAAGTTACTAAAATGATTCCCTCTTTTCTGTCATTTGTCCTTTAGAGAGAAGATGAGGAGAGTGAACGTCAGCAAGAATGAACAAAGTGGTAAGTAGTAAATAGTGTTTAAGGTTGTTTCTAAAACATCCCAAACATTAAAAAAATTGTTGAGGTTTTAACTTTTATTCTTTCTTTTCTGCCTCTTGTTTCTAAAAGTCAGGAAAAAGAGCCAAGATGAGAAGAAACTCCACACAGAAGATTTTCCCTCAGTAAAATGGTAAATACATTCATCATGTTATGACGTTTGCTCACAATAACCAGGAGTGTTTCTGAAGTGATTCACTCTCATTTGGTGTTATTTGGTGTTTGTCTTTGAAAGGAGAGGAGCAGTAACGACACTGGGAGACAAACAACAGGATGATCCAAAGAGAAACATCAAAGGCCCTCTCACCAGCTTTCATTTATTAAATTTGTCTTTACTGAACGATTTCTGGTGTGTACTTGTGTTGATACTCAGACAACAGCTCGTCTTTCTGTTTGTGCTGGAAGATTCAGGCAAACACATATTACATATATATGATTGTTATATGACACAGTCTCACATTTAGTGCTATATGATAATGATAAGGTCCAGTTTAATGGTATTGCTAGTGTCTAATGAAATGAACACGTGATTTTCAGATCCAGCAAAGTGAATATTTTTCACTGTGGATAAATTACATGGAAACGTTTAATGAGTCATCAGCTATTTCACTACAAAGATGATGTGATTAAAGGTTCTCATACATGCAGGTCAGAAGTTTTGCTCCATCCTGGATGTTAAATGCTGATCAATGTTTACACATATCTGCACATTTCTAACAGCTCATTTCACAGGTCATCAGTCTCCTGACTGCATATGCAGAGTTTTATCATCACGTGTTCATGGCAGACAAACATAATTATGAATTCTTGTTTTAGTTCCATTCAGTCACTCAACATCAGGTGTCTGCTTGTCCTGAGCTGTGAGAACTACAGTGAGTTGCTTTCCTCTTTAGCTTAGTATTAATAAACCAGGTCGTAGGTGGGCACCTGCATCAAGGAGTCAAGAAGCATATTTTATTGTTTAATGGTGAAAACAATGGATTGTTGGTCATTTGTTTAATGGAAAGACTGAAAGTGCGGCCTGGTGTTGACTTACACTTATTCAAAGTGATGAAGTACCAACAGATACTAAAAGTCACAGCCTGAAACACGTCAACTGCTTTATTATTTCTAGTTATAAATAAACTGTCAGTTTATGGCCCCTGTGGCTCGATCAGGACCCTTCCGGGATGTGGAGATATTTATTATTTACTATAACTTGTGCTTATGTTGGTTTTTGCTGTGGTTTCGCTACTGTGTTTTTCTCTTTTTGCTTGTTTTTATTTTTCCAGCAGGTGATCAAACAGATTTTTAGTGTCTTCTCTCTCTGTGTCTCTCTTCTCCTATCTTTTTGCTTTCCATCTCCTTCTGTTGAGCATCTTCCCAACTTCTCTTTTCTTCATCTTTCTCTTTCCCATCCCCAGTCCTGTCCGTTCTGATTGTAATAATTTCAAAGTAAAGAAAAGAAAGAAATAATAAAGAGCTAATACACTTTGACAATCAAGTGGACCAGTGTGGCAAAAGCTGTAATGATCCATTTGGGAAAATAAATCTGTTGGACTGGTAAACTAATATACTATAGTAATACGGTATGAAAAATGGCAAACATGAGAATTCTGTGTGTTTTTCTTCTTATCTGCAGACTAACAGTCCACAGGTTTGGTGCTCAGACTCTGATTTGTTCCCTGGAGATGGAGGAGAGAGAGCACAGAGGACAGCAAGGTGGAGGAGTGAAGGAGAAGGTGGTGCAGCTCAGTGTCCAATCAGGAGTGAGCATCTCTATATATGTATATAGAATATATATATATTTCAAGTTTTTGTTGTTTTTTGTTTTTTAAAGCAAACACTAAAACTGTCACCCAGACCTCTGAAGATAAAGATAACTAATCATAAATAAAGGGAATATTATCATGATGAGGACACTATCAGAGGTAGTTCAGGGAACTGTTATACTTCAGATACCAGAAAAATCGTTTTTCTTTTCTTGTTTTTTTGGCTTAACTTCATGGTAGGCAAAATGAAGAAGAGTGCTAAGTAAGTAAAAGCTGCATGGCAAAACACACACCTTCACTGCAGATGCATGCACAGAAACCAGTATTTTTTGTATCTTAAATATTAAGTAGTGTGTGTACAGTAGTCAATATAATGGGATGTGTCCTAAAGCAGCGAAAGAAGAGTTCTTACAGCATTTTGCAATATTTAGGATTTTATTGAACACTTTTACCTTTCAACATTTGTAACATTAGTGAGTAATGAAGCATTGCAGAATAATCCTGTGTTTTTGATTATTTATTGTACACTACAAGTAAACAACAATAAGTTAAACATCTGTCACATCTGTCAGAAGCTTGGATACATTTACTCCTACAAGGATTTTACTCTTATGAAATGTAAAAAGAACACTGAAATTATATTTTACAGAACACGGAAATTATATTTTACAGTTTTTCACATAAACAGTTTTGCTTTGCTTACAGAAACTATAACTTTAATCTCAGCCAAACCGATTTACTCAGGAACAAATAAAATACTAAAAAAAAGCCAAACGATAACATTTTTAAGTTATCTAAGTGACCTATATATGTTTAACCTGAGTAGCGAAAGACTGCGGTGGGTTTGAAAACGATTTGCCAGGAGTCCGGTGTTCTCACAGCTCTAGTGAGCCTAGCCCCCGGCTCGCTATCGAGCTAGTGGGTAACAGACGTCTCCGAAAACGTCGGAGCGCTTTTGAAAATATGTGGTGTCTTGATAAACTGAGCAGATATTTGAGGTTTACACAGTTACAGTCTCGCCTGAAAATATGTGAAACGTTTATTTTGTGACCCATAAAGAATAATAAGAGTAATATTAAAACTAACTAGCTGCCGCCATTGTTGGAAACTGAGCTGGGCTGCTATGAATTCTGGGACACAGCTACTTCTTCTTCTTCGGGGTTTAACGGCAGCTGGCATCCTTGTACATGCAGTGCTGCCATCTTCTGTTTCAGTCCGTTATTACACTCTTAAATCCTACTACTTATTCCTGCGTCTTTTGGGATCTTACAAAGCTTCAAACGACGCGTCGACTTTTGATAGTCAATGTAATCGTGACTCTTCGAGGGGGGGGGAAGCCCAAGATGGCGCTCTGAGCAGTCACATATCGCTGAGCTCTGCGAACCTGGCCTTTTTTAAAATATATATTACACACAGTGAACAGAGACTTTATTTACGCCTACGCAATAGTCATCTTTTAAGTCTCATTTTGGTATCTATTTGTGAACCAAAATGAGTAAACCCGAGAAGAGAAAGACCGAATCTAAGAAGTTGCATGCTAACAGTGGCTCCGTTAGCAAGCTTGCTAATGTTAGCCAAGCTGCTCAGTCTTCTCTCGCTACTGAGATGCCCGCCGACACTAAAAATACTCTCATCGACTCCATGCACGACTATTTGGAGGCAGTTTCCGAACCGCTTCAGTATTCACGGATGGAAGAAGAGTTTCCCCCTCTCCCTATCACTCCATGTGCCTCTCCCGCTGGTAAGCTAAGAAAAGTTGCGGATACGGAGACATCTACGGTTCTCTCCCAGCTCTCATCACTTACCATGTTGATTAACTCGAGTTCAGACACTGGAAAAAATGGTGAGTGACAACTCCATAGCCATCTCCGAGATGAAAAAAGCTGTCCAAGAGAACACTGAAAATATCACAGCTGTTAAGGAGTCATTTGATGCTGTCTGTGCTGAGTTAAATGATATGAAGAGCAGAGTTGTCAGTGTTGAGGCACAGCTCGAAAAATATAAAGCAATCGCTGAAGCACAGGAAAAGCGCATCTCTCACCTGGAGAGCTATTCACGGCGTTGGAATCTGAAGCTCTACGGTCTGACCGAGAGGGACAAGCAGGACGTGCGGCAGGAGGTAATCAAAGTCTGTAGATCAGTCATACCGGAGATGCAAGATAAATTCCCCGACGTCGTTGACACCGTCCACCGCATCGGTCCCAAGAGGTCCAACAACAACCAACCCAGGGGAATCATCATTCAGTTTACATCCAGGATCTACCGCGATGCTGTCTGGCGCGCTGCTAAGAAGTCCACCTACCTGAAACGTAACAACCTAAAGCTGGCTGAGGATCTGTCCCCTGACGACCGCGCCCGAAGAAACAGACTCTGGCCGTCTGTGGAAGCTGCGCGCAAAGAAAACAAGCTGGCGTTCTTCGTAGGAGGTCGTGCGTTCGTGGAGGGAAAAGAGATTTTTCCAGCCCTATAATTTGATCCAAGGTATTTTGAGGTGAAAACTGAAGTATCTTAAGATTAACTTGGTTTCACTGCCGTTCTTTTTTTGTTTGTTTGTTTTTGTTGTTGGACTCATAAAACGATCAGAGTTAAACTGATGCAGTTTATTTGTTATAAGTTTATTGGTCTTCAGTTTGGCTGCAATATTTTTACTGAAAATGTTATGAGCAAGCTGGATAAGCTTCTTTTTATTTTTTTTTATTTTTATTCTTTTTTTGAATAATTAGTTATTTAAATGGAGCAAGAAATTTTCTATTAAGCTCCCTTTCAATGCTCATATGTGAAGCGTTTATTTATTTTATTTATTTATTTTTACCACATTGGTTTTATTGTTTTAGGCTATTGTATTCCTATTATTATTCAAGTTCACAATTTCCTTACTCAGGGGTTGCAGTTCTCATCTTATATAGGACTCTCTTAAGTGACCAGGTTCCCAATTCAACTGTTCTTCATTTACTTGGTCTAAGCTTTTTCTTATTTGTCACTTTTAATTTTTGTTACTATCATTATGTCTCTGTCTGTTATTTCTTTAAATGCAAGAGGTTTAAGAAACAATGTTAAACGTAAGGCTATTTTTTTTGTTTTGCAAGCAGTTCAATTCAGATTTCTGTTTTATACAAGAGTCTCACTCAACAGAACAAGAAAAAACATTTTGGAGATCGCAATGGGGAGATGATCTGTGGATGTCCCATGGTACAGAGCATGCTGCTGATGTCTGCATACTTAAAGGAAGATTTAATGGTAAAATCTTGAATTCTGACATAGATAAAGATGGTCATTACATTTTTCTAATAGTTGAGGCTGCACACTCTATCTATATTTTAGTCAATGTGTATGGTTTTAACTGTCAGAGGGAGAATAAACTATATTTTGATAGGTTGGAGGAGCGCCTACTGCGCTGGTTATCGAAATATCCCAATTCTTTTATTATTTTTGGTGGAGACTTTAATACAGTGTTTAACAGCTATTTGGACAGATGGCCTTCTAGAAGTTTAGACTCTAACTCATTCATAAGACTGTTTGCACAAAGATTCAACTTAGTCGATTCTTGGAGGGATTCTCATTCGTCTCAGATAGCTTATACATGGTGTAATAAGACTCAAACCAGACACTCACGTATCGATTTTTGGCTTATCTTATAAGATTTAGAAAAAGTTAAAACGGATATTTATCCTACACCACTCTCAGACCACAAAATGGTTAGCTTATCGATCCCGTTGTCATCCTCCCTAATCACTAAAACCTCTTACTGGAAGTTAAATAGTACCATTCTTGAGCATAAAGAAGTGATTTGTGAAGTTCAGAGATTCATTAAACTTTATTGGAGTAAAGCTCTCACAAATAATACATTTTGTAGTAACTGGGAACTTTTGAAATATGAAATTGGAAAATTCTTTAGAAAATATAGCAGTGATTTAGCAAAAAAAAAGAAGATCTGATGAGACGCAAGTGATACAAAAGATCATATGCCTTACTTCCAAACCAATAGACACCCTCAGTGAATCTGATAAGATAGAACTGGTTGACCTGCAGCACAGGTTAGATGAGCATAGCAAATAGCACATAGCAAAATATTGTTCAAACTTTTATTGCAAACTTTATTCTTCTAGTTATTGCCCTGAAGCTTGTCTGACTTTTTAAAATTCTTTAGACAGTCTGTCTGACATCTGCATTTGCTCATATTTGTTTAACAGCCCGGGTCTGCGCTCAGGTGTCGCACTTTGGATAAATAAGAGCCGCTAAGTCTGACGTGAAAGTCATTTCTCAGTAGTCAAGTACGCGAGTCCGTACAGCGCAATCGTTTGAAAGTGTACTTGATGACATTTCTGTTACAGAGTTTTTACTGCCACCCCCTCTTAATTTAAATATGAACAGAAATTACACAGATAATTAAAAAATGTATTTTAAGCACGTTGGGACCATTAGCTTACATGTTTTCAGTTTTCAGTTTTATTTGTCATATGCAAGTTAGCACAGGGTCAACATTGCAATGAAATGTGTTTGACGAGCAGCAGTCACTCAG
Organism: Mchenga conophoros; assembly: GCF_057382185.1. Classification (NCBI taxonomy): domain Eukaryota; kingdom Metazoa; phylum Chordata; class Actinopteri; order Cichliformes; family Cichlidae; genus Mchenga; species Mchenga conophoros. The sequence continues at coordinate 39,186,280 of NC_140540.1, forward strand.
CAGCATGATACAGTAGGAGAAAATATAAGAAAATAAAATAATAAGAAAAAATAAAAATAGTAAGGAGCAAAATATTAGAGAGACATGGTAAAAGAGAAAAGATGACTAAATATATATTTATCTATAAATATAAATATATGTACACTAGTGATTAAATAAGAAAATCTTGAAAAGAAATATGACGGGAGGGCAGATGGGATATTGCACAGGAATGAGCAGCAGAAAATTACAGTATTGCACTTTTAAATATAAATATCAATGACAATAACGTGGAGTGACCAGTGCAGATTAAACATTATATGTATTATGAAACAGATGGTTTGGTGACAGTGGTCCAGGTAAATGCTACATGGACACCTGATCAGAGGACAAGGGCTTAAAAGGTGTCTGTATGTTTCTATAATTGTACATATGGAGGACAGATAGCTGCATCGATGTGTTGCTCATCAATGACCAGCAATTAAGGGAGAGATACCAAATGACAGTTTGTACAAAGATGGCATTACATCCCAAGCCTCCACTGTCCCAGTAACAACAGATTACCATGGAGAATATGGTTTTCAGCTGAGATTTCAGAAGGGTGGTAAAGCAAAGATGAATACATAAATAAATAAATAAAAAATAAAAACAATAATGAAAATGTCATTCTGCCTAATTCAAAATTTCCTAAAACCATACTGGCTGATCAGTTACCGTACAGTGAGATACCGTTTTCTTACTCAAGTACATAAAGGTTGGCTAGATTATAAGAGCGAAAGGTGAACAGTGAAGCTGTTAGTATGTTACTTGAAATTATAAAAAATGGACTTTATAAAATAAATACCTAAAGGTTTTTCAGAAATTATTACATAGAATAACAAAGCCATACTTTTACATATACTGAAAACAAAAAAAGCTTTATCTTAAATGTACATAGTATCAGGGTAGGGGAGCTTGAAAGGAGCATGAAGGGTTTATATTCTCGATTTATTGGTCCTTTCCCAGCGGAAGCAAAGTTAAATCCTGTTACCATTCAGCTGGTTCTGCCTATTAAGGTGAAGATGGATAATATTTTTCATGTCTCCCAGGTGAGGCGAGTTTGTGCAGAAATAAGTTAAGTGTGTGTGTGTGTGTGTGTGTGACAGAGAGACAGACAGACAGAGAGAGAGAGAGAAATCACCAAGCACTAAAATTCAAATTTTGCACTGCAGACCTCACAGTGTCTGTCTGTCTGTGTGTGTGTCTGTGTTTGTGACAGACAGAGAGAGAGAGAGTGACACTTGCTGTGTATTTAAAAAACAAACGAAAGACAATGACAGACGCAGAAGGCGATTGGACTGTTTGTGGCAACAGACGACTCGTTGCTCTCCCCTTGTACAGTGCATCCTGAAGGCATGTGTGGACCAGGAGATGATGCAGTGCTCCAAAGGCCTGGTTCTGCTGTCCCTCTACACCTCTTACTTTTTCAGTTATTCCACTTTTGTCCCATCCTCTCCTGGCTTTTTCCCCATAACCCTAACCTAACCCCTAACCCTGACCTTCGGGGTCCGTGCTCCCAAATTTGATTTACCCTAACCCCTTGTTTTCCCTAGCCCTTCCGGACTCTTTGGTTGTGTTCCCCAGGGACACATAAGCCCTCACGCCACGTCAAGGCAGAGTCCATGTGAGGGTATGTTTTTTTTTTTTTTTTTTTTTGGGGGGGGTAGGATTTTGGAAAATTTAACTTTTTTTTTTTTCGTTTTCTCTCACAAATGTTTACAAAAATAACATATATTATTTTCATCTCAACAATGATTTTTTAACAGAACATGATGTCAAAAACAGAATTATCAGATATATTTACAAAGCGAACATTTCTTGTTTGATTACAAGAATTAAGTTTTCAAAGCAAACAAGGTAAAATTAACAATTTTGGAAACATGTTTACAACCGTAACATGGCATCACACTCGTGTAACATGGGAAAAAAATCAAAACTTAGTTAAAAAAAAAAGACAATAAGTTTTTCATCACATCATAACTTGAAAAAGCACTGGATTGGTGAATTCTGTAACACCAATTCTTTATTTGTCCAACTTTGACACCGAGTGCAGTCTTTTCTTGACAAATGCCTGGTAAGACCAGGCAGACAAGCCTGCAGCCTTGCAATCCCGCACATACTGTGCATATGCATTCTTTACCCTGACTGAAGGGTCCGTGTTCACAAAGCCTATCTCTATGTCTGACCAACGCCTGCTGACATTGGCAGGGATGAACACTGCGCTTGTGCTCACAACCTGAGGCTCTTCATCCTCCAGCAGGACGGGAAGTTCCACGTGATCAAGCTCCAGTTGCAGTGTTGGAGGCTTCTTCTTTGGATGCACTGGCTGGATCACCATACGATATTGGATGTCGTAGTACAGTTTGTACAGGGTGAATCCAAACGTACGCTGACATGGAGATGTAGACAGAATCTTACATTTCTGAAGGTCCGCTTGACTGACCTTTAGCTCGAGTAGCAGATCCTTGATTTTCTCAAAAGATACGAAATCCCGGTTCATCAGGAGGCCAACTGAACTCACCAGAACGAGAATTTTCTTCTGAGTTTCAGGATCGATCTGTTTTGGAAGCCTTTTCAGTACATCGACCAACCATGGCATGCCATGTTCCTTGTATCTGTCAAGATTCCGGGCATAGCAAAGCGAACGTCGCTCCATCTCCATTGAAATATCTCCAACCATGGCTGATGACTGTGCCTCCACCGAAGGCTGTTGGTCATCGTTGGTCAAGGTTTGATCACCCTCATTCCAAAACCAGGAAAGGATCCTTTGCTCTTAGACAATTGGCGACCAATCTCATTACTGAATAATGATTATAAGATATTGGCACAAATTCTGGCTAATAGAATGAAACCTGTATTAGATCAAGTTATTGATGAGAGTCAGTCTGGTTTCATGCAGAATCGTCATATCTCAAACAACATAAGATTAATTTTAGACATAATAGATTACCCAGAACTTGTACAGGATGATAGTCTTATTCTTTTTTTAGATTTCTACAAGGCGTTCGACTCCTTAGAGCATGAGTTTATTTTTACTGCTTTAAATAAATTTGGGTTTGGTCAGTCCTTCTGTAATGCCGTTCGGACACTGTATTCCAATAGTAACAGCTCCATAAAGCTTGCCACTGGTATTTCCCCAAGATTCTCTCTAAAGCGTGGAGTGAGGCAGGGTTGCCCCCTATCCGTATATTTATTCCTTCTTTCTGTGCAACTCCTTAATTCACACATTAAACTCAGTTCTTTAAAAGGCCTGGTCATTGCTAACAGAGAAATACTCATAAGTCAGCTGGCAGACGATACAGCTCTCTTCCTCAGAGACGCCTCGCAAGTTTCAGTGGCCATTAACAATATACAGCCATTCTCTAAAGCCTCCGGACTTTCACTCAACCTGCATAAATGTGAACTTTTACCAGTTAAAAGTTGTTTAGCAACTTCAATTCATGGAATACCTGTAAGAAACTCTGTAAGATACCTTGGAATTCAAATAATAAAAAATGAGCAATCCAGATGCTCCACAAACTTCATTCCTATTATAGATAAATCCCAAAAAATCTTTAATCATTGGCTACAGCGAGACCTGTCATTGAAGGGTAGAGTTCTGCTATCGAAGGCTGAAGGTATCTCCCGTCTAACCTATGCTGCCCAGTCACTACATGTTGATAATACAACCTGTAAGTCAATTAACAAATTATTATACAATTTTTTATGGAAAAATAAAACTCACTACTTGCGTAAATCAGTAGCTTTAAATTCATATGATAAAGGAGGTATAAATTTTATTGATTTCGGTGCTCTTAACAACACCTTTAAAATAAACTGGATTAAAAAGTATTTAAGAAATCCCACTTCTATCTGGAACTTTATCTCACATCATGTGTTCTCTCATTTAGGCGGCCTTAACTTCCTACTGCTCTGCAATTACAGTATTCCAAAAATACCACTGAAACTTTCTCACTTTCATCAACAAATTCTTTTGGCATGGGCGCTGATTTACAAACACAATTTCTCTCCACAAAACTGTTTTATTTGGAATAACTGCAATATTATTTATAAAAATAAAACTCTTTTTTTAAAATAACTGGTTTAATAATGGAATAATCTTGGTTAGTCAGTTATATAGAGAAGATGGACTCTTTTATAATTACTCTGAGTTCCTCAGGAGATGTACCGATAACGCCTAAAGAATTCTCAATAGTGTTCGATGCCATCCCATCTGGTCTGTCCATGTTACACAGATGCTCCCACAGTGCTCCACTACAGGTCACTCCCCCGGATGTGTTACATTCTTCTCTTGGCAATGTTTGCTCTTCCTCTCTGTTACAGGAAAAATGATTCTATGTTTCTTTACCTTCTTTTAAATGTACAAAGATGCCTTTTGTCTGCCCTTTGCCTATGGTTAGATTAGTTTAGAATTATCTTTTTAGACTTTCTCAGCAAAGACATACTGTTTTGGGACGTATTGTTTTAGATTGTTTTATCTCTCACAGCCTTCTCCCAGCTCTCTGCTGACGAGACTAGCGCCACATATGGAGTTGTTTATTTTATTTGTTTTGTATTTTCTTATCCTGTTCTCACTGTCTTTCCTATAAAAATTACCAAGCCACTGTGCATGGTGTGAGTTGTTCTTAGCAGCTCACCCGTGTACACGTTTGATAAAGAAAGTAACTTTGTCTCATTGTGTCTTTATTTCTCCTGGGTCTTTTACAGAGTTTTCCCCCAACATTTCTTGGTCCTTCGGAGCCGGAGCGCCTCCATCGTGTCCCATCTCCGTGACCAGTCCACGTTGCTCGTCTGTCGACAGCCCACATACTAGGTGTGTGGTCAAAGACCAAGGGCGTTAAATTCGAGTCTTGGCCAACGTTCTTAGAAAGCGACCCACGGTGGTGGGGCCCGATCGAGGTGGACCAGACCCGGCGACACTGACCAGGTAGATACAGACACACTGACACAATCTTGCGTAAAATCGCATTTTGAATTCAGGGAATTTAAAATAGCGGAAGTAGCTCGTCGACTGGTAGCTTTGGAAGCTCGTCGACTGGTAGCGTAGCTCGTCGACTGGTAGCTCTGGGAGCTCGTCGACTGGTAGCTTTGGAGCTCTGGGTAGCTCCCCCAGCTGGGTCTAGACTGGGTCTAGGGAGTAAGTAGCTCTGGGAGCTCCCCTTATTATAAGGGTTCCGGTCGCGCGCGTCAAAGCTGTGAATGTGAATGTGTGTGTGTGTATTGTTTTAATTAACGGAGCAAGCTGAATTTTCACGGTCCAATAAGAGACTGAGCCGCTCCTACTGTGTTTTTCTTTTACTGCTATTCACTGACGTGCTGGTGAGTTGAGAGAACGGTCGAGTTCCGTCTCGTAAAGTTCACACCGCTTTTGGAAATAGTCCGAAAGTAGAAGGGCGTGTGAGCAACCACTCTCGTCTCTAATACCAGCGAAGGTGATAGCAGCTGTATTGTGTATTACTTAAACAAAAAATAAGTAAATACATAAATAAGATGGGTAATCAAGCAAGTGAAATTAAAACTCACTCCTGCTGACGAGCAGTGGTGAGAAAAGAAAAGCCCAGACGCCGGACAAAAACAGTGTCTGTAAACTGAGAGATTTAAGAAAACAAAATATAAACAGTCAGAAGAACAGAATCCAACTGACAGTTTAGTAAAACCAGAAGACGAGACACTGTGCAGTTCCCACAATCCTTTTAGTAAACCATCACTCACTCCTGCAGCCGCATCTGCAGCAACACCCATATCAGGAAGAACATAATAATCCCTTATTAAGTGAAAACTAGAGATCAAAGTAGTTTGAAGTAGTTTAAAAGGGTTGAAAACAGACCCCACTGAGTAGATATAAATATAAAAAGTACGAAATAAAGATGAACAAAGGGAAAATTACAGTAGCAATTATCTTTAGAGTATTTGAAATTAATAATAGCAAGGATAACAACCTGTAAAGTGATATTAACAATGAAACACAGTTGGCATGATGACCATGCCCACAATGTATAAAATGAATATAAAGCAAATAATTCACACGAAAATATTTTAATAAAATAAATAAGGTATATTAAGGCTGTGTCATTGTTCAGCCAAGGACAGTGTGTGAAAAGGTAACTGTCTCCACCCTGGGAAAAGGATGATTCTGCAGGTCATCTGAAGCCCTTGATGGATACAAAATAAAATATAAATAATATATTATAATAGAACTGCCTGGTCCGCCATGCAACAGAGAGAACAAATGTGACCGCAGATTGGATGAATTCAAAATTATCTGTTTGCTGAATAAGATGATCCTAACTATCAAATTGGCTCAGTAGTAGTATAGTGGTACACACTGATAAAATATTATAATATGCTATTGCTGTCATATAAGACAAAGAGGATAATATTAACAATGACATAATATTAATATGAAGAGGCACCTTAGTCTGTTATGATGTGAGGTGAATAATTGTTAAGCAGTAGTCTGCATCAAGCTTAAGGTTTGCTGAAACTCAGTGTAATGACATGTGAGATGAAGACAATACGGAGAATAACTAAACTAATGAAGTGCATAGAGGCACTTGACCAGCTTGAAACCTATCATCCTAGAATGACACATTGCTGAGATATAGAGCACACCTATAATAACAACCAATAAGCAAAACCCTGTAGACAACAGCTAAAACTACAGGATTGAGAAGCTGAATTAAATATGTAGACACTGCTAAGCTGATGAGCATGTTCCACATTTTCTTTTCTTTTTATTTATTTGTTTCTTTTAGAGCAGAAGCTGCTGTAACACACCCAAAGAAAGACTCTAGGTCTGACCAACCGTCTCAGTCGTGGGCAAAAAGATGTCAGTCAATAAAATTCTAAAAGATAATTTATTGACAAAAACTATATCAAGAGATAAAAGATAAAACAGTCCAGTGTCCCACTTAAGAATTGTATAAAAACACACAGTCCCAAGGCCAGAGCCAGCTATGCCACACAGCCAAGTTGCACTCCACATGTTGCCTTTAACAGGGTTAGAAGTTGTCCTTGGAGACCCACCACCCTGCAAGCATATAGTCAGTGGTCACTCAAGCCTCTGCAACCCAGCTGCCTTTAGGCTGTGGCATATAATAGGCCCTGGACTGCACAGAGAGACAAAACGACACACTTAATATAAAATTCATAGGGCAAAACCCGTCCATCCCAAACATATCTGATTTCATCACATTACATACCTGCACAGAGAGACAAAACAACACAGCAGTGTTTGTAGTGTGGGCTATAAGAAGACCAGTGTATCAGTGCAATCAAGTACACCTGCCTCTAATTAGTCCAACCCCATTCCAGCCATTGGCTCACCAAAAATGTGACACACACAAAACCACTCCCAACCCAGTGCAACTTCACACAATAATATGGAGCTGAATTAACACAGGCACATTAGTCTACCATGTTACAAGCTGCATGCTATTAAAAGCCAACATATGCAGACTTCTGCCTTGTTCGGGTGGCAGCATCTTTCTTTTTTCTTTTGTGTCCTGACACGTTTATGTTTTTTGTTTTTGTTTGATTATTTTGTTGGTTTTGGAAACGAATTTAAACGAACTTGTGACAATACTTGAGAATCACAGTGACACATAGTGATAGGCATATGATTGAAAAATGCCTAGGTTTAGAGCTGTGAGCTATGCAAAGTTAAATATATATATACATATATATATTTGTATAAATGGGAAACAACCCTAACTTGAAAGTTTGAAATGTGTGAGATCCATGCATTGTTTGAAGAACTAGAAATTATCTAAAACTGCCTTAAGTGAAAATGTAGAGTTGCATCTATTCTCCCAAACAAAAAAACAAAAAACAAAAAAAGGGAGAAGCTTTCTGTAACTTAAAAATAAGGCTGACTGTTGACAACAGACTAAAACACTAATTCGCAGGTGGCTATCAGGAACAGAGAGGCGAGCAAAGTCACAAACACCAAGGCCGCAGACAGCCACGCAGAAACAGCAGATAACATAGAGACAACGCCTGCTAGAACCGTGGAGAGAAAGGTCACTTCACACGAGATTGTTGCGCATGTGAAATACACAAAGATAAACAAATAACCATTTATATAGACAGCCAGTATGTTTTCTCTGCTGTGCATCATTTTGCAAAAAATCTGGAAAACCAGAGGAATGATTACACCAACTGGCAAACCAGCATGCCAACCTCTTACAACGCCTACTGACTCTTTCATTACTACAGGCAACAATTTTGCTGACAGAGCAGCAAAATAGGCGCCACAACAGGCAAACATCACATTGATGGCAGTGAACACACATCAGATTCCACTGGATGTGTTGAAAAATGAACAAAAAGCAGCAAGCACAGCAGAGCAGGCAAAATGGCTAAAACACGGTGCAGTTCTGACAAACGACTTAATGATGTGTTATGGCAAGCCAGTGTTGCCAAAATTCCTCCACAAAATGGCGGCATTAGTGACTCATGGCTGTACGCATTTGTCAACGGGGGGACTGACCAGTATTGTCAACTCTCATTTCTACACTGTAAATTCTACACTGTAAATTTTGAAACCTCAGCAAAACAATTTGTCAGAACGTGCATGACGTGTCAAAAATATAATGCTCAGGGAAACCTGAGACCACACAATCCATATGGACTTTATTGAGCTAAATGAATGCCAAGGGTAAAAATACACCCTAGTGGTTATAGATGTATTCTCAAAGTGGCCAGAAATCTACCCAGTGAAAAAGGCAGATACAATTTCAGTAGCAAAATGTATGTCTAAGTTGTAGGAAAATAAAGAGATGATTGTAAATGACGAAGAATGTAATGATGTCTATCAAGTGTCTTGCAGACTAAAGCCCGGTGACTGGGTTCTGATCAAGGTGCTCCAAAGGAAAAACTGGAGCACACCCAGGTGGGAGGGGCCATACCAAGTCCTCCTCACTACACCGACCGCTTGCAAAATTGCGGGACGACCATCCTGGATCCATCAGAGTCACTGCAGGCGAGTCAGTGAAGCCATCTAAACACAGCTGACGGCAGGCTTGCCCGCTTGTTGTGATCTCGCCCGGTGGAGGGGTCAGCTTTCCTGGCCGGGGGGTCTACTCGCGACAGGAGGGTGTGTTCCGTCGTCATGAGGTGGTGGCTCTTATCAACTGCAGCAGCCCTGACCATGGCCGGGCTCCTCACCTTTGCTTCCATGAGGGACAACAAGTCACGTTATATGGAGAAAAGGCAGACACTGTATGACAAAGGAAAGTACACCAAGTTTCCCCATGGCTATGCCACTAATTTCTGGTGGCAGTTTATGAACACTACAGCTTACTTGAATAATAAAACTGACTGCTATGCAAATACATATACACTTTCTGCCCACCAAGGAACGAGAGGAAGTGTATGGACTGTTCACTCAACGAAACCTGTGCCAGTAACGCGACACTGATGAGCCTCAACTGTCGCTCCGACTACAGCTACCGAATGCCACTACAAACAAAGACTCAGTACCAGACAGGATGTGCACGGACGGCACCCAGCAGCAGAGGAACCAGAGTTTTGGCTGACTGGTACTTCCTATGTGGCAACAAGGCTTATCTGTCACTCCCTGAAGGTTGGGGAGGTCTGTGCGCCCTGGTGGAATTATCAGATCACGTTTTCTTCATGCAAAGTGTTGCACATCACCCAAGCAGCCGGCAGAGACGTGAAGTGGACATCGCCTCCCCCAATTCTTTCGGCATTACCGTGGACACTGGAGTGCCGGGAGAGTTTCGCATCTGGGGAGGAGGAGTGAAATTCTTACAGAGCTTGATCCCCGGCATTGGAGTTGCCGAGGTGCGGGATCACGTGGAGATCAACCGATATGCTCTGCTACGACACATCAACTTGACTAAGACCCTGGGAACTACCTTAGCAGGAGAACAGCAGGCCATCAGAACGATGGTGCTGCAGAACAGACTGACACTAGACCTGCTAACAGCATCACAAGGAGGAGTTTGCAAGCTCATAGGTGAGACATGTTGCACTTTTATCCCTGATGGATACGAAACTGGAGGAGACATTTATGAAGCTTTGCAGAATTTGACCGCTCTGCAAAAATATGTCACTGAACACACACCTGGAGCAGCTACAGCACAAGGCTGGCTGGACTGGCTGTTCAGCGGTTCATGGCTGGCTGCTGTAGCAAAGCCATTTTTCCTTCTAGGTCTCATCATGATAGCACTGCTCATATTAGTGTTGTGTGTGTTGCCATGCCTAAGAGTAATGATTTCAAAGATGATAACAACTACAATGACTGCTTATGTTGCCGTGCCTCAAGAAGAACAACATCCCGTTGCAATTCTGTTAGAGGAGAACTTGTACTAGCTGCTAATAAATGACGTGGTGATTAAAAATGACTTGTCAAGTGATCATGCACTGATTAAAACATTAGTAGTTTATGCAGGTTTTCATGCTTTTATTTTTTTTTGAAGTCTTGACTTTTAAACATAAAGTTTTTCATTTTTATAACGTTTTCATACTTTTATTTTTTGTAAGTTTTCATTTTAAATATAAGGTTTTCATCCTTGTATTTTTTGAAGTTTTCATTTTACATATTAGGTTTTCATCATTTTTTTTTAATACAAAGTTTTCATTTTAGTTTTCATCCTTTTATTTTTTGTAGTTTTAGTTTTATTATTTTTTCTTGTTTATTCCACTTGTTATTTCATTTACTCTGATTTTCATTTACTATGTTTTTCTTTTTATTATTTTCTTTTGTTTTATTCTTTAGACCAAATGACTGCCATTTCTGCTATGCTGACATTTTGAAAATTTTGGAAATTAAAAATGGCCTAAGATACTTAATAAATAATTTTCATAGACAATTGTTGTATACATTTAAAATAAGTTAAACAGGAGGGAATGTTACAGGAAAAATGATTCTATGTTTCTTTACCTTCTTTTAAATGTACAAAGATGCCTTTTGTCTGCCCTTTGCCTATGGTTAGATTAGTTTAGAATTATCTTTTTAGACTTTCTCAGCAAAGACATACTGTTTTGGGACGTATTGTTTTAGATTGTTTTATCTCTCACAGCCTTCTCCCAGCTCTCTGCTGACGAGACTAGCGCCACATATGGAGTTGTTTATTTTATTTGTTTTGTATTTTCTTATCCTGTTCTCACTGTCTTTCCTATAAAAATTACCAAGCCACTGTGCATGGTGTGAGTTGTTCTTAGCAGCTCACCCGTGTACACGTTTGATAAAGAAAGTAACTTTGTCTCATTGTGTCTTTATTTCTCCTGGGTCTTTTACAGAGTTTTCCCCCAACACTCTCATAAGTCTATAAATACCAAAATAAGATCTCTCTTTCAGGATGCAATGGTCTCTGTTCCATCAGCCATATTTTATTGGGCCAATTTTGTAACAGATATTGAATGGAAAAAAGTTTGGACTTGACCACAAAGGTTTTTCTTAACAAACAAAATTAAAGAGATTTCCTTTAAGTTGATTCATAAGTTTTACCCTACCAAACAATATTTGTCCAAATTTATGGCTGAAATAAATGTACATTGTACCTTCTGTCAAGAGCAACCTGAAACAGTTTCTCATCTGTTTTGGTCATGTAAATTTACGTGTAAATTCTGGAAGGATTTCCACAAGTTTATTACTGACTTTGTTCTCCCTAATCTTCAACTATACTATAAGGATGTTATCTTTGGCTATTATAATTTTAAAGACAAGGACAATGATGCTTTCTTCTTTATAAATTAGGTTTTATTTTTGGCAAAATTTCATATACACAAAAGCAAAGTCCTCGGCAGAAAGCCTGAACTTCTTGGATTAAAAATGGAACTTGCACAATATATAAGGACAATCTCCTCATCAAAAAACACTAAGGCTCTCAAGACTGTTAACATCTATAACCGATTGAAACTGCTAACTTGATTTTGGCTCTTGCAAACTTTTGTTTATTTATGTTCCCCTTAATTTATTTTATTTTTTGTACTCACTTTTGTCTCACTGTCCTTGTCACTCTTTCTGTTCCTCATTGTACTACCACAATGTCATCTTTTATGTGATCCCTGTTTTACTTGACTGTATGTTTAAAATGTGATAAATAAAGTTAAAAAAAATAAAATAACAAATCGTGAGTCTTCAACTAATCGTGGCAGCTCTAATTACAGATATCATCTTTCACTTGTGTATTTTAATGTGTTTCAGAACAATATTTCTGTTGTGCAGACTTACGGTTGGTAAACAGCAAATATCCAAGTCATTCAAAATAACATCTGTCATGTAGCTCCTGACTCCCTAAGAGTCAAAAGCTTTACAGTATTTTTTGAAGACATACAAAGGTTTATTTTCAAACTAATAACTGAGTTACAGGGTCAAAAATAAAAAATTAACAGTCAGTACTTTTGTTGTTCTTTTTGACAAATTCCTGTTAAATGTATTGGACCCTCTGTTTTTAGGTTTTATTTTTTTCATCTTGACTTCCTTGGAAATGCTAGCAAGAAGTCAGTTCAACAGATGTAACTTATAGTGAGATTGGAGGCGGTGCAGTATTAATATCAGAATCCCTTAGTTTTGATTATTAATCCTCTGGCTGACCCCATATTGCATTTTTTCATCTTAAAATGATGCACAGTCTTTATGTGAAATGCACTGTCTTCTTGATATTTATCAACCCATCAGTTTGTATTTCTGTGTGTTAATAAAGTTCCAACTTTTGTATTGTAACATTTTTGTCTTTTTCTTTCTTTAGTTTTTCAGACAACTCAAACTTTTAAACACTTGTAATGAGCCGAGTGTGTGTGTGTGTGTGTGTGTGTGTGTAAGAAGTACCACTTTTAACAACTTCATTAATATTGTTTTGTATCATAGTAATAAAGGTTAGTTTTAACGTCTGTATCCCCTCCTTATTTAATCTGAGATGTTCTTTTCTAAAAACCTCAGGATTGTGCAAGTACTTGTTGAGTTTAGAAGGTAAGTGAAACACTAAACAGAAAAGAAAAGAGACAGAGATGTGTGTTTTCTGTTAATACCATAATTGCAGTCATCTTAAACAAACACATGACATTTCTTTGGCACGATTGCTTTTTCACTGATTTGAAACTTTAATGTGTGGTACAACAATTCTTCTAGTTAAATAGAAAAAAAATGGGCTGTCTGTGTAAAAAGCATAAATGGCTGTTTGTCTTGGTGTATTGGTCTTTTGCCAGCATGGCAAACTAGATCAATCTGCTGGGACATCTGATTTGAGGACAATCACTTGCTTTTCCAAAGGACACTGACAACCAGACATTAGATGCCACAGCCCTGGCCCACGGTATCCCCCCCCCTCTCCCCCCCCATGCATGCGGTGGGCCTTCTGTAGTAAGAGAGCAGCTTAATGAAGGTGACAAGGTGAAAACAGGAGGACTGATGTGCCGGTGCTGTGAGGGCATGTATAACACCACCTACCCAAGTGATGAATATAAGGAGGCTTTGAAGAATCTACAATAATTGTGTGTTGTTTGTACATGTGTGATGTTTTCAGGGTTTTTTAAATAAAAATCAGCTTTCTTTTTAATTGCTATTAACTGACAGTCAGATAACCAGCTTTTAAAAACATATTCATAAACACTTTGCAGTCAACAAAATTTGCACAGAGGTTATAGATGAAATAAAAGTATCACGTGTGTTCTAGGTGTGTTTATAACTCTGTTATTGTACATATTCTGTGTTATACATCATAATCATTCCAGTCTTTTTTTTTTTTTTACTGTTTTAATCTTTATAAAACTGTTATTTATTTATTTATTTTTGTGATTTCTGCTGCCCTATTGGTCTGGTCTCTCTTGAAAATCTGAGAATGTGATATTCATAATAAAAGGATTTAAGTTTACTGCCAAAAAATGATTGCACTTCATAACAGAAATGTGCTAACTGGCTTGAAATAGATTGAAACTGTTATGAGATTGCTTCAGGGAGCAGACATGACACCGTCTTTTAGGTTTCGCCATCACTTTGTATTATGCGCACAACACCACCCTCCTCTGGCTTCCACATGAACTGCACCTTAAACATCAACTGTTTACAAATGTCATGACACAAACAAACGTTTCAATACCGTAAATCACTTTTTGGACTGCGATCACTTTTTGGCACAACATCGGCTCTGATAACATTTAAAGCGCATTGAAAAACTATTCTTTAATGCTAAAAATCCATTATCAGTTGTAATTATTTATTTATTAATTTAAATTTCAGATATCGATCTTCATTTTTGTAAACTGGTGAATTAATGATTTTTTAAAGAATTAAAACGACAAAGTTTGGCAATATATTTTTTAAAAAGGATGAATAAAACAGTAAAATAAAATGAGAAATATATATATTTTTTAAAATCTATGATAATTAGACGAACTTTATTTTAAATAAATAAAATTGATTTTCGGTGACCCTGGGTGTCATGGTGATGATGACGTGTTTGAGTGCAGGTATAAAAGCAGGAGGAAAAAGTGGAATTCGGGTTTCACGTTTGAGCGCAAACAGGAGCTTTTTCCCACTAGTGCTGTGAAAACTCGGATTTTTCAAGCTACAGCTAACGTTTGAAAATCTTCAAGAAGGATTTGCAAAATGACTTCTTCAGACTTGAGTCGCGAGATGCACCTGCTCTCCCTTTTCATTGAGGAGGTGTTAGATCAACGCTATGGTGAGTACAGCAGGCTAATATGTCAGAGTGCTAGCAAACAAATACAACTTAGATTTTTGTCTTTTATTGTTTGGAAGTAGGACTTCATGAGTGTTAACATTTAGGATGAGATGTTTCATACTTGAGTAACATCAATTTTAACATGTGCCAGTACGCTATAAAGATGGCGCCATGTTTTTTTTTAAATTGCTAACGACTTAAGGCGTTGGAGGACGCTGACGTCAGCGCGCGGCCGTTTTTGCATGTAGAGGGTTTGAGTTGACATGTTTGGGCCGCTGGCGCTGAGTTATACGTGAACGTTTCATAGATTGTGAATGTGTAAAGCTGGAGAAGCTGGAGTTTTAAAAGTTCACAGAGTCGCAGGATGAGTTTGAGATTGAAACAGTGTGTGCCTGCAATAAGGAGGTGGGAGGTTTCTCACCTAAATGTAGCTGCTTTATCCTCAAAATATCGATGCTCAACTAATATGAAGATATTACTCCTTAATGTGAATGCGTATTAAAACCTCAGTGAAAATCCACGCAGCCTTACACCACATGAAAACTTTTACCAGGTGAAAAATGTGAAGGCTTTCATAAACAATGAGTTCTGCTGGGAGCTTCTTACTGTTTGTGTGTGGAAGAGCTTATGATGATGTAAAGCCATGTCTGGACAATTTAAATTCAGGCTTTAATTTGTGTGATCACATGATTAACGTAGACGCACGCTTTGCTTTCTCTAGCTGATCTGGTGAGTCCAGTCACTGCACCTCAGATGGTCGTCACTAACTTGAGGAACCGTGAACTGAGCAGGAGGCATCTGAACTCCATGTCTCACCTGGTCCTCACTCTTTACCATAGCCTGGTGACTGGGTCCAAGGACTTTCCTTGCATACCTTTTAAAGGATGGTTCCACCGGGACCTGGTGACGACACCATTTGTCAATGTGAGGCAGAGCCAGAGAGAGAACACCACTCCTTCTCCTCCTACGGACTCACCAGCTGGCATGATGCTGCCGCCTGCGGGCTCCAGCTCTCATCCACGCTTCCTGACTCCAGTTCTTCCAGAGAAAGCAGATCTTGCTGTGCTGAAGGCAGATCGGAGGAACTGTGTCCGCACCCTGACTGTCGACGGCCTCCCCGTCACCAGAGTCATCTCCACTGTTTACCAAACAGAGGACACTGAGATGAAGAACCGCTGGAGAGTAACAGACTACAGCGCGGACGGCAGAGTTCTCACTTCGGTGCTCTGCCGTTTTCTAAATATGTCGGCAAAGCGTGCTAAGAGGAAGGCGGAGGAAGAGAGCAGCATCCGGAGCCCGACTCAAGCAAGGAAGCGCTTGAGATTATAATATACAGTGAAGCATGTCGAACGTCAGCAAGCCTGAACAAAGTGGTAAGTAGTAAACAGTGCTTAAGGTTGTTTCTAAAAGGATGTCCTAAAATATTTGAAAATCGTCGAGGTTTTAACTTTTATTCTTTCTTTTCTGCCTCTTGTTTCTAAAAGTCAGGCAAAAGAGTCACGCTGCAAAGAAACACCACACAGAAGATTTTCCCTCAGTAAAATGGTGAATATATTCATCTTGTTATGACGTTTGCTCACAATAACCAGGAGTGTTTCTGAAGTGATTCACTCTCATTTGGTGTTATTTGATCCAAAGACAACTGAGGGTCTTCAGAGCAGCGTGAACGGGCGTCATCTGAGAGCAAGACAGTCCTGGCGCCTTTGTGGTTCCCTCCAGGTACTCCAGCTTCATCCCACAGTCCAGAGAGATGCAGTTAGGTTGAATGTGAGTGTGAATGGTTGTCTGTTTCTCTGTGTTAGACTGACCTGTCCAGGTTATACCCCCGCCTCTGGCCCCATAACAGCTGGGATGGCTCCAATGGTTAAGCAGAAGAAATGGATGGAAGGATGATCCAAAGAGAAACATTGAAGGCCCTCTCACAAAAAAAGATAAGAACTCATTTTACACATTGTTGAAACATCCTGAAAGTTATTTGTTGTGTTTAGAATCTGGTTGAACTGTCATTAGAGTTTGTTTCGACTTGTTGTTCATTTCTTATTCGGTTCAGCTGTGTTTCTATGTGTCCTTAGTTCCCATAATCAGCCTCCTGTGTGTAAATATTGTGTCAGTCTCCCTTTGTCCCTTGTCAGAGTGTTAGTCTCCGTCCCCTCGTGTTTCCTTGCCTCAGTAGTTCTGTTTCCTACAGTTTTCCCCCAGTATAGGTTTTGGTTAGACTTTTTCAGTTCCCTTTGTCAGTCTTTGTATTTGGTATTTCCTCATCAGTCTCATCACTTTCCTCTCCAGAGAGAAAACAATAAAAAGACCTGAAGAGACGTCTATGCAAACGCTCTCATTGTGAAAGATAAGTATACATCCAACTAATCTGTGACTCTGTCACAGCTCTGATCAGCAATTCTTTCAGGTTTGTCTGTTTTGATGATGTTATTAATTGTTATTATCCTTTATCCAGTTAACTTTCAGAGAGGAGCGGAGGGAGGAGCGAAGCCAGCGTGCTCTGTAAACTGTCATTAAAAAAAAGATAAGTATATATTGATTTTATATTATTATGACAGCTCCTCCTCAGTGAACACTTCCTCTAGTTGCTGAAATCATTTACTAATTTTTTTCTTCCCATTTGTCTTTTGTTTTTCAGAGAAAACAGAGGAGCCAAGGTGACATTAAGACCTAAGACAGGACGGATTGAACCCTTTCTCGTAAAAAGATAAGTATTCACTCTGCTTTTAATCAGAATATTGATAAATATCTAAAATTCTGCTCACCTGGTTGATAAAGTTACTAAAATGATTCCCTCTTTTCTGTCATTTGTCCTTTAGAGAGAAGATGAGGAGAGTGAACGTCAGCAAGAATGAACAAAGTGGTAAGTAGTAAATAGTGTTTAAGGTTGTTTCTAAAACATCCCAAACATTAAAAAACTTGTTGAGGTTTTAACTTTTATTCTTTCTTTTCTGCCTCTTGTTTCTAAAAGTCAGGAAAAAGAGCCAAGATGAGAAGAAACTCCACACAGAAGATTTTCCCTCAGTAAAATGGTAAATACATTCATCATGTTATGACGTTTGCTCACAATAACCAGGAGTGTTTCTGAAGTGATTCACTCTCATTTGGTGTTATTTGGTGTTTGTCTTTGAAAGGAGAGGAGCAGTAACGACACTGGGAGACAAACAACAGGATGATCCAAAGAGAAACATCAAAGGCCCTCTCACCAGCTTTCATTTATTAAATTTGTCTTTACTGAACGATTTCTGGTGTGTACTTGTGTTGATACTCAGACAACAGCTCGTCTTTCTGTTTGTGCTGGAAGATTCAGGCAAACACATATTACATATATATGATTGTTATATGACACAGTTTCACATTTAGTGCTATATGATAATGATAAGGTCCAGTTTAATGGTATTGCTAGTGTCTAATGAAATGAACACGTGATTTTCAGATCCAGCAAAGTGAATATTTTTCACTGTGGATAAATTACATGGAAACGTTTAATGAGTCATCAGCTATTTCACTACAAAGATGATGTGATTAAAGGTTCTCATACATGCAGGTCAGAAGTTTTGCTCCATCCTGGATGTTAAATGCTGATCAATGTTTACACATATCTGCACATTTCTAACAGCTCATTTCACAGGTCATCAGTCTCCTGACTGCATATGCAGAGTTTTATCATCACGTGTTCATGGCAGACAAACATAATTATGAATTCTTGTTTTAGTTCCATTCAGTCACTCAACATCAGGTGTCTGCTTGTCCTGAGCTGTGAGAACTACAGTGAGTTGCTTTCCTCTTTAGCTTAGTATTAATAAACCAGGTCGTAGGTGGGCACCTGCATCAAGGAGTCAAGAAGCATATTTTATTGTTTAATGGTGAAAACAATGGATTGTTGGTCATTTGTTTAATGGAAAGACTGAAAGTGCGGCCTGGTGTTGACTTACACTTATTCAAAGTGATGAAGTACCAACAGATACTAAAAGTCACAGCCTGAAACACGTCAACTGCTTTATTATTTCTAGTTATAAATAAACTGTCAGTTTATGGCCCCTGTGGCTCGATCAGGCCCTTCCGGGATGTGGAGATATTTATTATTTACTATAACTTGTGCTTATGTTGGTTTTTGCTGTGGTTTCGCTACTGTGTTTTTCTCTTTTTGCTTGTTTTTATTTTTCCAGCAGGTGATCAAACAGATTTTTAGTGTCTTCTCTCTCTGTGTCTCTCTTCTCCTATCTTTTTGCTTTCCATCTCCTTCTGTTGAGCATCTTCCCAACTTCTCTTTTCTTCATCTTTCTCTTTCCCATCCCCAGTCCTGTCCGTTCTGATTGTAATAATTTCAAGGTAAAGAAAAGAAAGAAATAATAAAGAGCTAATACACTTTGACAATCAAGTGGACCAGTGTGGCAAAAGCTGAAATGATCCATTTGGGAAAATAAATCTGTTGGACTGGTAAACTAATATACTATAATAATACGGTATGAAAAATGGCAAACATGAGAATTCTGTGTGTTTTCCTTCTTATCTGCAGACTAACAGTCCACAGGTTTGGTGCTCAGACTCTGATTTATTCCCTGGAGATGGAGGAGAGAGAGCACAGAGGACAGCAAGGTGGAGGAGTGAAGGAGAAGGTGGTGCAGCTCAGTGTCCAATCAGGAGTGAGCATCTCTATATATGTATATAGAATATATATATTTCAAGTTGTTGTTGTTTTTTGTTTTTTAAAGCAAACACTAAAACTGTCACCCACACCTCTGAAGATAAAGATAACTAATCATAAATAAAGGGAATGTTATGATGATGAGGACACTATCAGAGGTAGTTCAGGGAACTGTTATACTTCAGATACCAGAAAAATCGTTTTTCTTTTCTTGTTTTTTTGGCTTAACTTCATGGTAGTCAAAATGAAGAAGAGTGCTAAGTAAGTAAAAGCTGCATGGCAAAACACACACCTTCACTGCAGATGCATGCACAGAAACCAGTATTTTTTATATCTTAAATTTTAAGTAGTGTGTGTACAGTAGTCAATATAATGGGATGTGTCCTAAAGCAGCGAAAGAAGAGTTCTTACAGCATTTTGCAATATTTAGGATTTTATTGAACACTTTTACCTTTCAACATTTGTAACATTAGTGAGTAATGAAGCATTGCAGAATAATCCTGTGTTTTTGGTTATTTATTGTACACTACAAGTAAACAACAATAAGTTAAACATCTGTCACTAGGGTTGCCAACTCCCTGAAAAATAAATAAGGGACACCTCGTGGCCAGGGCCGGGCAACCCAGTTCACCCTTCCCAGTGTGGTGAATTTTGTAGCTCTTTTTTTTGTGTGTGAAATTATTTTTTAACCATTTGACTTGAATTTGATTTAAGCAGATGCATATTAAATGCCCGTGGTTAACAAAAGGATTACACAAGGCCTGTAAGAAGAAAAATTCTTTATACAGACAATTCACTAAGTTAAGAACTGAAGAAGCAGAGTATAGATATAAAAAATATAAAAATAAACTAACGGAAATATTAAGAACTAGTAAGAAATTATACTATACTAATTTAATACATAAAAATAAAAACAACACTAAAGAGATATGGGGAATACTTAACACTATTATTAAAGGTAACACAAAAAAGTGCTCATATCCAGATTATTTCACTAATAATAACAGTGACAATTACAATCTAAACGAGATGGTGGAGTGCTTTAACAGCTTTTTTGTAAATGTGGGACCGGAGCTGGCTACAACAATTCCAAAAAGTAATCACAGCGAAATGTCACTGATAGAAATAAATTCAAAGACTATGTTCTTGTCGGGAGTTACTGAATTAGATATTTTAGATGTAGTTAACAACTGTAAGAACAAGACCTCTACTGATTGTTTTGGTATAGATATGACATTAGTTAAACGAATCATACATAGCATTGCCAGACCTCTAGCTTATATATGTAATTTATCATTTCAAACGGGGAAATGCCCAAAGAAAATGAAAATAGCTAAAGTTATACCCATATATAAAAGTGGAAACAAACACATCTTCACTAACTATCGACCAGTGTCCCTGCTCCCACAGTTTTCTAAAATATTAGAAAAACTTTATAATAATAGACTAGGTAAATTTATTGACAAACATAAACTAATCAATGAAAGTCAGTACGGATTTAGGACAGGGAGGTCAACTTCAATGGCTCTCATTGATGCAATAGAAGAGATAACCAACAGTCTGGATAGAAAAAGACATGCAGCAGGGATATTTATTGACTTGAAGAAAGCATTTGATACGATTAATCATAGCAGATTATTTAAAAAATTAGACAGATATGGTATTAGGGGAGTGGCCTTGAAATGGATCCAAAGTTATTTGACTGAGAGACAGCAGTATGTGAAGATGGGCGAATTTGAATCGGGGTATTTGGGCATTAGCTGTGGAGTGCCACAAGGATCAGTTCTGGGACCAACTCTATTTAATCTTTATATAAACGACATATTTAATGTATCAAAGTTATTAAAATTAGTTATATTTGCTGACGACACCAATATTTTTTATTCTAACGACGACCATAGTGACCTAGTACTTAACATTAACAATGAGTTAAGGAAATTAAAAATATGGATGGATGTTAACAAATTATCTATAAATTTGAGCAAAACCAAGGTAATGTTCTTTGGGAATTACAATGTAAATGAAGATACTGTGATAAAAATAGATGGTGTAGTCATAGATGTAGTATCAGAAATAAAATTCTTGGGAGTAATGATTGATAGCAAATTATGCTGGAAATCACACATCAGACATATACAAAATAAAGTGTCCAAAAGTATCTCAATCATAAATAGAGCCAAGTTCTTCTTAAACTGCCATGCAATGTTTTTGTTATACTGTGTACTAGCCCTACCATACTTGACTTATTGTGTAGAGGTGTGGGGCAATAATTACAAAAGTTCTCTGCATCACCTGGCTATACTACAAAAATGTGCTATAAGAATAATGTATAAGGTAGGATATTATAGTCACACTAATATTTTGTTTTTGCAGTCAAAACTATTAAAATTGATTGATCTAGTTGAATTCTCAACTGCTCAACTCCTATATAAGGCAAATAAGGGTATACTGCCAGAAAATATCCAAAAGCTCTTTACACATAAAGAAGGAGGTTACAATTTGAGGGGATGTAGTAACTTTAAAAGGCAGATAGTTAGAACTACCAGGAAAGGTTTGTGTGTGTCTGTGTGTGGAGTGAAACTTTGGAACAGAATGGATGTAGAGCTCAAGCAATGTCCAAATATTCATCTGTTTAAATCGAGGTACAAAAAATGTATATTGTCAAGGTACAAAGAGGAATCGAGTGTGTGATTGTTTATCCATGATAGTAAATAATAATATATTCTTTGTATTATTTCTTTCTTTTTTCTTTGTTTATATATAGAATGTTAACAACAAATACTTATATAAACAATTATTTTGTAGAGTTGAAATGGACACTGTTGATATTGTCTTACGCTGTTGTTATTACTGTTATCTCCATTATTAGGAAACAGTAGACCAGAATTAATTCTTAAAAGTAAAATTGATGAAGTTACAACTATACAATGGAAGCAAACTTCATTGATATTTTCATAGCTAAAATATAAATAATATACGGAGAGGATGTAATGACCATGATGGTGATGACTGTGATATTCAGCGGTGGTAACAAAGACTGTATTATTGATGCTAAATATTTACACTACTGTATGTTGTAATTATGACAATGCGATAATTTTATAACCGTAATTGTATGTCACAAATATTTAAATGTACTGCGCAACTACAAAATTTAAAACTCAGATAAGATTGTAGGGGTGGGAGTTAAAAAGCTTGTCTTCATCCCACTCCTTTTCGAGCTAAACTTGTTTTTTCTTTTTTTGTGTAATTGTACATTACAATAACTTTATTATTTGGTTGCTCGAATAAAAGACATTCATTCATTCATTCATATTCTTTGTGATATGACCATATGGGAAACAAATGATCATTTAGCCATTTATTTTTAGCTCAAAATGACAACATTAACACAGTAAAACAGGTCTCCTTCTTAAACAGAAGCCTGTCATGCTTAACTTTTGAGAATATAAGTAAACCTTTCTTTAAAAGCACTCTGTCCTGCTTAACTTAAAATTATATAAATTAATAGAAAACAATAGAACGAAAAATATTCTTGTGACTGTGCGCATATAGTGCATTTAGTACAATTGGCTTCAGTTGAGGTATTATTTCAGCTTTTCTAATGCTAATCAGCTGCTCCTGTTTGTAAACCCGCTTGTTCCCATGATTACGCATCATAACTCATCATCATTACTCATCAATGTATTACTTTTATGTAATAGTCATCTATTTGTTGTAATCATCTATCCTTGTAGTTGTTTATTACACAAAATAAATTATATTATTACACTTCTGGCCACATAGCGCTGATGTTCACCGCACATGCCCATATTAACCTTAACCAGAGGATTTAAAAACAAACAAACCAGTGTTTACATACCATATCTGCTTCTGCCGTGGCCTGGTGGACAAAAAATTGGTTAAGGGTTCCCCGAGCTTTCACGCCCCTCATGTTCTTCATGTGCCCACCACTAGAAGCATGCCTATGGTTAAAGTGCGCCGGCACACAGTGCAGTGCGCTTTAAAGGTGTTATCGTGCATTTTCCCAGCCAGGTGTTTTTCCCATTCCTCCCTGTACTTTTGCAGCCTTGTTTTTTTTTTCTTTCTCTGAGCGAACAAACATTGCTGCTCTAATGCTGGGCTTACACTGTGCTATTTTTGGCCCATTTTGAGACGATTTTTGAGTCATGCGACCGATTTGGTGATCGGCCCGATTTTGGCCTTCATCGTGCATCGTGTAGTATACGTGGGGTAACGAGAAGTGATTAACACCTCACGACCAGCTCCCGATCGTCAATCGCTCGTGAGGGTGTCAACGCAGCCGCTCACACTGCACACGCGCAAACACGTAAACGTCGGTGAAAAAGACGGAGCAGCACGGCTGTGCAGCCTGTGATCTGGACACAAGCGATGGAGGCACAACTTGTAGAACTTTGGAAAGCTCATCCGAGCCTTTTCGATGTGGCATCACAAAATTATCACGACCACAACAACCGTGAAAATAGTTGGATCTACTCTGCTGCTCAATCACAGCTGCCTGATCATGTTTTTCATTAGCAATTTAGCAAAGTTGATGGTGGTGTGTGTGTCTGTGTGAGTGAAAGACAGAGAGAGAGAGCGAGCGACAGAATTTCTGTTATAACCTTCATGTTATGGAGGCACAGTGTGAGTACTCAGGTCGCATCGGAGCATCGGGCCGTATAGTGTGAGACCCTGCATCGTGACTTATGAACTTCTAACCCTGCGAGTCAACCGTACAGTTTGAGCAGGTGCTGAATAACGTGACTGAAAAAATCGCACAGTGTCTGCCCAGCTTTAGGTGTACTGTCGTCCGAGACTTGCACCGCAGTGTCGGCGTTTGTTTCCCTGTTGGCCATGCTTGTTGTTGTGGTCATCTGTTGTCTTCCGGTATTTTCTCCGTAAGCGACCTTTCCTCGACCAATGAGATGAGCGGTAATCTGAATTGTCATACTCGAATAGCTAGGTTTCATTTGACGTAGACGTGACGTCGACGTAAAGCGCGAAATTTGACTGGCGGTCGGAAGTGAAAAAGATAAGCGCAAAATCACAGACAGACAGTACGCAAAATGCCTATGTCCTGTTGTGTTTACGGATGCTCCAATAGGTCGACCAGAGAAACTGATAAACGGTATTTTAGGGTACCAAAAATAGCCCAACGAAGAGGAGAAAAATGGAAAATTCTAACCGAAAAACGTAGGAAAAAATGGATTTTAAATTTACGTTTACAGTCGGGAGGAGCAGAGTCTGCCAATGCCCGTGTCTGCAGCGACCACTTCGTCAGAGGTAATGTTATGTTTGCAAACGAACTTATTAGCATTAGGTTGTCGTTAAATTCTCGTTTACTTAGTGCTTTTAAGTTAGTAGTCTAATATTGACTTGATTGGGACTATAGGCTACCCAAGTGCTTTGGATGACGAAGAGTCGGAGGACTGGGCTCCGACGGTCAATCTCGGCTACGAACGAAAAC
The DNA here is from genome assembly GCF_057382185.1 of Mchenga conophoros. Classification (NCBI taxonomy): domain Eukaryota; kingdom Metazoa; phylum Chordata; class Actinopteri; order Cichliformes; family Cichlidae; genus Mchenga; species Mchenga conophoros. The sequence continues at coordinate 39,211,064 of NC_140540.1, forward strand.
CCAGATCGGAATCAGTTCTCAAACGAGAGAAAAGAATGAAGCTTAAGGCAGAACATCTCCCCCCCATGCATGCGGTGGGCCTTCTGTAGTAAGAGAGCAGCTTAATGAAGGTGACAAGGTGAAAACAGGAGGACTGATGTGCCGGTGCTGTGAGGGCATGTATAACACCACCTACCCAAGTGTTGAATATAAGGAGGCTTTGAAGAATCTACAATAATTGTGTGTTGTTTGTACATGTGTGATGTTTTCAGGGTTTTTTAAATAAAAATCAGCTTTCTTTTTAATTGCTATTAACTGACAGTCAGATAACCAGCTTTTAAAAACATATTCATAAACACTTTGCAGTCAACAAAATTTGCACAGAGGTTATAGATGAAATAAAAGTATCACGTGTGTTCTAGGTGTGTTTATAACTCTGTTATTGTACATATTCTGTGTTATACATCATAATCATTCCAGTCTTTATTTTTTTACTGTTTTAATCTTTATAAAACTGTTATTTATTTATTTATTTTTGTGATTTCTGCTGTCCTATTGGTCTGGTCTCTCTTGAACATCTGAGAATGTGATATTCATAATAAAAGGATTTAAGTTTACTGCCAAAAAATGATTGCACTTCATAACAGAAATGTGCTAACTGGCTTGAAATAGATTGAAACTGTTATGAGATTGCTTCAGGGAGCAGACATGACACCGTCTTTTAGGTTTCGCCATCACTTTGTATCATGCCATTGACTGAGGTGAGCAGATGAAAGAAGAAGAAGAGCAAAAACGTCAGTGTGTATTTGTGCTATGTTTTACAAAATAGCAAAATACATGAATAAAAGTAAAACATAAATCTCCTTCCATACACCAAAAAACAAATCGCACTTCCGAACAGAGCCAAAAGGGGGCAGCATGTAACAGACGTTTTAAAGAGACTTGATGTGACTCAAACTAACCTGGACCTGACAAATCCTAAACGCCGCTGTCCTCTATGAGACTCTTAATTATGGGTTAATCCATCAATTTAAACATACATTGCAAACAAATTCAAAAGTTGAGGAACAGGTTTTTTAAACTTAAGAAATTCCAGAAAGAAAAAAAAAAAACAAGTCACGGGACAATAAATAATATGCGGATTTGTTTCTTTCCATTCAGTTGACATTTTATAACAGAACAATGTATTTATATCTTCACTTTACATTCATATATTCCTCCAGGAATATAGTTTCCAGGAATGCTTTTCACTCTTCTTTAATGCAAAAATGAAGCTGTAGTTTATACTAACAGACGACTCTTAAACCGAGTTTTATAGAGCTCTGTTATTAAATGTTGCATAATTGTTGAGTATAACTTAGATAGCTATAGATGTTTGCGCTTATTTATAATCATTCGTGTTTTAGCACAAGAAACCAAGAAACCACGAGAAAAGAAGAACAGTTTACACTAACAGGAACTGTATCTTTTCACTTGGTTCAGTCCCCCCTACAGTCATGCTGAAATGGTTTGTCCTTGCATATAAACGGTGAATCTCGTGCTGTCACAGCAGATTGTACTCAGCACTACAATGACATAAAACGGGAATGCTGCGATGGACAGGAGCACTTCAGAGGATGGACAGATGAAGTACGGTGTCTTTGCGTTTAGTTCACGTAGAGTAGCTCACACATGAGCTGACAGGCAGTAGAACGCTTCTAGGATTTAGTAGTAATTAAAAAAAAGTTGTTCTCCTTTCTCTCTCAGTGCTGCTGTTGACTGGAAACAGCAGTAAGATGCTGCCTTGGAAGAAGAATAAGTTCGACCTGATTGAGGAAGACAAGCAGTCCAAGCAGAAGGGCTATGCGGTGAGTCTCAACTACTCGGCGCTCACCTCCTTCGCCAAGTCCTGCCCCGAGAGCGCACTCAACAGGGTGGGCAGCATGTTCAAGTCAAAGAGGAAAAAGCTGAAGATCACCAGCGAAGATCCCACGTACACGGTGCTTTACCTGGGGAACGCTACCACGATCCAGTCCAAAGGAGACGGCTGCACGGACGTAGCGGTGAGCAAGATCTGGGGCAAAAGCGAGATGGGCAAGAACGGCACTAAGATGAGGCTGACCATCAGCTCCCAGGGCATCCGCATGGTGCATGTGGATGACAAGGCCAGGAGACCGGGACACTTGTACTTGCTGCACCGGATAACCTACTGCGTCGCGGACCCGCGGCTACCCAAGATTTTCGCTTGGATTTACAGGCACGAGATGAAGCACAAGGCCGTAATGCTGCGCTGCCACGCAGTGCTGGTGTCCAAGCCGGAGAAGGCAAAAGCCATGGCGCTGCTGCTGTACCAGACCTCGGCAACAGCCCTGGCTGAGTTTAAAAGACTAAAGCGGAGGGACGATGCCAGGCACCAGCAGCAGCAGCTCATAGGGGAACAAACCATCCCCTTGGTGCCTCTCAGGAAGCTGCTGAACGGACAGTGCTACTACAAACCCCCGGTGGAGCGCAGCCGGAGTGCACCAAAATTGGGCTCTATCACGGAGGACTTGGTGGGGGAGGAAGAGGAGGAGAAAGCAATGCACTTTGAGTGTGAGGACATTCTGGACACGGACAATGATTGTGTTGCCAATGGCAAACAAGAGTTGACTCAAATTATTAATGACTTGGGAGAGATGAGCATAGGAAACGACGTGCAGACGCTGAAAGCTGACCTCAGAGTCACCAGACTCCTCTCTGGTGAGAGCACAGGGAGCGAATCCTCTATAGAAAGCAACCAGGAGCCGCCACCACTAATCAATGGCTTTGATGAGGTAAAGGTGCAAGAAACTGCCTAAAAAACTTTGCGCATTTCTGGGCACCTGTAGCGCACCGTTCTGTTGAGCCACGATGTCTCCTTGAGAAACAGTTACAAAGTGCTTGTTTGACATGTGCCACTGAGACTAATAATTGAGAAGACATAAACGTAATTTGGGGGCAAAACAGACAGACAGTTAGGCTACTGAACTAAGTTAAAAGATTGTGTAAACAAAGAAAAAAAAAGGCATACCCATTTGAGAGACAACTTTAATGGCAAATTCCCAGCGCGCCTCAGGGCGCACGGCACTAATTCCATCTCTTTTGTTTAAGAGGATTTGCTGTAGCATCGAGCTTGTTTACTTGACGTTTTTTTTCCTCACTTGAAAATGTCATGTTTCTTCTGTAACATGCTCCAATCATCAAGATCCAGAAGCTCCCAAACATTCCTTAAAAAGCATTTACAAAAGCAGATTTGTTTTCCATCAGGCTTCCTTTACAATCCCCATCAGGGCGCCTGCTCGTCACCTTTTTATTTCTGCACTGTTGCGACTTCATTGAAGTATTATTTTGACTACCATGTACATACGTTTGCTGGTATGTTGTCTGAAACATAAGTGTCTTATCTTTGCTGTGCAAAAGAAAAAAAATACCTTTTATGTATTAAGATGTAAAGTAAGATGTTTTAAGTATAAATATGTTATTTTTTAAAATATAAATATATATGTGGTTTGTTATGTGAAATTCAAAGAATTAGCAATAAAAAAGGAATTAAATGAATGTTTTATGTGAATTAATGCTGAAATACAAGTAGGACATCTTTTCTTTCAGCACTGTCTGATATGAGCGGGTTTACCTTGGGAGGCTCAAAATGAGGTCAGATTTGCACTGCTGAATAAAAGTCACATGGAGGCTTAAAAAGCACAACCCTAAACTTCACATCAATATTATCTGTTACCACCAAGCTATTGGTGTGACTGTAAATGGGTATTTCATTTAATAGCCTTGAATTGATCTTTATCCCCGACCACCACCACCTTTTTTTTTTTTTTTCTTTTTTCCCAAATTGCTTTCAGGCTGTTGAAGTTATTTAGTTAAGGTACTGAAGGCCCATTCATTGTAGCTGGCCTCAGGGAAGGCAGGCCACACATACAGACGTCACCGGTAGCACAAGCTGTGAGAACATCACATGGCAGAAGTAGCACCAGAAGTTCTTCAGCAGCATATTCTAGCTGGTATTTACTTTTACATCAGTTTGCCTTTATTGAGCGACAACAGATAGAATTCAGAGCATTACAGATTTATATGCTGCAATATGTGACGGGTATATAGACTCATGCGTTTGAGTCACCCGGTTCATTTCATTCATATTTGCTCAGCTCACTAAAATCAGATAATCTACATTGTTCCTTTGGTGTGTTGCTAAAGTGTCACCTAAATCAAAGTGTGACTGATAAAAAGATGGAGTCACATCTTTTTCTTAAAGGCACAGCACTCAGCCTAACATGTAACACTCACAGAAGCAAAGACACAAAATCACCTGATGTGATCTGTGGTCAGCGAAGGATATGACTGGGCCAGCAGCTCTAAATGTGGAAGATGTGTTACTAAATATCACCGTCACTTTCATTTTAGAGACAGCAGCAGGCCCACGCTGATGCCACACAGCTCTTCCCAGTGTTAGCCAGATCGGCATATAAACTCAGAAGCACAGATACTGATGCACGGATGCCATCGGTATTGAGGGCCTGCATGTGAGGGTGAACACTCTAGTCCCATGGAGCATGCTCTGGAGGAACAGCTCTCCATTCTCACTAATGACACTGGTACTGTTAGTGAACACAAACGGGACAGAGTGAGACACGAGGAGCAAAAACCCAAGCTCTCCGTGGTATAGAGGTGGTCGATTGTCATATGGACAGATAGGAACATACAGATGAAAAACAAATAAAGGAAGAAAGAGAGAACTGCTTCGTGTATTTCCGTCAGTGGTTGGTGAGTCATAAAACAAGCTTTCCAGTGTCTCATTATAAATTGATGTGCTTTCAGGGGACACAAATACACACACACACTAAATTGAGACTGTGGGTGCTTTATTTGTGGTCTGTGAAACGGTGAAATAGGAACAGAGTACAGAAACCCATATAGTTAGTTTCTCTTCCTCATGCAATCTGATGGGCTGCTTGCACCAGCTGCACTCTCATGGAAATCACCTGTTACTCTGCAAAGACACAATGACATCATGTGCCCAGCGTCATGTAATTAGAGAAGACGCAGCGTTGTGACCACAGAAACACACGAGACGGAGCAAAAGGCCATTTGTCTGACGCTCCTGCCTTTTGCAGCTGCTTAGTCTGCTTATGGATGTCTGGATGTTTCTCTCTGACCTACATTCTCACACAACCATTCTTGTGTTCCATCTCTCTTATAGCAGTTGTGCTCCCCGAATCTCCCAGGTTACCTGGAAATCAGCCACTTGTGAAGCCAGCCCTTCCGCACAATTAAAGGCTTGAGAGTCTTTGTTCACAGCAAGAGGTTGTAGGACACGTTTCACACTGCCAAGGGAGAAAGCTGAGCTTCTGATTGTTTAGAGGAGAGCTAGCAAAAAAGTCTTCTTCATGTTCACTTGCCACTTTTTTCCTTTGAACAAGCACTCAGGTGTTTGACCTACCAACTATTATTATTATTATCGTTATTATGAGATGCTGAGAGTAAATGTGATGTCCACATATGAGGATGCAGGGTCTCAGTAGATTAATGGCTGCTGTTCTTTTCACACATTACAATATGCAAACATGTATACTGTAATGTGCAGATTTTATTATAATAGTATAAACAGAAGAAAATGGAGGCATGGACTGATGTTCTTTTTTGGACAGATGATTATAATAATTGAAATGTCATTACTCTGTCTCAGGCAGTTAAAGACAGTTTAACATAACTATCTCAATTCACTGATTCATTTTTGTTTAACCAAGAATTAATAGCGGGGAGGTTAACACATTTGCCTAACAAGGAAAAGATCCCTGGTTTGAGCCCGGGAGGAGATATAAATTTCTTTGGGAATGCACCAGGGATAAAACAAATCTTGAACAAATCAAATGTGTAGAGCTACCTGCTGTGTTGACCCTGTGTGAATAACAGAGCAGCCGAAATTAGCTGCCTTCTAATCAGAAAGTAGAGATAGAGCACCTCTCTTGAATCCTGGGTGTCCTCAAGATAAGCAGCATGAACCTGACGTGCCCTTCGATAGTGGGGGAAGCAGGATTCTCAGTGGAAACCAGCACAAGCAGATAGAGACCATGCAAACATACAGCCTGCCTGCGGTCAATCCCCAAAGTCTCTGTGGGGGACCAGTGTTAACCACTCATATCTGCGACCAAAATGACCAAAAAAAAAAAGAGCCTTTTTAAGGCTGCAGCCTGCAATCATTATCTCAGTAAGTGTAATAGGATACTGGAATATTAGTTACAAATACCCCAAAAGTAATCAAATTGTTTGATTTGAATGGTGAATGGTACAAAATAGAAAAACATCCCATTTATTATCACACAAAACAAAGAAAGTTAAATTATTAGAAGTACAAGGTCATTGTAATTTAAATAGTTCCAATAATCTAAATAATTTTTTTTTGTCAATCAACTGTTTGAATAATAGACTTATCAACAATTTATTGTCTGAAGTATTCATCTTATTTACTCAAGTGAAATCAGATTTCCTCATTATAATATCAGTTTTTTGCAAGTCTGCATCAGAGTATAATTTGAGTAAAAGTATGAAACAATTAATAGATGACAAGAATGCATCCCACAAGAGGGAACCTTACATGTGTTATATTACTGTAAATTATACACAGTTTATACAATTATTATCACTGATGTGAAGCTGTGGAGCTATTCGTAGCTATACTATGCATTGTTAGGTGGTTTAATCTTATTTTATAAACCCAGATTTAGTTTTGTGCATAAAGTAAATGCAATGCCATGTAGCACAGTGAAAAGCACATCATTATTTCTGACAGCAGAACCACAAAGTAGCACAAAACCTCCAAATATCTGACTAAAGTTGTTTTCCAGCACTGTATCCAGAAGTGACTCACAGGGTTCAGTGGGTGCATGACATGTATTGCTCTCTGCAGCGGTAGAGTCAGCACATGAAAGCCCTTCATCAAAATTGATCACTCTATAATTTACTGGGATAATGCAGTGCGTGTATAATATAATTTAATGTTTATACCTTTACCCCCAGCTACTCGCAGACAAATAATAAATGGACCTGGCAGTTTGGGTCTGCATTGAAACACACACAGAAGAGCAGAGCTTCCCAATTATCTGCTATTTGAATGGCACCGCAGGCCATCCCTGTACCAGATCACCACCGATGCCAGACCGCCACACGGCTTAATTTTGAACCACGCTACAAAATCCATTCATCTATAATGCATGAGAAGAGCTGGGAAAGCATCAGCGCTGTTAGATAGTGGGCCTGGATCTGATTACACCAGCGGCGTGAGAGACGTCAGACGGGTTGAATCAGAGCGCAGAGCCATGCTGACCTTTGCTTGCTGGTGGAAACACATGAACGACATCTCAAGTTTTTGCGGCAGGGAGGAACATGAGCCGTCGTGCCCACAGCTCATTTTTAGCTGTTGCATGTAGACTGTATCTAAGAACTGCAGGCAAGAGACAGGGATCTGGATGCATGAGATTACTATTTGTAGTACAAGGGTGTATAATTATCACACTCTTCAATTACAGCAACCACTACTGAAGGTCAGGATGAGCACAACATAAAATTAGGTGCAGTGGGCACTGAGGCAGAGTTGTGGCAAACTTTGTTGGTCTGTTTTTGGACAAGATGATGTGTTTTGACCGCCGTATTTACAGGTAGACAATGTCAGATAGAGTCAGTGTCCAATTGCATCCATGGCATGTGCAGGATGATGGCTGAGTGTGTTAGAAAGATAGACACAGATAGACAACAACAGAGAAAGAAATCTACTGTCATGATATTGTCATATATCATTAGTTTGACTCTGATAGCAACCCTCCAGGAGCTGTTTAGATGTGTGTGCCTATGCATGCAAGTTAACCCAGTGAGTTAGCACTTTTTGGTCTTTGCCCAATTTACAAATGCTTTATGTTTTGACTTAGTGTAGAAGGGGCAAAGACAGATATGCTTTAATAAATATTTGAGAACCTGGATGCATTATAGTGTGTTTGGATTATATAGCCCAAGATGAAGCACTTACACTAAAGCTCATCCAGCTGCAGATAACAGCTGATCTCAAAATCATTCCACATCAGCTGAATGCTCAGCAAAATATGCAAATATCCGATTATCTGAGATTAACTTGATAGCTGTGCTGTTTAAGATCCGTTAGCCTACCTACAGTTACTGTCTCGGCAAGCTGCTTTGCAACCCACGTCCACTGCAGCTCCTCCTTTACACACTGTCTGACTTGATTGTAGTCTTAAATAGCTGCTCTGTTCTGCAGAGGGGTCTTGCTGCTTTTCTCCCCAGCTTAAACTTGTTAGATATTCATGTGCAAATTACCAAATCAAACCCATACCAGCATCACAAATGGAAAGAATCTTCTTTTGACTGAAGTCAATGACTGAACTTAGAGTTTAGTGCAAACCAGAGGCTGCAAGCCAATACTTTGGCACAGTGGAAATGCAGATATGTCCAATAAATCCAGCTTGCAGGCAGAAAGGGCATTTGAGGATGGCGGGAATCTTGGTGTGGGTATTGTTGTCATATTTGTGAAACACTGTGTAGGAATGGTGATCTCAGTTGTATAGTCGGATACTTGGTGGTAAACACTGTTTGCACGGGAGAAAAGATTTTGCGTGACTCATTTATTTCTCTGAGAAACGATCTTAACCGCTCCATCCTTTGCTCACCACATGCACTGCTGCAGGTACTATTATTTCATCTGCACCCTGTCATTCAGCCTCAGATAAGATTCCAGCTTACAGTTTCCTCTGTGAATTGTACATGCTCAGTGTCTCGCATGACACTTCCCAGTTGGTCTCCATACAGTCTGATCATGTAATGACCCGTGTCTGTATCTATGCACCGAGCCCCAGGAGGCCTTGAAACTCTAGATCTCGCAGTGTCCCATTCAGCCACCGCTGCTCTTGTTTTCCACTTGCTCCAACACAAAGGCTCTGCCCCTGGAGAGCCACAGATTTCAGCAGGGTTATTTTGGTCTTTCCGTTCACAGGGAGGAAATGGAATAATAACAGAGGACAGGGAGAAAAAAAATCACGGGGTGACCCTCAGACAGGCGCGCTGTCAGAGCAGAAAATCAGAATCCAGTATGAGATTTGTGAGTGTTTTGGGTGTTTTAATGAGATACACATCAGTGTGGTTTGTGTGGAGGGAGGTACATCTACCCCCCACTGAACTCTTGCTTTCCTCTTCTTTTATGTTCACTGAACAAAGAGGATGGTGAGTAGGTTTTGCAAAACTTTATTCACCAGATACTGCAGACGATTTTTCAGGTCTCTCCAAATATGAGGAAACTATGGTGAAATCCACATGGGTAGTTTTCCTGTTTCAGATCCAAGCAGGAAACAGGTGCAGTGTCCAAAATATCAGTTCTCAGGTTTTGTCCCATAGGACGCACATGTGTTTTTGTGTGGATGCATGCACCTGTGAGTTTTTCGGCTTTTATCTGCTGACAGGAACTCTTCAGGCACCAGTGCCATATCAGTGGAAGACAGTGCATAAATGTATTTATATGTTTCACGCTCACCTCAAAGCGTAAAGGTCTGAGCCCTAGCTGGATATTTATGAATACCTGTTATCTCAAAACCTGACATTTCATTATGAAAGCTCCAGCCCCCTTTGTGCTGAGGTGTTCGTTCTTTAAGCTGCACATAAAAGATTCTAAAAAGTCTCCCTGTCGGAATAAACAGTACATGGGATTTATTTGTAATTATTGATGCAATCCATTGAGTTTAAAAAATTATTCTAATATCAGTATCTTCAGATTAAATTAGCTAGTTCTTGCTAATGCTAATAAAATCCAGTTACACATCTTGGGGTAATTAAGCCCAGGGGCGTAATTTCCAGGGGGGGTTAGGGGGGTCATGACCCCCCCAATAATCGGACCCAACCAAAATACCCCCCCCCCCCCAATAAAATTATGAATTATCTTGCATAAATAGGCTGTTGATTTTCTTTACTCATTTCAGGTATTGCCAGCAAAATAGTTGCATGTTTAATCATCTGGGAATTTGCCCAGATTTATTTATTTATTTAGACAGAGGTCTTGACCCCCCCAATGTTCAGCACATAGTTACCCTGATGATTACGCCCCTGACAAATACAATAACAGCATCTTTTTACAATGCAGTGTTGCAGATTGTTGTCCAGATCCACGGAGTTCTGCTATCCACCATGAGGAACCAAAGGATCTGCTGGAGCATCTTTGTTCATGATACCACAGGACACACCTCTGGTCCTGTGCGAAGGATTAGAGCTGTTTTAAAAGTACAGTGGCAACAGGCAGGTAGTTTCAGTGTCATGGTTAGCCCGTATAGTTACTCATGTTTTGTAATCTGATCATTCAAAACTGATTACATGTGATCTGTAAATACCCATCACCACTAATAGATCCTGAGCTCTGTGTTTAGATCAATTCTTTGCAGTGCATTGTGTTAAGGCATGCTGCCACCAGGTATCGACAGGGAAGGGCTGTCAGATGGGATCATTGCCTCTTCATTTGACATCCAAAAGGATCCTATAGACAGCTCAAAGCTGATCAATACACAGCCTGGGCGTGCTCACAGGTCTAATGGGTTTATTGTCTGTCAAGATAAAGGTGTCATAAATAAAGGACCTGATGCATAGGGGTAATATATGCATACTCAATTTACATCACTGACTATAGACAAAATATTAGACACACTTTCACTTCTTGGCATCATATAGTAAACTGTCATCATTAGTATCAATCTTGGGACCGGGGGAAGGAACGCCTTGCTCACAAGCACATTCCAAGTAACTGCCTTTCACCTACATGCATCAGTTTGATGCCACAAGTTTATGGGGTTGAGTCCGTTTGTAATCACTAACCTCTTCACCCCATTCTCATGATCAAGAGGTCAGAAGATACCTCATGAATAGAGCGTCATTAAGTATCTCTGCTGTGGGCACACTGCCCAAACCATGTGTCTGCAAGAAGGAAGTGCAGAAAACTGAGTCTTTTGTTCACAGAAACTCCAGCAATGAGTCTCTGTTGTCACTTTGACTAGAAACCAGTCACATGAGAAACTGGGACTAGTATAGAGGGCCACATCATTAAATTGAGCTCTCCAAAATAGTCCCAGTTTCTCTTTGAGCGTCTTGAGAAAATTAATTGCCCAGGCCTGGCTTAATATTGCACTGAAATAAAAACAAGTCGAATGCAACATAAAGCCACAAAACAGTCAGGTGATATTGTAAACTGTGCTGTGCTGGTTTGTAAAGGCTGATGTCAGAATGTCACACGGATTTTGGACTTCACATATCGAGCCATCAGAAAAGCGCTCATTGCTGTAATTGACTCATAGTCTGCTTTCCTTGGTGGCAGGAAATTGACTGAGAGTGTGGGTGTAGCTTTCCTAGTAATATTATCATTTCACCTGTTAACCAGAATAAACAGCTTAGCAAAGACAAAATGAAGTGATTGCAAACTGCGTAGTTCTTTGAGAGATGTGAGCAGACTGGTAGGGTGAAGGCTGCGTGCCTTCACTTTCTCTCTCCCTGCAGGGCTTGGACCATGCTTGACAGTGATGTGACATGTGAAACTGTAAACAGACACAACCCTACAAACCTGATGATGCAACCTGGCAGCACTGTCAGTAAAATTCCCTGTTTGTGGTTCACAGTTTCTATTGATTGATTTCTTCAATGTAATGTCAACTACAACTAATTTAACTTTTCTATTTATTTTTCATAATTAAAAGCTCATTAGAAAAGAGTGATGTCAGATTATGTGGTTCATATCACACAGATACACCCATTAGCACTGCTTTCCAGGGACTACTTGTTACAAATAACTCATACTGTGTACATGACCCCTACAGCGAGGGGATGTAGTAGCTATGCTGAGCTGTGGGGGGCATTTTCTGGCATAGTTTGAAACCATCTGTCCCACCAGTCTCTTTCAAGCTGACAAATAATGCCCAGATCCATCGGATAAGAGATGCCACTAAATGGAAGTGACTAAATGTGTATGAAATCCATGTGAATCATATGGTATGGTGTTTGAAGTCTCGAGATCTCTACTAAAACTAACAGCTTTGGGAGATTATGTATGCTTATTGCTCTCCACCATCATCAAAACACCAGTGTGCTTACCTATGTACTTATAGCTGGTTTATTTTTTTGCACAGCTATTATTATAAATAGGAAGGAAACAAAAATAAAGAGCCATCATATGAACTCATACATTTTATATATTGTTTAGATTCTAGTTCAGAAGACTCCATTCTTCTAGCAGGTAAAAGAAACCTCGTTTTGAGTCAGCAGCAGTCCTTTGCTGCATCACGGCACATCAGCAGTGTCGACATATTCCTAACCAACCACGTGTGGTTAGCCGTTCAAGATTTAGCCAGATGGCAGCTCATCTCTTCCAAGCCTCTTAAAACCTCTTAAGACAGCCCATGAGCTGCAGGAAACAGCAGAGCAACCTTTCTGGACTTCGATGGCTAGACGGTAATCTCACCACCCCCTCCCTACAACGCTGTCTCCATGGAATTAGCATGTCGTCAGGTCTCACGAGCCACACACAGTCTAGGAAACGCACAGTGCCCTTGCCTGTTGCTATGTCCAGTTTGTCACTTGGCTTGGCCAGCCTGAAGGTAAACCTTAAAGCCGCAATACGTGAATGTGAGCTTTGACTTGGGTACGTTGCCAGTAAACGCAAATTTTACGGTTTTTTATAACTACAGTTTCAGTATTACTGTTGAAACACTGAAGGGCAGCCAGGGTTGTAATTCATCATCCCATGAATACGTTTTTTCTTCATTTTATCACCTGTTGTAGCTGCCAAGAACACAAAACTCCATCACTTCCTCTTCATCAGGGGATTTTTCATGTGAAAGAGCAACCTCACATTGTGTGCTTAGACCAGCAAGTTTTCTTTCTGAAAAGGTTGAACTTTGTCTTTTATTAACTGGTAGAAGAGAGCAGATTTTCACTTTAAAACTATTAGACAACCAGCGCATACCATTATAGGGTGTCAATTTATCTGTGGGCTCATTTAAAATGCTTGTTGTTCTCTACAGTTTATCATTCAAAGGCTTTTATTGTGTGCCAAAAAATTCACGCGGCAGAAAATGTACTGCTATTATAGCACAGAATAAAATGTACTATGTTTAGCTGGTGCCACACCCAGATGAAGATTAAAAGGATAATTGTGTCCTAGGACAAAAACACAGCCTGACTGAAGGATGCAAACATGCAAACCAGACAAGCAAGCCGGGAAAAAAATGCAGGTGGCTTAAAGCTGGCTAGAAAGACAAGTCAGTCTCCGTTGAGTCACCCGTGCACATTTTTATAGTTTAAACTTTGCATGGCTACTGAATGGCATCAGGAACTGGACCTATTTATTTTGGAGTACACTGAATGCAGCTACGCATAACGCAACTGCTGTTTGGTTAACTGCACACTGATTCAACACACGAATGGCCTGAGGATAAAAACTCCTCTTGAGCCTCTCTGGCTGGGATGGGATGGGTCCTTCAAAATCTGAGTTGCTCTAGTCCAGCATCTCTTGACGTAAATGTCCTGTAGGGAAGGGAGAACAGTCCTGCAGCAGCGTTCTGCCATACAGATCACTCTCTGAATAGCTTTTTTTATCCTTGACACAGCTGTTTCCATACCAGGATGTGATGTTCTGTGTGAGGATGCTCTCCACAGCGCCTGTATAGAAAGTCCTGAGGATCACTGGAGAGACCCTGAACTTCCTCAGTTGTCGTAGGTGCTACAGGCACTTTACACTCCTGCTAAGTATGTTAAAGCACTCATTAAGCTGAAAGGCTTTATAAACCCTTGGGTAACATTTCAACATTTTATGCACAGGATCTAACACACCTTAAACACATACAAAGTAATGAGATTATTCAGATTTCAGAAACCGTCAAGTGTGTGTGTTTGCTTAAGAAACGTTGTGTAAAGCACATTTATGCAAAAGTATGATAACAAACAAGCCAGTGGCATTCTTGCAGTGACCTTTGCCCTTCCTGTGGCATTCCTGTCTTGTTTTTGTGTCGGCTTCTGCAGATGAATCATCCTTCTCTCGATCACGAAGGTCAACGAGAAATTCTAACTGTTGATCTCGGGCTATAGGCCTGTTCGGGCCAACAATAGGAAACATCTCCGGGTGCTGTTTGATCCCGGCCTGTCGTGTTTTGACGGCGACAGCCATATTTATGTCGCCAGTCCTGCTCGCTGCCCTCTGGGTTATCAGTGTGGAATAACTGGCTTCCTACGGTTGCCTAAGTGAATGCGCAGAAATAATTTCCTTGGCATGTGATCAGCTATGAAATTTGCAATTCTTTTTCTCTCTCTGTGTGTGTGTGTGCATAACCTCCCATTCGGCAATTTCTTGATGCTCAAGAGCTTACTTGCAGAAGGAGGTGACAGCTGTTTGAAAAATGAGATGCAGACTTTGACAAAATGAGTTCTGAATAAAAGAAAGGAGAAATTATTGAAGTGATCAGCTGTTGTGGTTGTTGTGTGTAGAAAACACAAGTATCAAAACAGTTATTTACCACTTCTTGTTTACCTTCCTTCTTTGTGACTCTTTCCCACTTGTTATCCATCGGCACAACAGTGTTTTTTTCCTGTTGTCTCTCTGATTGTGTCCTCTTCAATTCTATTTGCTCTCCATGTTCTTTGTTTATCATCCTGTGCCTGAGATCCTGTGTTTTGTATGGCAGTCAACAACAACACCCTATGTGTTTGTGTGTTTTTCCAGGTTTCCATACAGGATGATAAAGAGAGAGTGGCAGCTTAGCTGTTTCAGAGAGCAAGCCTTCGTCATTTCCTTCCCGTTTCCTTCATTTCTTTCTCTGGTCTCCTGCTGCAAACTGCCCCCTCCTTCCTCCACCTGGAAATGCACACACACACACACAAAGAATTTGAGATGCTGCACAAACAAGCTCATACAATCCTTTTCTCCACACATATGCAAATGCTTTTTGAACATAAACAAAAGCACACAAACACAATGCAGGTGCATGAGTTCCACAGAAACAGCTGTAAGCACCCTCTAATCCAGCCCTGCAGCGGCGATCTACATATACAGCAGATTAATATTCGTAGATACACCTCGACATGCAAATACAATATATAGCACATTTTAAGCGGTTTGTTTTGGGTTTATATTTGTGTCTTTAGTTTCAAAACAGTGCTCGGGCAAACTGCACTAAATTTTCAAACTGTTTTAGAATCACATTACACATAACTTTTGATTTACGTAAGCATACTGTGCATTTATGTGTCATTAATCATTTTACAAGTGAGATCACTGAGTTTGCAAAGCTGAGTCAGCGTATATTTAGTAATGGCAAAAAACCCTGCAGACTTTCAGGTAGAGCGGGTTATAAAAGCTGGTCAGAATGGAGGCTCCTCTGTGATAGCTTAGCAATAATAAATGAATGTGAGTAAGTGCCCCCTGTTGTGACGCTGCTAAGCAAAGTGCCACTGAACAATAACAAGAACTGTCCTCTGCGGATGGATTACATACGACCTCTTTTGTTGTTTCAGGGACAAGTTTATGTAGCAGCAGCGCTCAGTGGGAAAGATCAGCAGAACGTCAGACAACCAGTTTGCTTAACTCACGTACAGCTTTAGACGTGGGAAAGCAGAGAAACTGCGGTGCGCTGAACTGGATAGAGAGGATAAGCACATTGCTCTGTAATCTCTGAGCTCGTGAAAATGAAATTGACAGGTACCATTGTTTGCTCTAATAAGCAAATGGTGCTAACTGCATGTGACAGGAATGCTCCCAGTCAGGATTCTTGTGATTAAATAGGATTGTAGTTCTCTGTGTGTGGGTACATGTGAAAGTATGCCACGGTGCAGTTTTTGGTGTTCGTCTTTGTGTAAAACAAGATAGTAAAAAAGACAGAATTTTACTGTTGCATGCTATGAGACCTAGTTTATGCATGTATGTTTATATATATATAATTATATATATAGCACCAAATATTAGAGTAAGTTTGTTATTGTTCATAGGTCACCCCGGGACACGTCTTACCCATCCTATTCCAGGCCAAAATAAGAGGGGCGGGGTTAATACAGCCCCCACTCTGTCCCATTTTTGCTTATTTCTGGTGTTTTTCAAAAAATTCCCACTATCTTTAGATAGTTTTCTTTGAATTTTTCTCAAATCTTGTTGCGATCTGTCTGCAGAAGAGTCACATGCCTCCACCCACCTGTCCACCTCAAAAAAGACTGGAATGCAAAGTAACTCATATCTGGCCTCTCTGAAGAATTTGGCTTTCCTCCAGTTGCCAGGGAGAAAGAAAGATGAAAGATCAAATAAATGAGATATATGTTTGAATGGAGAACAAAAGAGAGCAAAAGGTACAACAGAAACTGAAGGTGGTGAGAACGCAAGAGGTAAGCAGGGAAGTTAGGACTAGGGATGGGTATCATTTAGGTTTTATCCGATACCAGTGTCAAACCGGTACTTTGGAAATGGTGCCGGTGCTTAAATGGTGCTCGAACTGGTGCTTAAAGAATGAAGAACACAAACTTTGTCCAAAAACCTCTCATGTTTAGCCGTTTTTTTGTAAAAAGATAACAATGTTAGCCTTTTCTGCAGCTATGGGGCATATATGGTATCACTCTTGGCTGGAAGCAGTGCTTAAACAATGGAAAAAAAACACAAACTTTGTCCAAAAACCTCTCATGTTTAGCTGTTTTCCACTTTTTCTTTGGTCATTTTAGCCTTTTTGGCCAGGGTGAAGGGAGCATCTGCCATCAAACAAGAAGACAGCCGCATGTAATTACGACGGTGTTCGCTAGTTCACCTTACCTGCATTAATTTAATAACGTGGTTAGCCTACTCAACGTAAATTACACACAGACAACATTAAGCTACTCACGCAGAGAAGAACGGCTGCTGCTGCATCATCATCATTTCTGCTACACTGGCAGGGCTAGGGACCAGGACTTTCCTCTTCGGGTTCTTGGGGGATGTTGCTAACTCCAGGTCCAATAACAGGCACCACACCGCAGTAGATGTGCTCGGTGTGACGTCTTGCAACAAGCTATCAAATACGGTGCATTTTTCGGCTTTTAAAAAAACGCTATGCGTCACCAGGTGTTTCATCAGATTCGAGGTGTTACTTCCTTTGCACAGTAACACCTTAAAGCACTTGTTGCTGCTGAGTTTGCATCTTTTGCTGTGAAGTACAGCCAGACTTTGACCGCTTCGCCTTGGGCATTTTTAATCTGTAGCTCTGCTCTAAAAGAACGTACGTACCTGGACCCGCCTACTATCCTTGGAAAGGTAAAATTACTGGCTGGAATCCAAAGTGTATGACATCGCAGGAAAAAAAAAGCACCGAAATAAAGCACCGAAATGTGCGCTGCTTTTCGGTCTGGTTACCATTTATGTCAGAACCGGTGCCATTGATACCGGTACCCATCCTTGGACTTGGCTGGCATAGCAGTTGAAGTGGTGCTTGCAACTTAGAAATGTCATTCTAAGCGAACGAAGGGAGTTGAAGGCAGCATCGGCATGTTGGCTGCTCGGATTCTTACCAACAGTTTGACCCTTCACTGGTCCGCATATTGCTCCCCTAAATATAAGTCATCTGATCTCAGCTTGAAGTAACCTTCCCTAACTACAATGCCAATGTAACAGGCAAAAAACCCCTACATTTATTACCTGGCACAGGTCTCAATAGTTGCCAGGTTTAGCTAATGACTTAGCATTTCAAATGTTGTATCTGATGTTAGCCTGCTGATGGAGAGTACTATAATTAACAACCGAATTGAAAAAAAAAACCCCCACAACAACATATGGGGAACAACTGAGTTTGAAAAGTCAGTTAAAAGATAAAAACAGACTCCATAACCAACGCTCTCATTTAGAGCGCTGTGGTGTACCAGACACACAGAATCAGACTGTACTATAGATGTTACCCATCCATTACTGCTTTACACATCTGCTGACAAGCAAATGAGCACAGCCGAATAACACCAACACGCTTAACTTTGATGAGGTTTCAAGGAACATCATTATCTACAGTCATTTGGCAAATTCCCTGTATTCTGCCTGGCCGATTCTCTCTGTATCTAACCTGAGAGGGAGCCAGAGACGATAAATATAATGCAATACAGAAGGTGAAAGCAGGTCAGAAACCCCATCTATATCAAGTGTTGCATATGCAGCAACACAATTAAAAACAGCTGCAGCAGCAGTGTACATGAGAAAGTGAAAAAGCCACATGCTAATGTGAGATTCAGCCCCCTCCCCTGAGAATGAATGGTTTTTTTTTCACTTCTGAATATGGCTGCGAGCCATTTATCATAACGTTAATAAACACTTCATGGTCTAAAGCATGAAACGACAAAGACATGACATGCACGTGTAAGTGCAAGTACTGTATGTTTCTGACAAAACAAACAACCCGAAACTCTGTGTGTATATCCAGCACTGGTGTAAAAATAATGATCAAGGGCCTGAGGTGGGCTCATTGGCGTTAAGCAGAGGCCCAGCAGAGACTCTCTTATTTCAGTGGCAGAGTGGGAAACACGGGCTTAAAGCAAAAGTCAAGCTCAGTACTAAAAACACACGAAGCTGACTCTGCCCAGTACATAAGCAGCATGGTTAAAAATAGATAGCAACAGTGCCTCTGAAGCAGCGAGCAGACAGCCTCTGAGCTTCTGCCTCTGGCTGCTGTGTGAGAAGAGAAAGAGGGGGCGAGGGTTTGGGTTTAGGTTTGGCAGAGCGTAGTGGGGTAAGTGATTTCTTCATCAGCATCTCCCTCTTCTTCCACGACACGAAAGGGGAAGTGGGGATAATTCATCTTCAAAAACAGAAACTGTCCCCTCACAAAAAACGATTAATAGTTTGTACACGCAATTTTCACGAGTTATGACAAATACGTTTTGAAGGAAAGTGACCTCTGGTGGCCGTTTGAATGAGACTGTCAGAAAGTACAAGTACAAATGGCACTGCTGTCGTCGTCTTTAGCCACAGCAGAAATTGGATTAAAAAGCATGGATTTCAACACAAGCAACATATCTGTGTTTCACTTACAACAAATAGTAAGTGAAACACAGATATGCTTTCTAGTCTGCTCCATCAACCTCCTAATTTCAGCTTTTTGGCATTTTAATTCCAATATTCAGTTTTCTGAAAATTAAAAATTGACCTTGATGGTGGTTTCTTTCCTTCTTTCCTACTTTAGCTTTTGGTGTTTGGTGTTGCAGATAACATGGAAGGCATCCAGAGCAACTAGGTGTTCAGCTCAAGGACACTTAGACTTAGACACATCACCAAACCAATCAATATATCCAATCTTGCGAACAGCACCGGCCCCAGCAGGTTACTGCTAGATTTATGAGAGAGAACATAGCAGACAGTTACGGCATATTTGTGTGAGGGGGATTTTTTTTTTTAAGTGGTTATCATTGTGTAAAAGCAACAACCCGACTGCCACAGAACCTTTTCTTTGAGGTTTAAATGATGGATTTGTTGCTTCTCCAAGGTTATAGCAAATCATGCTTTTAGTACAAACACTCAACAGATTTGCTGATTGCCTCAAAACACTGGCACCCACAGCTTCCATGTGAAAATGTGAATAACTGTACACTTTTCTCTGTCCTTTGATCTATACACTATGTATAAGTTCACTGTTTAAACAGAGCTTACAGAGGTGATACAGTATGACCAAGTTCAGCTGAAGTAAAAGTTTTCTTATTTTGGTGATAAGAAAACCATCATTTGTCACATTATTATCTGCAAAAGTGAGATATTTGAGGAATTCTGTTATTTGAGCTTTCAGGCTGTGAAAATGGAGAATTTCCTCGTGTGAAAAAAAGGCTGCATGGATCTGTGAGGACTGTCACTCAGGAGAAATTTAAGTTGGCGTGACTGACAGGCCAAAAATGATTTCTGATCAGGTCATGACACTGAATGCCTACAGCCAATCAGAGCTCGAATATATAGATGGAAATACTTACAGTGACACATTATAATGGTCTTAATTTGAGTTTTATGAATCCCTGGACTGTCTTGTATCCACTGGTACATATCTGCTCTAACTAAGCACCTTTTTCTTCACGGCTTGTTTACCTAGTCATACACACATGCATACCAGAGCTGTTTTCTACGCCTTGTCTAACATTCATGCACACCCTCACACTATCTTGCATCATCCAGGGATCACACTACTGCCGACCTGCTCCGAAATCATCGGTCATTTGTCATCCTGTTCTTCTGACTAACAAGGGAACAGGCCTCACCTGACCATAGATATACTTCAGTCAGTCAATTGGCCAATGACTTTCAAGTCTATGAAAATGGGGGACTGTGTATACAAGTGGCTGTAATTCCTAAAACCCCAACAAACCCTTGAATTAAAGTCTGCATTTCAAACGGTGGTGCACAGAGACGGAATTACAAAAATAGTGTTTTTCTCCAAGAAATTATGGACTTACCAATATAATAGCATGCACTTTAAACTGCATGTGTGCCTACCTGTGTGACTTAATTTGTGCTAGTGTGTGTTTATGTTCTGTGTGCTTGTTTCCCTTTTGTCCCTGATTGTTTGTCCCCTCAGTTCTTCCCTTCATGCAATAGAGACGTTGGAACGCCGCAGCCTCCCGGCTCTGAACCGACACTTTCACCGAGCTGTGATTTATGTGCTGGAATGAGTGTCTGTGTGCTTGTGAGAGCCTGAGAATGGCGGGAACATTAAAAACAAATAGAGAGAGGCGGACTGAGACAGAGCAATGTGCTCACAAACATATAAAGATTCGCACACACACACATACGCACACACACACACACACACTCTCCAGCATGCACGGACAGGAAGTGAGATGGATAAACAAGCGTCATGGCGGATGGCAGTGGGGCCAGAACAGAACACCGCACTGAAATGTTTTCCTTGATTTAGTGACCTGCACTCTTCAGCGTAACCTTTGACCTGCCTCCAAATATAGAGTGAGGACATTTTTTCCCCTTTCTTCTGTTTTTTTTCAAAGCTTGTCACAAAAGAAAGGGAAAGCACAGAACCTCTGCCAGTCCATGCACAGATACTGAGTAGATTTCCATTTTATCACACGGTCCTCTGCTGGTGCAGCAAGGTATCATATGTGCTGTACCATATAATGTAAAACTGGACAGAATATTTTTATTGGGAGGATAGAATTAAAGCTCAAAGATGACAGGGATTTATTCATTTACTTGAGATTTTAGGAGAGAGCTTAAATCTTTAACGACTAGAAAGAAAGTTAACGCACTAATTTTTGTGAAACTTTGGATAGTGCTGTGTCTTTGTTTGAAGCAATACACTTGATGAACGAATGCCTGAACAAGGAAGCAAGTTTGTGAACATATTAAATGAGTCTCGGAGCTAACAAACAGGAAAACGGATAAGAACATGTGTGACCGTCTTGTGTGTTTTCAGTCTAAACGGCAGGTCTTTACACTATTGTTGAAAGCTCTGCTTCGCACCAGCGGACGAAAATAGATATCATGACACTGTAAACAGGAACCAGAAGAGAGGTTTTGTGTGTGTGTGTTTCTGTAACTTCCTCTATCCTGATATCTGCCACCTTTCTCTCTCTGTCTCGTTATTACTCCTCATTCATCATCTCTTACACATCACTGTACCAAGTGTAGATAATGAATCAAGCATCATCAAGCATGTTTTTGTGTGCCTTGACCTCACAGCCCCAGGAGGGTCACACCGACTGAGGACTGCAATGTCAGTTGGAGGTGGCGCGGTACTCTTCAGAATCTGAACATCCAAAAAAAGCAAAGGAAATAACAAAAAAGTAAACTTCCACTCATATTATGTGACAAGATAAGACAATTACTGTTGGGAGATTATTAACTGGTTTTAAGGATTATTGCAAAGAACTCATCTATTTGCACAAATGCAGAAACAGGGAACAGAGATTCCTGGAAAACAGCCACGAGGGAAGTGTGAACGAGCTGTAAACACTGACCCCCTCTGTTTACTTTAAAACTCTAAGCGGACAGTCTTATCCACAGTGACTTCAAAACACGCAGCAGTAGAACAAACTGCCTTAATTCTGTTATATCTGGCTTTCAGATTGGGATAATTAGTAATATTCTTAAAACATTAAGCATTTATTTATTTATTTATTTTTAAAATTAAGTTTTATTTCTTTTTAAAAAGGCCAAAAAGGCACTGCAAATGTAAAGCTCCTCATTGTGGATTCATAGTTCTGTGTTTTATCTTTGCCACAGGTATGTCCTAACTGCAAACCCCTCAGATACCCTACAAATGTTCCCCCATCATAACCACTCTACAAAGGGTGAATCTTTTGTTTTTAATGTGCACTTTAAAAAAATTTTTTAATAATGCCATTACTCTCATCCTTCAGAGGAAAAAAACGCTTCTCCTGTGTCCACAGTCTTATTGCACCCACAGTTATTGGCCATATGTGAGAGCAGGGACACAAAACAACCTTCATACTGGTTGTTTTCATCTTCTCACTCAGGTTTGACTGCAACAGACTGGTACAGCAGCCACAAAGCACCAGAAAACCAGAGCCTTTCACTTTGAGATGGTAAATCACATCCCAGCTGCTTCATACTTAACCGCTAACCACACTAATATAAATTTGTGGTTATCGTTCAATAACGTCAACAATAAAGCCACACTGTCAAAAATAACAAAACAAAAAATGTGATCCTGAGACCAGACACCCTCCACCTCTCTACCCTGGTAGTTACTCTGTGTTTTGTTTTGATAGTCGTCTATCTGGCCTGTTTTACCAGATTTACTTCCTCTCATTTACCTTGATTAGCTGTGTCTTGTTACTCTGGTCTGTCCAATCTCCCCGATTAGTCCTCAGCATGTCTGTGCATATCTTTGTACTTTGTCTTGTATCTATTTATCTCTATTGTATGTGCAAAACAGCTGTTTTGGATTTCCCAGTCTCTTTGTATTCATGGATTTTGCTCTTTAGTCATGGACTTCTGTATTTGACTGGTTTCCAGTTTAGCCAGTCTGCCTGGGAATCGTGCATTTGAATCTATTTCTTGCCTACCTGTGACAGCTCCTTGGTTTTGTTTAGAAATGATGCCCATTAAAACTCATGAACACCATCAGTGACAAGCGGTAGCACTGGTGGAGTCTAATGCACTGCTTTATTTACATGTTACACAATTAGCAGGAACACGTGTCTGTGCAAAACACCATTACGTTAAATTGAAGGCATGCTGGTGTTAGCAGATATATTATCATTATATGTTCAGACACAAATCCCATCCTTATATGAATTATCCCTGAAACTCTGTAAAAGTATTCTTTTAATCCAGTACTTAACTACTGATATGTCATGATCCTGGGTCTGCTGACCCAGCGTTTTGTGTTTAGTTTATGTAGCCTTCAGGTTTCCTAAGTTCATTATAATCATGCCTAGGTGTTTCTAGTTATTTTCCCCTCGTGTTTCCACTATGTTAAGTCTCCCCTGCTTTTCATGTATTTCATGTCTGTGGCTTATGTTGTCAGTTCAGGTTGTCATGTCTATATCTCACTGTATTTCCTGTTTTATTGTGAAGAGGTCTGGTGTGTCTGTGTTCATCATGTTCAGTTACTCTCCCCCTGTGACGTAATTATGTTCATGTGTCAGCTGGGTTCCCCAGGTGCTGCCACTTCCCTCATTATCCTCCTGTGTCCATTTAGTCTGTGTGCTCTCAGCCATTCTTTGTCAGGTCGTCCGTTGTATTCACCTGTTGTACTCGTCCGTTGTTTCCTATGTCTCCACTCCAGGTATCCCTGTCAGTTTGTTATGTTTAGAGTTTTCTATGTTTTGTTTTAGTTCACCCAGTTTAGGTCATTGTTTAGTTTTCATCGATTCCCTATTATTTTGTACCCTCGTTTCTTGCCTTAATAAACGGCTTGTTTTGTTATTCATATCTCATTTCGGTCTGCGCTTGAGTCCTTCCCTGCAACATACGGTCTGCCCTAGCCAGACCGTGACATGATAAAAGTAAAACTAATTGACAAACAGTGTGCAGCATTCTTCACATTTCCCCCATGCCACTGTATACTAAAACACATTTCTAAATTACATCAGCACTAAAAGGCTTATAAAATACGCATGAGAGGAAAAAATTACATTCATAAAAGGTTCGAGAATCATCTTGAAACTCAGGAGGTAAGACAGCAAAATAAGGAAGTGTTAAATAAAGTGTCACAGAACAGGAACAAGCTTTCGTTTCATGGACTTCAACGAGCACAGTCACCTGCTGAAAGTAACAGTTTAAAAATAGTTTTTTGTAGATGACTGCCAATGCATTAAAAATGGTTGGTTACTTAGAAAATGCATGTTTTAAAAGAGGAAGTAAAACTTACATTAACTTGGAGTAAAAACAAGTATTTCCTTCCCTCTTTACTTTAGAGCAGGTCTCCAACTCCAGGCCTCAAGGGCCGGTGTCCTGCAGGTTTTAGATATAACTGTGGGTCAACACACCTGAGTCACATGATTAGTTTATTACCAGGCCTCTGGAGAACTTCAGGACATGTTGAGGAGGTCATTTAGCCATTTGAATCAGCTGTGTTGGACCAAGGACACATCTAACACCTGCAGCCCTCGAGGCCGGGAGTTGGAGACCTCAGCTCTAAATTTTGAAATGTGGTACAGTTATGAAGAACAAAGTGCAGGGTAACAAGTACCTTTAATGAAGTTTGACATTACCATCCATCTAGCTATCCATCCATCTATCTATGGAGCTTTAAAATATTCTAACATAGAATATTAAATTACTGTACAGTACTGTAAAGTACCTTAAGTACTTAAATACAGTGCTTGAGTGAATGCCTCGGGTTACGGTGCGGGGAAAGAGCTGTGCCAAGTTGACAAGTTCCACTCCCTTGTCTCCTCTCAGCATGTTTTCACATGTACAAAGTATTCATGCAAACACAGATACACCAACACACTTGCAAACATGGCTGTCGCCTGCCCCACCCAGAAGAGCTTGATCTGTGTCTGGCTCCTGTTCTGCATCCTCTTCTGTCTCTGCTGATTGAGGAAGCCTTAGAGGAGACGACACCATGAGCACTCTGCACCGACTTGGCCTGAATGTCTGGGCTATTTCCAGCCGCCGCCTGCGTGGCCTCAGGATGCAGCCCAGAGCAAGAAGAAAGAAAGCAGAGGATCCTGACTCCCGCTCTACTCCTGTCTCTGGCTGGTGTCCTCGGTGGCTCCGGAAAAGGGCCTCTGGAGGTGTTTAAATCTGAAAGACAACAACCTGGTGGTGAACCCGAGAGCTTTGTTTGAAACGACACAGTAATGGATCGCTGTTTTTGATCAGTTTCAGCACAAAGGGCCATTAATGTTACAGGATGCTGTGCGTAATAATATTGTTGGCAGTAAAGCTAACTCAGCATCTTTTTTTGTTAACCTGACAGGAAAATTTGTATCTTTTCTAAGGTCTGCTTAACACTTTCTTACCCATATTTTCACATTTGACTAATTTACATAACTTTCCTCTGCAAGTCTTCTGTGATATTTGCACACTTACACACCCACAGTCATACAGGTGTTTTCCTGGGTATGGGCCTTTCTTATTTGTTGTGCTCGCTCGTATTTTCCAGTAAACCTTGAGCTTTTGTGTCATATAGATGTTTTTCTGCTGCTGCCTTTAGCAAGCTTGTTCACATGACCAGCAAGTTCCCAAGAATCCACTCCTAATCTAAGATAAAGTGATATGTGCGTGTCTGGCTGTGTGTGTCACAGGCATAGTGTGTGCAGTATTCTTAGCAGTAGCTTGGTTTAAGTGGTTTAGAGCAGCAGATAAACCAAAGATAACAAAAGGTCCTGACTCCTCTTGCTATAAACCTCAGTTCCAATAATAGAGATGTTAAAAGCAATCAAGCCACTGGAGATACTGACCTGATAAGAACCCGAGAGATTTAGAGTGACAGAAATGTGAGAAACAGGATCATGTTCCTCACTTTCCCCCCAAAAATGAATGTTTTGCGAAACTTTGAAATTTGACACCTGCGACAACGACATGAAAAGCCAAGAAAAAGGAAATGTTCATCTTGAAAAGAAAACACATTATGGAAGCATGTGTTTCTGACGTCGACACAGAGAGAGCTGTAGGTGGTTCAGTCATATTTCTCACTAACACGACCGTTTACTTACTAAGAAAATTGCTCAAGACTAGAATAATTAATACTCAGGTAATTATATGAGTATTTTTTAGTAAACTGCTAACAATTATTTGTGACACCTGTTTCAAATGTTTACAATGTTCAGACCCTGGGATAATATGTCTCTGTGTTATTCCAGTTCCAAAGTCCCGCTGCGGATTATCTTGTCCCTGGAATTTTCTTGTATAGATGCAGTATGATGACATAACTTCAGCAAATCTTGAAAGTGCTCTTAAATTAAATAAACACTAAAGTGTTATTCAATAAGATCCAATGAAATCTCAACAGAGAACAGCCAATAAAACTCTATTGATATAAAGGTGACTACACTTATCTCAGAAGGTTCAGATTGATGGTTACCTTCTATGACGCGGTGATATTAAAGTGCTGAAGACCAAGCAAATCACATCAATACAGTCCAGACCGCGTGAGCGTGCAAACCCTCGAAAGTAAACGACCTTTTGCTTTGTCGAATTGTGACTCAAACAGTAACAGATTTCTGATTTAAAGCACAGAATTTAAAGGTCTCGACATTGGATTAGTAGCGAACAGACAATTAAAAATCTTTCAATAGTTCACTATAACCTTGACACAGAGAGCAGCTGGTGTTTAGTCATGATTGTGACTACAAGCCCCACCTTTCACTTACTAGGAAAATTGCTCAAGAGTAGATTTATACTTAGACAATAATGTCAGTGTGTGTCAGTAAACTGCTATCAATTATCAGTAACCATTAACTGTGACACCTGTTTCAAATGTTATGTTTACAATTTCTGAATCCCACCAAAGGATAACAGGATAACAGGTCTGTCGCTTCAGCTCCAAAATCCCACATCTGATCATCTTGTACCTGGAATTTTCTGGGATAGATTTGCAGTAACAGATGCAATTTTATGATCTGACTTCAGTGGATTTTGAAAGTGCTCATAAACTAAGTAAATATTAAAGTGTGTATCCAATAAAATTTCAATACCCTTCAGTGACTAGACTCACAAAACCTACTTCATTGGACACCTCAAAGACCGAGGAGATGATAGCAGATTTATGAGAATTCAGGCCTCCGCTCAGTGTCTTCTAAATTCATGCTGCTCAGTGAATTCTTATTTGCTGAACATTTCTCAAGTAATGATGCCTCTGCTGATTGCCTCTACAGCAGTCATTCAAGCACTATGAATGACACCCACAGCAACAGAGTGGCTTCCAATTAAATGTTTCTGTACAATAACAAACCCCTATTTTAGACAGTAAGCTCTATCAGGTACACAGGCATGCGATTTGTCAACAGCAGAGATATAGAATAACAACATCCTGAGATCTGGTTTATCTAATTCCTTATCTTGCTTCTGGTCCCAGTCTGCATAGTGAATAACACTAATGTTTTCCTGGGCCTACTGCTTTGAGTGTAATCACATAAGGATTTTTGGCAGCACTGATCCAAATTAGCTTTCAGTGCTCGTCTCCTGCTGGATACCAGGACGTTCTGGTGACTGTAAGAAACTTTTGGAGGCTGTAATCAGTGTTACCGGCTTGATTCGATGCCAGCTGACTCACAGGGCGCTGCATGTTTGCTGCACAGCAACACGCGCCAGTGGCAGCACAATGGCAGAGGAAGCTGTCCGGCTAGCACGTATCCCTGACAATGCAGTCATGAAAACATTGTTTGGAAGCAAGACTCCACCAAAATGAACTTTTAGCACTGTCACACACTTTAAAGACACAGGGTGATTAGTTCGTTGATAGTGAAACCACATGCTCACTAGTCACTGTCTAAGCACTATTTTGACACTTTGCTTCTGTCGGTAACCACTTCATAATTTTCTGTTTAAACTGATGTGTCATTTCTGCTTTTGTTGCGTGTCTGTCTAGAGGCATCTATTCTTGGATGTACAGTAACTAGTGCATGAATTGAGAGGATGTGACAAATAAAAAAACAGGATTTTAACATCTTTTTCACTGCGCTTCCACTTCTTTTGACTTTTTACACAGCAACTGAAAGTGGCTGATTAGTAACTCCATACATTCACATGTTTCAGCTTTGTTCTCTGTAACCTTTGATCCTCTTAACTTCTGTTCTTGGAGCATTACTCAATCCAAGCTCCACCTTTTGCCATGACTGATCTTTAGTTCTTCTCTTGTTTCTTGCTGACACAGTTCTTTTGGGTTTTGGGTCTTTTTTTGTGCAAATTTCTCTTCTTGAGAAGAAAAAGGGAAAAAATGAAACAGTTTGCTTCAACAGTTCTGTTTTACTGTCTACAGATTTTTATACATCAGCACAAGGGGAGCTGATGAGTGGAAATTCATGGCACGAACCAAAAAAATAAACATGAATATGTGAATTAGGGTTGTAATGATGAATGTGTATTTACTGCATGAATACCATAACGGTTTATTGATGTGAAACAGTTACAACATTGTGGAAAAGTTTTGATCCACCCCTCATTTCGTTATATTTGGCTTCCAAGGAGACAGGCTTTCTTGTAAATTCTTTAAGCGATATGGTGCAATAATTCTCCAGACTTTATGGAGCTCTTTCAATGTTTTCTTTTACATTAGCTGCTTTTCAACTTGTTTACAGTCCAAACCTTATAAAAAAAAGTCCTTCAAAGGAAGTTCTTAAAAAGAGGCTTAAAAACAATTTACAGTTGATGAGCAGTATCTGAAATACTATAAGACGTAGGAAGAAATTCCAGTGAAGTTATTATACAAGCCATGAGAGATGAATCTCGTCCATCTTTAAAGCATCTGACTAACAATGGCTTCATTTTTTGGTCCTGCAATGATTCCAAACACTGATAATGCAGTAAAAACAAACCTGGATAGAAGAACACGCAATAGAACGCCATCAGTCATGGATTGGTCTCCCCGGAGCCCATCTCTAAATTACTAGCGCAGATCAAGAGGCTGCAAAAATCCACAGAAGAGCTTTGAATGTCCTTCAAAAGGCCTGGAGAACTCTTGATGAAATTACAAGAAAATACTGACTTGTACTAATTCCTTATGTGCTGTATTTCAATGAATATTTGCATACAATTTACTAAATCTATGTCCCTATTTTTCAAAATATGAAGAAATGATGGCTGGTTCAAGACTGTTGGAAGACAAACAGGTAAAAGAATCAACCAATCACACAAGATTCCTTTAACACTCATTTTTTCCAAAATAAAAGCCTCTGATTACTCATCGTATATTAAGATGTTTTAATGCTTTCATGCTTTTGTACAGACTCTCTGAGGTGGATGAGATGCATGCTGCATTGGTTGCCAGTTTATAGCAGGGGTAACGCAGAGAGACTGATAAACATTCACTGGCTGCTGATTTAAACACAGGGCCTTCTTGCTATGACTGCTATCCAGTTTATATTCTAAATATTGATTTTGTTGAAAGGCATTTAAAAGTCTGACTGCCCTCTTTGTCTTTAAGTATCTTTAGACTCTACAAGAGTGAGCAGGACGTCTTTAAACTCTGCACTTTAATCATTTACTATTGGAGTCACAATTCGTCAAAGCAAAAGTTTATTTATTTGTGATATCTTCTCACACTGTCTGGGCTTCTGTCACTTTATGCAGTGACAGGAGATAACCTGCACTGCAGGTTGCAGCTTTTAAATTCACTGTGTCATAGAGGGTAACCCTAAATCACTGAAAAGATCATTTGGTTTCCTAGTAACAAAACGACTCTTGTATAAATTTGTATGTGAATGAAGTTGGCATACAAGGTTCTTTCAGGCCTCTCTGCTGGTTTCTATCACCAGTGTTATGTGATTATTTCACAGAAAGTGAAAACAACAGAAAGCCTCACGCAGTAATTGCTTGAGGATTTAATGGTGTTTCATAACTGTTTATCCTGACGTCTCACAAAGAACCGGTGTCACTTAAAGGTGTAGATGAGTCATATTATGAAAAGTGCACAACAGGGAATGGTGTCATCTGTCTGTCTGTGAAAGCAATGAGTGTGCAGTGATTCATTTCTAATGTATTTTGTCCTGTGAATGGCTCCCAGTGTGGTCCGTCATGCATTAAAAACAATACATTTGGGGCATTTAATTTTAACTGGTTTTTTTTTCTTTTGTCAGGCAAACATCAGAAAGCTGGTTTAATCTTTGTGCGGGCAGGTTTTATCACCCACATCTTTATGAGCCTGACAAACAGAGGGCCATGTGCGGCCAACCTTTTAAACTGGTGTGATGAACAGCCAACAGATGCTCCTTGGTTATATTGGCCAAGTGAGGGAGTTTAAAAAAGCTGCTCAGTGCAGTGCAGATTTTTAACACGACGACGTGCATAAATTAAAGTGTCACACAGAATTCAAGGAACGTGTATGAAGATATCATCACAGGTACACATGGGCAGTAGGTAAATATACTAGATGGAGCCAGTGTAAGGATTATCAGGGCAGGTGATAAGGAAAAGAGTAAGTGGGAAAGGAGGAGAAAGCAGATAGAGGTTTTATTTTTGTTTGAGCTCCAGGTTGCTGGGGGACAAGACATTATCACCACTGATATAGTCTCACTGACTGACCTACAGTGTCTGCATCCCCTTCTGCACAGTGTTTACTCCCAAACACTGCAGTTGCAATAAAAAGAAATAGACATACACAGGTGCATGGCATGATTTAGACAAAAAGCAAAGAACCACACATGTGCAAGCAGGGACGTGCAGAGGGGGGGGCTAGAGGGGCTTGAGCACCCGCCCCTTTCCTGATGAGTGCCCAAAGTGCCCTTTTGTTGAGGCAACTTTTAAATTTTTTTTATTTATTTATTATTTTTTTTGTGTGTGTGTGCGTGCGGAGTCCTGTCTGTGCCCCTCAACAATAATATTTAACTATTAATCATAGTTTTGCTAAATAAAAGGATCTGGCTTGCATCAGTCACATGATCACATTTAACCAATGATCGCCCTCGACGGCAGAACGCGCTGGTTATGAGCCGGGAACGAGCTCACAAAGAGCACGCGCATATTTTGCGGTCCGGAGCTGCAGGAAAAACACAAGTTAACTCAGAGACACAGACTGATGCGACAAAACCAATAAGTAGGTGTACAGCGTGCACTGTAGTGTGTAGCACCCAGGAGTATTAGCTTATTACGTACACGTTGGTAAGCTGTCTTGTTGCAACTGACGAACTGAAACAAACGAGCGTGCTGTGTGTGCAACAGCGCGACAAACATTACCTGTCCTTTTATTAACTGCACAAGTAGTGCTGGTCATAGCTGCTGGCTACCTGTGTAAGGCTGTCATGGGTCTGTAGCTCTGTCACCGTTTTAGGGAACATATTTAGTTTTAAAGTAAGTTTCTG
The DNA here is from genome assembly GCF_057382185.1 of Mchenga conophoros. Classification (NCBI taxonomy): domain Eukaryota; kingdom Metazoa; phylum Chordata; class Actinopteri; order Cichliformes; family Cichlidae; genus Mchenga; species Mchenga conophoros. The sequence goes on from NC_140540.1 coordinate 39,242,495, forward strand.
GGCATTTCCTGCCTTTCTGGAGGGATTATATTTCACTAAAAAACGATCTAATATGCATGTCCACATAATAATAATTATAATATATTAAAAACACACGCTGTATTTTAAAGAACATACATTAAGAAGCAGATTATATTAGATTTATATTTTAAATAAGACAAAAGATTGTATCTCTACAGTTTAAAAATGTAATAAGCTTTGCCCTGCACAGAGTGGATAGTGAAACAAATGGAATCATCATAAATACATTATTTCATATTTATTACTTCTTGCTTTGCTTTATTATTGTAGCTCTAGTAATAAATAATAATGTAAGGATGCCCATAGTATATACAGTATTCTGAAGAAGGTCTAAAATGTCACTGTGTGTGCATGTGTGTGTTTTATGTATATAGATTTTTTTAAATTATTACTCATGATATAACATTGTGCAGACATGGCTGGTAAGGACATGAGGAGGAAACAGTAGGAGCGTATGAGGCTACTAAAGGCAGGGCTATAACATTTTTCTGTCATCATTTTATTATAGATTAAGTGCAAGAGTTGTTAGGTGTGGATAATTAGATTATAGTTTATTGCAATAGCAAGTTGTGCCTTGTTCTCACATAGACAGCAAGTGGAGAGTGATGTATGAAATGATGGGAGGGAAGGAAGAAGAGAAGCAAAGAGTGATTCACAGGCAGAGCCGAGTTTATGTCACAGTTTTTCGTTGCCTTATGGTTCCAAGCGCTGTCACCAATCTTTGCATTTTGTTATTATCTCATGACACTTGTTTAATCAGCTACCATCTCTCCTGTGGACTTTTTAATGTCTACAGTCTCAGATCAACACAGCCCTGCCCTTCCCATATTAGATTCTTGATGAATGTGTGTTGTTGTTATTCAGCATGGTTCAATGTGCCCCTTTTTAACTTTGAGCACCCGCCCCTTTAAACCTCTCTGCACGTCCCTGTGTGCAAGAACACTGAGTGTGGCTTCAAGTGTCATACTCACAAGAACGACTCACTACCACAAACCCACACAGACCAATGCAAGCTCTTTTATTTACACAAGCAAAGTAGCAGCCAGGATTCAGGTAAGTAATCTCAAGTATTTTGCATTAAAGGGGGCTGAACAGTGAAGTGCCAAATAAGAGAGAAGAGGTTAGTGGTGTTTCCAGTGAGTCCGAGGTTTGAAATGTGCCCAGAGAATTTTGATTGAGTTCTTACTTGGATTTCTTGGAGTCACAGGTGGGAGAGGCAGGCTACAGTTACGGAGGACAGAAATGGTGGAGCCTGGGCAAGAAGGTGGATGTTTGCGCATTGATCAGGAATTGGCAGTTCTTTGTTTGCTGGCAAATTCAACTTGAGGCAGTGAGAGAACAAAGGATTCCTATAATTTGCATGAAAACATAATACATCCGTGGCACATGCCAGGAAAAACCAGAAACGGAGACGAGAGAATGATGTCAGAAAGCTGGAACACACTTAATAAACAAATCATGAGTTAGGGAGGCTGATTACCACCACAAGAGTAAAATGGATAAAGTGTCTTATAAACCAGGTGTGTAATTGGTTGGCGTTAGCTCCATTATAAGATCAGCACCATCCTAATTAATGTTGGTGTAAAAATGATAAAACTCAGTGCCACAAAAGACAAAACTGGCAATCAAAATAAAACCTAATGTGTACAGGCTGCAGATTATTTTATGCTAAAGCGAGAAGCCTTTTTTTTTAGTTTCATTCAAAAGGGTAAACTTACATGGATCTTATATTCATGACATGTAAAGTGAATGATTTCAGGCTCTTTTGTTTTAATTTCTGATGATCTTTATGTTTTGTTGTTGTTTTTTTGTCTAAGATCAGTGAAAAAACAATACAGAAATGGAGGCAACCAGCTTGTGGCACTGCTGAGATTATATTGAAGCCTAGGATGCTTTAATTAGTCTGTGCTTTTGGGCTGGAGTTTCTCATAGTTCTTCTGAAAATACACCCCCAATCTCTGTGGGGTTCACTTCAGTCAAGGTGGGTGGCCAATCTAACACAGTCATAACAGGGAAAGCCACTTGGTAGTGGTTTTGTCCCTGTGAACAGGTGTGGGAGTCCCGCTGGAACAGGAAATTGGCATCTCCATAAAGCTTATCAGCAGAAAGAAGCATGAGTTGCTGTAAAAATCTCCTGGTAGATGCTGTGTTTACTTTGGACTTGATAAAACACCGTGGACAAGCCAGTAGCAACACCAGCAGATGACACTTCACCCCAGATCATCAAAGCCTGAAACTTCACACTGCGTATGCGTCAAGCATCTTGGATTCTGTGCTTCTCGACTCTTCCTCCAGACTCTAAGACTTTGATTTGTCCAGAATCTGAAGAGTCTGGACCACTGAGCAGCACAGTTTGTAAACCTTTTTGACCTTTTGTGTCTTTTTATGTATATGTAATCTGTATCTTGACTGGAAAGCCTTTTATGTAGATTTTTTTGTTTTCAATTATTTTATAAAACAAAGACAGAAAGAGGAGAGGTTGTGAAAGTAGTGATGACTGAGTTTCATCACTGTCACTCTGGTAATTATTTGACTAGGATGTGAGCTTTCAACTCAAATCTTGATCACAGTTGTGTGTAATTAGTGCATTTCATGCTGTTCAAACTCTAGTATCTGCAGTGGGTATGTACACACCATCTGCATAACACTGTGCATGCAAATCCACTCTCACACTGGGTGTGCCTGATGTAATCTGCTGAAACCCATTTCACCCAGGAAACTTCAGCTGATCAGGATATGGCAACAAAAAGGAGACCTGATGTTGGAATGACAATATTTATAAGGTACCCATTTGGAGATACAGACTGGAATTAAATGGCTCTACTTTGCTGAAAGAGATTCCCCAGTTATGGCACAAACTAATCTTCATAGTATTCTCATCGTAACCTGATATACAGTAAAAGCTCAATTATGAACTCAAACATTAAAAGCATACAAGGTTCAGACTGTAAGACAACAACAATAACAAAACAACAGCAAATTTGAGAGGACCATTAAACAGTGAAAATCAGAATTGGTGAAACATAACTTTTACTGCAGCTGTACTATAAAATTTCATCTCATTGCATCCCCCACCATGCTCCTGCAGTCAGAGGACCAATCATGCTGGTAAAGAATAGCTGGTATTAAAATGAAGCACCCTGCTGCCAGCAGACAGCACCATGTACAACATTTACACTGTGCAGAAAAAATAAAATATGGAATAACTGACTGACCAGGTTAGCTGTTTGAAAGATTCAGCTCTAAATATGGGACCTGCTGATAGTCATTCTTCTAAGGTGTGTGATCATCAGAGTAGACTAAAAAGATGAGTGACGATTAGCATTATAATTAATCTCTGGCTCTCTTCCACAGCGTGCCTTGTATCCTGTCTTCCTCCCCTCACACCCCAAGGAGATGGCTGTCCCTCCCTGAGCCTGGTTCTGCTGGAGGTTTCGTACTGTTATAAGGGAGTTCTTCCGTCCCGCTGTTGCCAAGTGCTTGCTCACAGTGGGTGGTCTGATTGTTGGGATTTTCTCTGTATTATTGTCGGGTCTTTACCTAACAAAATAAAATGCCTAGAGGTAACTGTTGTTGTGATATAAATAAAATTGAATTGTGTGACTTTAGTGCCAACTATATAAACAGTTTCAGTTTAGTGAAGCATTGCAGGTTTTCAGCAGAGTAGAATTAATGACAGATTACCTCTGTGTGAGTATACAGGATTACAAATCAACCTCTGATCAGGGTCTGCTATCAAAATATCTGCTGAGCACTTCTACACCCTATAGCCCCTGGTGGTGTTCATGCCTTGTGAGAGTGGCCACATAAGTGGACCGAGTTCATTGGTTTGGTCGTCTCAAAGTGAAGCACAGAGATCAGATAAACAATGGAAAAACACTAAAAGAAGGACCAACTGGGGCTCTGTAAGAAGTGTTCAGCTTGCCAGAACTCAAACTGTGGACATCTATTCTTCGAATTATCTCACACAACCTCTCCATGCAGGGTGAAACAGAAATGCATTGCCAAGGTATTAAGATATCTGGAATTTTTATGTCTCTAACATCTCCACTAGAGCTGGAGATTATATGCTTTGCTCTACTAAAGAGGACATAATCAGATTCTTTTTGTATTATACTATTGACATAAACAGACAGAAAAAACTAACTCTCTAAAGTAAATAAAATACCTGTATTCAAGTCTCATCTAAGGCTAAGCAACAGCCCAGCAACCTGTTAGAAGAGTTCTTGAGTCTGTTAGTGTAAATGGAGGGACTCATGAGACAAACTGTCTAAATATATGTGATGTGTATAAAAATGGAAGTCAGGTTGTTCTTGGATCGCTTAAAAAATGTTAGAAAAACTAAACAACACAATAAATGTCTGCATATGTGGTGCATGGAAGCGATCACACAGCATTAACAATATCTGTCCATGAAAGCTGAGCATAAACACCTGGATGTTAGCAGTGTAGAAAGGTTTTTTATTATTTGTTTAATGCTTGCAGCTGTGATTTACTTCCAGTGGCATCGCAAAATGTCACAGTAGGAGATCTCAAAAAAAGTTAGTCTTACTGTTCACTGTCAGTCTCTGTTTCAGTGTGTTTTTTGAGGGCAGAATAAATATTCATACACTTGTAGACAGATGGTAGAATATAAATCATCAACATTCAGTACATTCAGCTATATTAGTTAAACTTTAAATAAGTCACTTCCCTAACTTCCAGCTACTTCTGCCCCAGGGGTTTAGGTCAGTCTGAGGGTGGAGGAAGTGCTTCTGCATGAGTAGGTCTCTGTCTAATGCAAACTGTCACAGCTGTCCACTCGGAGAGCTCAGAGAGTAGCACAATGTGCTGGTTAGTCTTAGTAAGTCTTTACTTGGGGTTGCAACAACGGGGCCTGAGGCCATGTTCTGATAAATATCAGAGTTATGTAACATGCACGCACGCACGCACGCACACACGCACGCACACACACACACACACACACACACACATACCTACAGCTGTGCAAAGAACGTCTATCACACACACATAAATACATTTCTTCACTTCAACACGTTTGAACTGTCGGATGAACCACTACCAAAAAACATCGGCACACGTGTTGTAAACTGCTCACACATGAATACTTGAACACCTGAGCACACCTGCTTTCCGCTCATGTATGACACACTTTTAAAACAGCGAACAGAGAAACATGGCTGATTAATATTTTACCACTCTTGTCTCCCGTTGCCCCAAGGTATGACAATCAGAGTAGATATCTGCATCTCACTCGTGCTACTTTACCATTTAAATATTTAATGTAACAAAGAGGGATTTCATTCCTGGTTCAAAATCAACTGTCTTCTGTTTTAAGTAATATTGGACACTTCTATCAAGTACATTTACACTTTAAGAAAAACATTTACACAAGGAGAATAAACTTGCACTCGAGACCTCTTCAATATTTATTGGCTGTTTATTGAACCTTTGTGTTTGTCTTCCAGCAGCTTGTTAGTGGACAAATCTCGAAAGATAAAGAGATAATATTCACCAAAGCAACGTAAATGATCAGCATCTGATTGAAAAAAGAAATGCGTGTAAATCTATTTGCACTGTTAATTGCATGTAAGAATGTTGATTTTAGTGCAAAGTTGATACCAGTGCGTTTAGACAACTAAGCACTTTATTTAAGGGTTGCATTGGCAACCAAGGAAGAAATACAGTTTAACTGGGGTTAAACACCTAAAATCGTTTGTCTTAATCAAGGTGTGATTTGCCAGGGGAGATTGTTGATGCTGGTGCCTGCGGGTCCGCTGCCTCTGCTAAACTATTTTTATCCCCTCATTTGGATTTTTAGCTTTGTATTTTATAACAGCTTAAAGTGCAAACAACAGTTAAATTAGGAACTTATTTTTACTGGGACGTATTAGAACTGACGGAGTATGGATGGGTGGGGGATGGAGTGAAGAAATTACGACCATGATTTGTTGGCTTTTTAAAAATGCCGAGGCTGCTCTGAAGGTCCGATAGAGACGAACAGCCACACTCCGAATAAAAACCTGAAAATCATTTACTGCATAATTTGTAAGTTTGAACCTTTGGTTTATGATTCTATAAAGTCTTATTTGATCAACTCTGAAAGGCCACCGTGTGGTGTTTTTCAGATGTGGGTAAAAAAGGGAGACTCTGCAGTAAAGCACACTGGAAAAGTTTCCACTGCTGACTCTACTGTAGTGGAATATTTATTTATCTTTTTTTTTTAACAGACAGCATTTTGTGTTGTTGAAATTTAAGATGATTGCATGTAAAATATTGCAGTTAAATGGCAGAGGCCAAACATTGCTGATTAGAAAGTGGATTTAATTCTGGCATGTTAAACTGTTTGTATTGTTACGTTTGATCGGGTCACCTGTGTCTGAAGAGGACAACGTGAGACTGAGAATAATAAAGAGTAACAGAGTAATAAAGACAGGGTACAAGCCCACCAGAGTGGACTTATGTATGTGTTGTGTTGCTGAAAGCTTTTATTATTGTTTAAAATATGGAAATTGTTACATGACTTAATAGACTTTTGTAGAATAGTGAAACATTTCTGGCATGATACGAGCAATGAGAGACTCATTAGCAGCAAAATATAAAGCACTGCCTGTTGCTCAGTTAGTGGTTGCTGCTGGCAGAGGCCCCAAGTGCTCCATAGCTCCTCCATAATGCTTAGCAAATGAAATAACAGAAGTTGTTCTTCATCATACTCTGCCTCTGCTTTCGATGATTGCGGCCTGGCGGCTCAGTGGTCATTCATCACATGTAATCATGTATTCGTGACCCTTCCATAAACTTAAACAGGTGCGTTCAGCTACCTAGCATAGACCGATACCGAGGGCAATCGTGAAAAACACTGGCAGCAAATAGTTTTTCAGTAACAAGGTGACATTCTTCAATGCTGCACTTACCCCCACATATATTCTGAAAATGAAAAATGGTTGCATGTGAAAATAATTTGTAGAGCAAGGTCTGATTCAGGCGGTGATGTGTCATTCATGGTCTTTTCCAGGAGTCTCGCAGTTTTGATAATGTGTGTTGCAGCACGTGGCAGAAAGCCCAGAAATCTTGTGATGAGCTTTTTATTGATCTGTTTATTTCCCGCTGTGCCACAGGAAGCCCTGCTGTGCGCTGGACCAGCACATTCTAGAATTGCACGTAAACAGAATGCACACACGCAGGCCGAAAATACCAACAATGCCAAGCTCTGCTCATAATAAAGCATTCTGAATCCAGATTATTTTTAAGCGATCAGTCTATCACATCCTTACAAACATTGGTGATTTTCAAGTAGATGGCCAAACTGTTTTTAATTTTAAAGTTAGTCTCTTCTTAAGTTCCTCAATATTTTTCTAGTGTATTATCTCTGAATAATGGGAAACATTTTGTTGTTTAAAGACATTTAGCTGGACTAGGCTTCTGAATGAGACACAGTGCCAACATCTGGAGTACTTTGAAACATCCTTAATGTTATCATGATGAACGTCTTATTTCTTGTTCTTTCTGTGTTTTATATTTGTAATGTGAAAACAAAAAAGAAATCAATAATAAAAACATGTATTCTTAGTATCAGTAAGTATGATTACAAATATGAGATTTGATTTTGAGCAGAAAATCTTCTAAACAAAAAAACACACACACACAAAAAAAAGCCGAGTGATTTTAGAATATCTCCTAGTTTTCATTTATAATCTGCAGACAGAATTAGTGGAGTCTCTTTGGATGTCCCCATTTCTGTTCTCGACAAAATTCAGGGCACCTTGTCAGTCAGGCACAGCTGGGGGTAACCTATCTTTAGAAGTACATGCTCCCGTACTCTGACTGCTGCTGGTGAAAATAATATTTGACTTCTATAAACATCTGAAACTCTATATTTACCTCCACAGAGGAAGATGTAGGTTCAAAGTTTAAAATGCAGTTTGTATAGCCCAGTTTGTCACGAGACCACCTTCCCTGTGTACTTCATGCACGTGACATTTAAGAATGAAAGAAAGGTGAGGCTGTAAAAAGGGCAACATGTTGTCTCCACTGTAACATGCACACACACACACACACACACACACACACACACACACACACACACACACACACACACACACACATTTTTCTCAAGTGTGACAGTTTCTATGTTTAAGACAGTGTCGCCTGTACTTCTTGTCTTCAGTCGGACTCAGTGACATACTGGAGATGAAGATAAGTCCTAAAAACTAGATCTGTGTGACAGGAATTTAGAACGTTTTGAACCTGAGTAGATCCTGGTGAAAAACATCTGAGCTGTTTGATGACATTTGGTGAAAAGTTCACCCGCATGAAGGAAATGAAGTGTTCAAACTTACTTAGGAGGAGCCCAGCACGCCTGCTTAAAGAAAAATAAGTGTGCTGATGTGGATTCTTGCAGCGACTGCTGTATAGAGGCCATCCTGCTACACATGAAACACATCAGTGTCATAATTGTTATTTTAGTCACATGTTTGTTTATTATCTGCAAACTGTCTGCAAACATCTCAGAGAGAGGAGACACCAGCATCTGAACAGAGACTCAAACCAGCAACCTGAAGCTCCTTGTTTGGCTTCTCCAGTTTTCTCCTCACTCATGTTGCCCACCAGTGATTTCTAGCTGCCCACCCACACAGCAGGCTAGAATATGCGCTGAGCCTCAGCACCAAGGTTGTTATACCTGCACACGTTTTCTTAATTAAATAATGAACCAGACCCCAGAAAGTAAACAGCTGTTGTTGCTAGGCAATGGGAGCAGCATGTTCATTTCTTGGTTTAAAAGGCCAAAATGAATAACGGGATATCGACTAGAGGATTGTGAGCGCTTCACCAAACACCACAGTCTATGAGCTGACTGAGCTATGAGAAGCATTTGAAGTAATACAGGCTGAAAATTTAAAATGAAAAGAAGAGGCAAAGACATCTGCACAGATTGTGGAAAATCTGAACAAGCAAACATGCAGTTGTCTGGATGAAAACAAGGAAACAATTGACAAACGTATGAAGGCTGCAGATTCATACAAAGAAAACTGGATGTGCTAAATGGAAACATGGAAGGTCAAAATCCCAAAGCCCTTAAAGAGGAGGAAAATGTATCCGAGGAGCCTAAGGATACTAAAAGAAGAGAAAACCACATCACAAGAGGCAAAAAAGAAATTTCAAACTGCAAAGAAGGAAGCTGAAAATGTAAAGGCTGAAGCTGAAATACTAAGAAAGGAATTATTGTATGTGAAGCAAGAACTCGAAGAGGAGAAAAATGGTAAACATGAGCCTAAAAATGAGGGTGAAAATATCAAGAAAGAATTGTTGGAAGCTCAAAAAGTGTTGGAGGAAGAGAAAATTAAAACACTGGAAGCAAAAAAAGAAATGGAAGATACAAAGAGCTAGACTAAAACATGAAGAAGAAGTTGCTGGAAGCACAGAAAGGACTAGAAAAAGAGAAACATGGAAAATGGGAGGCAAAACAGGAAAGTGAAAATCTCAAGAAGGAACTGATGAAAGTGCAAGAGGCAGTTACAGAGGAGAAAATTGAGGCGAATGGATTCCAGAAAGAAACGACAGGCTCTGAGGTGATCAAGAAAGACTGTAAAAATGCACTGACAGAACTGCAAAAGCACAAAAAAGAAGGTAAAGAGCTCCTCAAACAGACAGTAAAACTGGCCAAACAGCAGCTAAAACAAAAAGTTAAAGATGCCGAGGAGCAGCTAAACAAAACCTCCAAAGAGCTGAAGGCAAAAGAGAAAGAAAAGAAACACAGTAATGTCACAAATGTAAGTTTAGTCACAAGTTTATGTATTATACTTTTTTCCTTGGATACTTTTTACTTCTCCTTTCATCCTTCCTTCTCCGGCTGCAGAGACCGGCCACAAGCTGACTCAAAGGGACCCCAAGGTGCCGACTGCAGGAGCACAACAACAACAGAGAGCGGAAACATCTGCAGAGAGGGTCAGCAACACATCCGTCCATGGATGATGACTCACAAAAAACACCCAGAGAGAGAACATCCAGTAAAAACTGTATTATAAATACATCTACAGAAACAAATAAAACTGTCATAACTTGATGGGACTGCATGTTGCCTGCTTATGTTCTGATCTGTCTGTGGATTTAAAACAATAACACACTTTCCATCCTGTCTGTAACTGAGAACAAATGCATTTTACTTCACTTTAAAATGCAGTGATATGAAGTAATAGTTTGAAATTAATACATTTCCAAATACTTAAGTCTAATTACTATCCATCCATTAACTACACTGGTTTTGTCTTCTATACAACATCTGATGAAAGGCTTGGTATGCCTAAGCCCTGAACTGTCACCTGACCATTGTTAGGCCATCACATAGGAACAGACAGTCAGTTTAGATTCCTGAACTGTGTGAGGAAACCACTGCACCACCACAGCAGCTCTTGAAGTGACCACACATCTCCATTCTGAGCAAGACGGACGTCACCAGACCGGTCATGCTTGGGTCAGCTACTACATCTGCTGAATTAATGTCAGACTGCCCTACTTACCAGGGCATTTCATTTTCTGACTAAGGCTTGGTCTCAGTGTAAGTGCTGAAAGAATAAACGCTGCCCACGAGGTTAAATGTTATTGCATTTACGGCAAACACACAGATCCAAACAAATTATCACCAGGTGAGCAACTCAGCCTCGATACAAGGAAGAGAGTATTTCTGAAAATAATAATAAAAAAAGAACTGATCACAGTGAAAGCTGAAATTATAATTTGGTGTATTTAACAGCATTTTTACACAATAGCTCCCAGGTCATGATGGAACCACACACAGTAAGCTGTCCTGCCAAAAGAACTTTAGGATAGAGCCGTTGTATAATGGGTGCACACCTGCAACAACAGCAGTTTTAATATCGAAGAACATAAAATAATCACATATGGATATTTCTTTCCCCAGTTATTGCAGCTATCATTTTTTCATGCAGGACCTAAAACAAATATGGGTTCTTCTGTGACTGGATGTCCAGACACCACGTTTTATATGTATGAACTGTTTCATTCACATAGATAACAATTATTGGGAATTATTAAATATTTGATCATCTAAAATACACATTTATCCTTTTCAGGGTTGCAGGAGCTTTCTTAGGGCAAGAGGCAGGGTACACCAGTCTGTCGCAGGGCTAACACACAGACAGAGACAACCATTCACACTCATATTCACACCTATGGGCAATTTAGTGTTTCCATTAGACCTATTCCCACACCTTTGGACTGTGGGAAGAAGCCAGAGTACCCAGGGAGAAACCATGCACAGAAACAAAATGCAAACTCCACACAGAAAGAGGTGGACTTGAACTCAGGACCTTCTTGCAGTGAGGCAGTAGTGCTAACCACTGTGCCACCGTGATACATGCACACTTATATATATTTGTTAACTTAAACTAAGTATAACATAATCCAGGTCAAAAAACAATGAAACCCAGGAAACTTCTTTGAGGAAACCGTACTGCAAAGGAGGAAGTGATTAGGACAGACTGGAGACACCTGGGAAACAAAACTGAACATAATCTAACTAATGAGACAGGAGAAGCAATCCTGAATATAATGCACATGAGACAAGGGACTATCAAAATAAAACAGGAAGTAACAAACACTTAAACCAGGAATAACACAAATGAACTTAAACAGGGAAATGACTGGGGTGTTTTTTGGGCAAATGTAAGATGGCCTTCTGTTCAGCAGTAGTTTTTACCTTGGAACTCTCCCATGATTGACATTTTTGCTCAGTCTCTTTCTTATTATTGAATTGTGAACTCTTTAACTGAGGCAAGTGAGGCCTGCAGTGCTTTAGATCAGCGGTCCCCAACCCCCGGGCCTCGGGTCGTTTAGTACTGGGCCGCGAGAGTTGAGGCTCAGGTGTGAAATGTATGGTTTTCAGGGTTTTTATTGTTTTTCAGCGTTATTTTGTTATCGTTTTTATCGTTAACTCGGTTTTCCTGGGTCTTTTCACGTGTGTTATGAGTAATTTTTTCGGTACCGGTACTAGTTTTATTTTGTTGTATTTATCCGCGACACCTTAAAGGCCGGTCCGTGAAAATATTGTCGGGCATAAGCCGGTCCGTGGTGCCAAAAAGGTTGGGGACCGCTGCATTAGATGATGTTGTTGACCTCCTGGGTGAGTCGTTGATGTGGGAAGGGTCTCGAATGTTCCAAGTTTTCTCCATTTATGAATTATATCTCTCACCAGACCGATAGATGTTAACGACTTTGATTCTCATCGGGTTCTTTAGATGATGGCGTGATGGGTTATATTTGACATCATTTTGAGATGAGTCTTTTGATTTAGGCATTTAGGTTTTTGCACAGGGCCAGAAAGGTTTCTGTCTTTTTCCTTAATAAATGAAATCATAATTTTAAAACTGCATTTTGTATTTATTCAACTTTGTCCAATATTAAAATTAGTTTGATGATGTGACACATCACATCCTGGCAAAAAACTAGGAAATCAGGAATGGAGCAAAGACTTTTTAAACCAACTGCAGATGACTAGTACAATGTTGATGAATTCACAGATTTTGTTTAATATACTGAGAGTAACTTTAAATATATGCACAAGAGAAATGGGAAGGGACAGAGTCAAGTCATAAATTCTATTGAAGTCCACAATAGACTGTGTTTAGATTTTGGTGATACCTTCATTTTGTCGCTGACTGGTCTATGGAACACACTTCATGTTCCTGGTGTGACACACAAGTGGCACATTTTAATGTCTGCAGTTTCCCCCTTATTAAAAACATTTACACTACCTGTGGAAGCCTGTAAAATCATGTGACAGTGGGGGAACTAGGACTCAAAGACACCAAAAGAACAGAAGAAGAAAGGGGAACGGAGAGATGTCTCTTTGTAATTTGAACATCTGCTTGTTTGGTCTACTGCTGCAGAAGCTGTCTACTTGTGTAAATGGAATAGCACTCATCCCATCAAGTCACCCACCATTCCCATCCTTTACCCCTCCCCCCTGTGGCCTACATATTTTCCCAATTCGGAGAATGACAATCACGTGGAAGTTCAGCAGCGTGTCCCACCTAATCTGTATAAGCACATATCTGCATGCAAAGCTTTTGGAAAAGGCACAAGATACACTTCCTGGATTGTGTTTGTCATTGTATTGAAAAGTCTTTGTCAGCATGCAGGTAGACAGAGAGTGAATGCTGTGTGCAGACAACAATGTTGTAGCCGGATCTTTGAAATAACTGTTGCTGAGACAGATGTTCAACTTCATACTTGATCTACGCATGATACACCGAGCCCCTGAACACTCCTGTAGAAGCAATTATGTTTTATTGTGTCATACGTCTTTCTGTCTTGGTTTGTCTTTCGCTAAATACTTCCATCATATTGTCATTAAATGGGATATTTTCAGTTTTCAGTGTATTGTAAGCATTACTTTATACCATAAGAAAAAAAAACTTCCATATTTCACTGTGGGCCAGTGATAAGGACCCTCACTGTGTTTCAAAATTCTCCAGTGTCTCTTATCCACTGAGCCCAAGGTTGTTCTTTGTGGCTTCATAGGTATGGAGCTGTGTGCTGACCTTATTTGATGGTATTTATCAGGTGGTACTTTAAAGAGAAGTAGTCTAGAGTCTAGCTTTTGAACTTGTAAAGAAACATTTCAAGTTAAAAGCAGCGAGTTTAGCTGGAAGCCTGCTTCACAATATTCTGAATAAATATATGAATTAGTTTCTGTTCCTGCAACCTCAACTGCATGTTTATTCAGCTACACTTACTTGCTAAGTGTCTGCTTTTTTTTCTTTTTAAACATTTTAATATCTTATGCATATAAAAGGAATGATATTTATTTCAGGATATTGCTCCACTTGATGAGCTGTTCCCTCCGTTTAATGGAGGGGCTGTGTTTGGGACTCATCCTTGGGAGTTGTTGCTGTAGGACCTCACGTTGTGGATTCAACATTGCATTCAGTTCAGTTTAATGTTGTACAGGATTAGTGTTGCACCCACCTGCTGTAATGCTAATTGGTAATTGTGTGATGGCCTACATAGAACAGCGGGACTGTGTATTTGCACTTCTGCTCACAGGAGGGGAGAAAGAAAAGACAGCGGGAAGCTCAGTTCCCACTTCCAGCACGAAGATAAAGCAACATATGAGGTGTGATCAAAAAGTTCTGAGAACAGGCCCACAAAAATCAAAAGCTTCACTCGATTTAAATTTTGCTGATCTCTGTTCAAGGCCATCTTCTCAACCATGTCCAGAGAGAACACAACTGCTATTTTTAGATAACTCTCTATTCCGATTATTTTTACCGCACACTTTCTAATTTCAACTCAGCCTTTCAAAATGACCAGAATTTTATGTGGAGGATCAATATTGGTAATTAGAGCTGGTTCTTGAGTTCTGAAACCTCGGATTTGGGCATTTTTCAGGAAAAATGTCCCGAAGGCAACATGTCAGGTGAAGAGTGAGAGTGGGAGAATGCTCATTTTTATTTTAACATTAATTGGTTTGTGCACCGTGAATGTGTCCCCCGTGGTGATAATGGCAGCAAGGAGTTCTGCTGGAACGTTGCGAGGCATCGAAAGGAGAAAATTCAGGAGGAATTTTATGACGTGTGAATTTAACTTGTCTGCCACATGTAAGAATGAATTAACACATCATTTATCAGAAGACGGTGTCATGGTCCTGGGCCATGTGGGCCCAGTATTCTTAGTTTCCATGTATTTTTGTATTTCGTTCCTTATTTAGACCGTGTTTTCTGAGTTGCCCTGTTGTGTTGTTCCCTAAGTGTTTTCCCTTCATGGCTTTTACCCCCTGTGTGCCCCTCTGTGTATCTGTGAGCCCTCGTCTCTCCTTATGTTTTATTCCATGTTTCCCCTGCCCTTTATGTCTAAGTTCTCCCCGTGCTCTCTCCCCCCTGTGTGCCCTCTATATATTTATGAGCCCTCGTCTCCCTTTGTGGTTGTTTCATGTTTCCCCAGCCTGTTATGTCTGTGTTTTCCCCGTGCTCTCTCTCCTCCTGTCTGAACCTCTGTGCCTGTACCCGTCAGTGTTATGTTCACTCCGCCCTGTCTCGTTATGGTTATCTGTGTCACCTGTGTTCCCCGTGTGTTCCCACTTTCCTCGTTAACCCTCTGTGTATTTCTGTCTGCGTCTTCCTCTGTTCGGCGTCGCGTTCTCCCTCATGCCGTGTGTGGTTCTCCCCGTGTCTTCCAGTATATGTTACTTTAGCTTTTCCCAGTTTAGTGTAGTTTTGTATTGCTTTTTGTATCATCGTTATTGTTTATCACTTATCAGCAATAAAGCTGCATTTTGAGTTTATCCCCCGTGTGTGTGAGTCTGCAATTTGGGTCCTCATCCTGCCTGCCACGCGGCCGAAACATGACAGAAGAACGCGACCTCGACATGGACCCAGCGATTCACAACCCCTCCGCTGAGCTCCGTGAGGATCTAATCCACACGGTGGTATATGACTGTCAGAAGTGGTTGACGCTGCCAAGGGGAGGATACCGGGAGATCTTAGCCAGCCGTCTACAGCGGATGGTGTCCGGACTCCCCTGGTTATTCGGCGCGCTACACCCCCGCATCCGGGACTTCCTCGTGTCCACCATGGGCATCCGCCCGGAACTGCCTCTCCGGTGGGAAGAGTCGGAGGACGTTCAGTCCGGTCCGCTGGAGGATTCGCGGCCCGGCTCAGCTCCTCCACCATCCCGGAGAAAACGGCGTTCACGCCGCCGTCGTACCACCCCACAGCCGGACATTCGGACTTCTAATTCACCTGCTGTGGTGAGTGAGGACTCTGTGTCTTTTCCAGACATTATGACTGTTCATTCAGGAGCTGTGTCTTGTGTGGCGGATGTTAAAGCGAGCTGCTTATCGCCTGTGCAGCTACCAGCGGCTCAGTTAGCACCCTCGCAGCCATCCTCAGTTCAGTTAGTTTCCTCGCAGCCACGCTCAGTTCAGTTAGCTCCCTCGCAGCCACGCTCAGTTCAGTTAGCTCCCTCGCGGCCACGCTCAGTTCAGTTAGCTCCCTCGCAGCCACGCTCAGTTCAGTTAGCTCCCTCGCAGCCACGCTCGGTTCAGTCAGCTACCCTCCTGGAAGCCCCCGCTGCCTGGTATTTTCAGCATCGGCATCTTTTCCCGTCTAGGTTTATCGCTAAATCATTCGATCCCCCCTTAAGAGAGAGACTGCGTCCTCGCTGCCTTCACCCCAGTACACCAGTGTCACCTGGGTCTCCAGTAGCTCAGCTCCCAGTGTCACCTACCCCGCAACCACTTTCAGCTCAGTTTCCAGAGCCACCTGTTTCAGTTCAGGCCCCAGTAGCTCCAGTGCCGCCTGTTTCAGTTCAGGCCCCAGTAGCTCCAGTGCCGCCTGTTTCAGTTCAGGCCCCAGTAGCTCCAGTGCCGCCTGTTTCAGTTCAGGCCCCAGTAGCTCCAGTGCCGCCTGTTTCAGTTCAGGCCCCAGTAGCTCCAGTGCCGCCTGTTTCAGTTCAGGCCCCAGTAGCTCCAGAGCCACCTGTTTCAGTTCAGGCCCCAGTAGCTCCAGTGCCGCCTGTTTCAGTTCAGGCCCCAGTAGCTCCAGAGCCACCTGTTTCAGTTCAGGCCCCAGTAGCTCCAGTGCCGCCTGTAGCGCAGGCTCCAGTAGCTCCTGTAGCCCAGTCCCCGATAGCAGTACGGTCCGCTGGTCAGCTCAACATTCAGCCAGGGGTCTCAGGTCTCTCTGGCTCTACTTCAGCTCCTGCTGGAAGCTCGGATGAGCTCATCCAGGACTCCGCGGCTCCCACGCCGCCATCTACCTCGTCCGCTGGGGGTTCCAGTGAGCCCGGCCAGCACCTCCCTGTCTCCGCTGGAGGGTCCGAGAGGCCCGTTCAGCCTCCTGTCTCCGCTGGAGGGTCCGAGAGGCCCGTTCAGCCTCCTGTCTCCGCTGGAGGGTCCGAGGGGCCCGTTCAGCCTCCTGTCTCCGCTGGAGGGTCCGAGGGGCCCGTTCAGCCTCCTGTTTCCGCTGGAGGGTCCGAGGGGCCCGTTCAGCCTCACGCCGCATCAGCTGGAGGGCCCGAGGAGCCTGTCCAGCCGCCATCTGCGACCGCCTCGTCATCACCTGGCCCGGCTACATCCGCCTGTGCTTCTGCTACGCCTGGCCCGGCCTCAGCCTCTGCAACCTCGCCTGGCCCGGCCTCCGAGCCTTCGTCTGCCGCAGCCTCCTCTTCAGAGCCTTCGTCTGCCGCAGCCTCCTCTTCAGAGCCTTCGTCTGCCGCAGCCTCCTCTTCAGAGCCTTCGTCTGCCGCAGCCTCCTCTTCAGAGCCTTCGTCTGCCGCAGCCTCCTCTTCAGAGCCTTCGTCTGCCGCAGCCTCCTCTTCAGAGCCTTCGTCTGCCGCAGCCTCCTCTTCAGAGCCTTCGTCTGCCGCAGCCTCCTCTTCAGAGCCTTCGTCTGCCGCAGCCTCCTCTTCAGAGCCTTCGTCTGCTCCAGCATCCTCATCAGCTGCTTCGTCTGCTCCAGCATCCTCATCAGCTGCTTCGTCTGGTCCAGCATCCTCATCAGCTGCTTCGTCTGGTCCAGCATCCTCATCAGCTGCTTCGTCTGGTCCAGCATCCTCATCAGCTGCTTCGTCTGGTCCAGCATCCTCATCAGCTGCTTCGTCTGGTCCAGCATCCTCATCAGCTGCTTCGTCTGGTCCAGCATCCTCATCAGCTGCCTCGTCTGGTCCAGCATCCTCATCAGCTGCCTCGTCTGGTCCAGCATCCTCATCAGCTGCCTCGTCTGGTCCAGCATCCTCATCAGCTGCCTCGTCTGGTCCAGCATCCTCATCAGCTGCCTCGTCTGGTCCAGCATCCTCATCAGCTGCCTCGTCTGGTCCAGCATCCTCATCAGCTGCCTCGCCTGGTCCAGCATCCTCATCAGCTGCCTCGCCTGGTCCAGCCTCAGAGCCTTCGCCTGGTCCAGCCTCAGAGCCTTCGCCTGGTCCAGCCTCAGAGCCTTCGCCTGGTCCAGCCTCAGAGCCTTCGCCTGGTCCAGCCTCCGAGTCTTCTGCTTCGTCTGCCGCAGCTTCGGCCTGTGCTTCGTCTGCCGCAGCTTCGGCCTGTGCTTCGTCTGCCGCAGCTCCGGCCTGTGCTTCGTCTGGTCCTGTGCCCACCGGGCCATGGCCGGCGCGCCTGACGCTGGAGAGCCGCCGCTGCCTTCCGCGCGGCCGGCCCCCTGAACTGCTCCGTCGTCTCCTCCGCCGCCGCCGCTGCCTTCCGCGCGGCCGGCCCCCTGAACTGCTCCGTCGTCTCCTCCGCCGCCGCCGCTGCCTTCCGCGCGGCCGGCCCCCTGAACTGCTCCGTTGTCTCCTCCGCCGCCGCCGCTGCTTTCCGCGCGGCCGGCCCCCTGAACTGCTCCGTCGTCTCCTCCGCCGCCGCCGCTGCCTTCCGCGCGGCCGGCCCCCTGAACTGCTCCGTCGTCTCCTTCGCCGCCGCCGCTGCCTTCCGCACGGCCGGCCTCCGGACCAGCTCTGCCACCTGTGCCACCCGCCTGGTCGGCCCCCCGACCGTGTGACCCGTGAACTCTTGTGCCTGTGGGCTCTGGGTCGGCCCCCTGACCTTTATTTTGACTATGGTCATGTGCTCCTGTGTTTTCTGTTGTTTGTTTTGTTTCCCGTTCTGGTCCCTCCGTCCTGGTCCCCCGCCTCCCGCCCTGGGTGGGTTGTTTTCTGTTTTTGTTTTTGTTTCTCGGGTTTGGGCTGTCGGGAGCCAGCCCTTTAGGGGGGGGTGATGTCATGGTCCTGGGCCATGTGGGCCCAGTATTCTTAGTTTCCATGTATTTTTGTATTTCGTTCCTTATTTAGACCGTGTTTTCTGAGTTGCCCTGTTGTGTTGTTCCCTAAGTGTTTTCCCTTCATGGCTTTTACCCCCTGTGTGCCCCTCTGTGTATCTGTGAGCCCTCGTCTCTCCTTATGTTTTATTCCATGTTTCCCCTGCCCTTTATGTCTAAGTTCTCCCCGTGCTCTCTCCCCCCTGTGTGCCCTCTATATATTTATGAGCCCTCGTCTCCCTTTGTGGTTGTTTCATGTTTCCCCAGCCTGTTATGTCTGTGTTTTCCCCGTGCTCTCTCTCCTCCTGTCTGAACCTCTGTGCCTGTACCCGTCAGTGTTATGTTCACTCCGCCCTGTCTCGTTATGGTTATCTGTGTCACCTGTGTTCCCCGTGTGTTCCCACTTTCCTCGTTAACCCTCTGTGTATTTCTGTCTGCGTCTTCCTCTGTTCGGCGTCGCGTTCTCCCTCATGCCGTGTGTGGTTCTCCCCGTGTCTTCCAGTATATGTTACTTTAGCTTTTCCCAGTTTAGTGTAGTTTTGTATTGCTTTTTGTATCATCGTTATTGTTTATCACTTATCAGCAATAAAGCTGCATTTTGAGTTTATCCCCCGTGTGTGTGAGTCTGCAATTTGGGTCCTCATCCTGCCTGCCACGCGGCCGAAACATGACAGACGGTAGCTTACCTTTACGATAACTTAACAGTCAGCTAATGTCAATATCAGGTAACTGCTAATAGCAAAACAAGTTAAAATATGCGGTTTTCTTAAGTTGTTGCTGAATAAGTATGTAATCTAAGTAAACAAAAACAAAAGGCAAAAGACCAAACTAATCAGTCATAAAACATAAACCGACTCGCTGACAGGAAACAAAACAGACAGAACCACGACTACAATAAGGGAGAACGCAACAGAGAACAGAGGGGAGCGCAGACAACATTTAAACACAAAGGAAGCACAACTGAACATAATACACACAAGATGGAGACTATCAAAGTAAAACAGGAACTACAGCAACACTGAGACACAGACTAAGACACATGAACTTGACACTAGCACTGGGACTAACTCGACAAGGTGACACAACAGACTGGAGACAGAAGGGAACATAAAACACGGAGACAAGAGATGAACGAACATGAAGACAAGAGTGACTAAACATGTAAGGTGGAATAGAGGGAAGGAAACAGAAACCTAAAGACTAAATGACTAAACTAAGACCAGAATATACAAATAGGACACCACACAGAAACACAACAATAAGAACCAAAATCAGGAACATCAATTGAACTTTAGAATATTAAATAAGCCAGAATCAAATAGTCCAAATACTTAAACCCTGACAGTAATCTTTTATGCTGAGTGACAAATCTGAACTCGGACAGCTCTGTACAGTCCAATTCTTTTTTTCCTACATGTGCTAGCAAGCTAAACTTGAGATTTGGATTGATAACTTCCTAAATTATTTCTGAAGAGTGCTCTTTTGGCAGTGATCAATTCCCCCAGACTGTCTCCTCAAGCAGAGCATGTGCCACGTTCACTTCAGGCAGTGATAAATTCATGTGAGGCTGTAAAAGGTCAAGTTTGAATCTGTAGCACTTTATAATACAGCCTGTGCCTAAGGGTGTAATTCCACTAGACTATAATAACATTTAAATGCAATTCATCTGATATTACAATGTAATTATATTTATATACAAATATTTACCAGAAGGTGCACTTAAAAAACAAGTAACAATTCAAGCTCTCGCTACATGAACTGAATAATTGTGGAACATCCCAGATGTACAGCAACATAATGCATAAAAAAATGTAAAAAAGCTGGTTATAATATGGCTCGCACCCCTGTAAGTATGTCGTATTTACAGTGGAAGATCAAGAAATTTCATCTTCTTTTTACTAAATTACCTGAAAGTTATCTACATCCATCCATTCGCTTCCACTTATCCTTCTTCAGGGTGGCTGGAGCCTATCCCAGCTGTTATAGGACAAGAGGTGGGGTACACCTTGGACAGGTCGCAGGGGTAACACACAGAGACAGACAACCATTCCCACTCACATTCACACCTATGGGCAATTTAGATTGATCAGTTAACCTATCCCCACTAACTGCATGTCTTTGGACTGTGGGAGGAAGCCGGAGTACCCAGGGAGAACCCACCCACACACGTGGAGAACATGCACACTCCACACAGAAAGACCCCGGCCTGATGTTGGAATTGAACGCAGGACCTCCCTGCTGTGCGGTAACAGTGCTACCCACCGTGCTGCCAGAAAGAAAGTTATGTGCTACTTAAAATTACTGGCACACTTTATCCAAAGTATAAACCTGATATAAAAACTGTCGTGCAGACTGATGTTTTCAGCATGAGTTAAGACACTGAAACACCAGTGATGACAGTTAAAACCAATGGGTTCATTTCTTGTTTCCCTTGTTGATGGTCCAGTTTATACGTTCAGAAAAGGCTCCATCAATCTGCACTTAAATTTAATATAGAGGAACAAAGTAGAGGAAATATAGAGGAACAGTGCGGAATTAGGCTTTCAGTCTGGATCAATACTACGACTCTCAACAGGCTCACAGTGACCGGACTTTGTGATCTGGCAGTGGTCAGCTCCTGCACAATTTCAGGAATGGACAAGGTCACCTTACACATAAAAACGTCTTCTCTAAAGAGGCTGGAGCCAATTTTCTAACTCTGCACCGTTCATCTTCCCAGATTTGACCTGGCATACACACACACATTCCCACACACACACACACACACACACACACACACACACAAACAAACAAACAGTCCTGGTTGTTTAACTTGTTGGGAAGAATGCTGAGAGGCAGCTGAAGGAATGCACACTTATACAAGATGAATTTATCATCCTAGCCGCTGTTGTCATATACAGTACATACACAATAATGAATACCCAGCACAATGAGACTATTAAAGACTTATTCAGGTAATCACACTGTGTTTCAAAAGATAAATCAGTATCTCCAAAGTGATGCTGCGAGTCCCCAATTTCACTTGTCATTTGATGTTTTTCATCCTTGACAATAGCACATTTTGACAATCCATTCTCTTAATAAAGTGGCTAAATCAGGACAGCAAATCTTTACTCTCACACATTACGCGGTGACACGGCATTCCATCAACACAGGAAATGATATTAGCAGACCTTTAGAGGCTGCACGTTGCCAACAGCGGCCGTGTTTAATGCAGCTGATGGCATTTTCACGTGGCAGGTAGTCTATTAATGAAAATCATAATACTGCACGAGCATATGAGACAACCGTGAAGAAAGGCTGGAAGCAGATTAGACAGCCTCAGCTTCATCCGCTTGGCGCTCTGCTTTGTAAGCATCAGGTCAGGGTCAGAATGCTAGTCAAACCTTTGCTGCTCCAAGCTGTATTATGTATAATGTTTGGAAAATTAAATGGAGATCTTCACATAGTGCATCCATCATTTGTTTCAAAGTTAAAATGTGTTAAAATTAGGCACTGAAAATATATGCAAGAGTTTATTTATCTGCAATGAGGAACAAAGTTCCTCTTACTTAAACAGCGACGCAGAGCTAAAAATATAAATCTTGTATCATTTTGACTAGCATCACCGCACTTTGGCCAAGTGTGTTGTTACAGTTACTTTTTTTGGTTACATTTTATTTTTAATAAATATGCCTTGAAATACACACTGCAAATGTCAAACTTGTGCTGCTCTCCCATGACTTCTATGTGGGTGCTCATTTGCACATTCATTCAACGTCCACATGCCGCTAACATCTGCTTATTAATAGCACCCATTAGTAGTACCTTGGAACTACTTTAAAATTGTATAACTTCTGAAATTTTCTGAGAGAGATAATAACATGAAAGTGATCTTGGCCTACGGGCATTAGAAGTTCTATCAGTCACCGACAGGCTACCCCTCCGCACTCTTAAGAGAGCTACGGCTGCAGGATGAACCTTTTAAAGTGGAAATTAGTCAGGTGCTGTAATACAGGGGATCTAGCCATTCTAATTTTGCCCACCAAGAAGCCTGCGCGATCATTTCATGCACGAGTAGGTCACAGCTGAAAGGAAGTTTAGCTCCTAAATGATAAAAGTACTTTTTGGGGCTTCTGCCACAATATGCAGATAACTTTGAAGTGAAAGGAGGAGAAGTTCTGAGGTGCTGAGTTGAGACATAAAAAAGAGCAAAAACAGTTAAAGTTTTCTGGAGTAATTAAAGTGTTTTACTTGCACTGCCACCTGCTTGTTTGCACCACACATACTAGGCACCTAAAATAAATAATTACTCATATAATAATGCACACATCTGGCTTTCAATAATACCCTAAGTATGCTGCTCACCTGCAAATATTGTCATTAGCAAGTGCTCTGTAACAAATAAACAACAGAAAATATTAAGCTGCATGACCGGCATGCATCTCATCCCACTCTGAGGCATCTGTGATCTCAGAGCTCACACTGGACATTCTGGTTGGAGTGGAGCTCAGCAGTGTGTCCATGTCTTCTAATGCAATAACAGAGTGACCAGGACACAGATGTTCAGTCTTTTCATCAGTCATGCTCTTGATAAAGAAAACATTACATTTTAAAAATAGCTCGCCAAATTTCCTTTGGCAGTTGTTAATATAACTGGCAAAAGTGAATCCTGTGTAGGAAACACAGCAGTAAACACAGCAGTCACTGTTCAGTCCCTGTGGCTGTGTTTGACTTTCAGTCGCTGTTGAAGCCAAACATTTTTTAGGGGTTTACACAGGTCAGGTGACAAGTGAGCAGAACTTCATCTGAGAAAACTGTTACGCAATGATGTGAGTCAGCATTTCATATGCAGGTATACAGAGTTTGAGATGTATTTTGGTTACAATCTATTCATTAATTAAAGGTATAATTGTATTAACATATAATAATATTAATTTTTTTTTTTAAATTTTGGTCAGCTGTTTGGTCGGTGACCAGTCTGTGTTGTTAAACAGTTTTAAAGAGTGTTCTCGGTTTCTAGCACTAAAGTGAACTACAGGAATAGTTCATGTGTGTGTGAACTGGACAGAAGACAGACATGCAGATGTGGAGCGTTCTTCACATGGATTCGTTTTAGCTACGTTAGAAAGCTGCACTGCAGAGAAGACGCTTTTAGAGCCAAATGAATATTCAATCATTTGCAGTTGCCATTTCAAGTCCGATGACTTTGGCAGGACTGGACAGACAACTGGTTTAAATAATGATGGTTTTACCTCTTGCACTTTAAGATCACTTTTTACCGAAGAACATCTTAGAAGCAGCTGCAGTCCATTCGAAAAATTTTAAATGCTACTTTTAATATAATCTTAGGTCTGTGTATGAAAAAGCACATTTTAAACAAAAACCTTAAATTCTGAATGCATCACGTACGTGTGTCTGGTATTTGAAATAAAGCAAAATTAAAACTGGTTCAAATTTAACAGCAAGTTAAATGATTTTTAAGAATTTTATGATTGAATACATTTTCATGCAAACAATATGGTGTCAGTGCTAATGCATCATTCCAATGAACAGGAGTGGGACCTAAACTTACGTGTCAGTGTCTTCATGAATGATAAAAACAAATGCCAATGAAATTTCTGTATCAAACATTCAGTTCAGTTTCAGTTAAATTTTATTTATACAGCACCAAATCACAACAACAGTCGCCTCACAGCGCTTTATATTGTAAGGTGGACCCTACAATATTACATACATAGAAAAAAAAAAACAATCATATGACCCCCTATGAGCAAGCACCTTGGCGACAGTGAGAAGGAAAAACTCCCTTTTAACAGGAAGAAACCTCCAACAGAACCAGGCTCAGGGAGGGGCGGGGCCATCTGCTGTGACTGGTTGGGGTGAGAGAAAGGAAGACATGCCGATCATGCTTAGGTGTGTAGTCACATCTGAAGCTCCACTCTCAGCCAGGAAAACCCTGTAATCTCCAATTTTATATCTCCTTTTATGTGTTTTGTACTGTACACCTCATTAAAAATGGCAAATGGCCTGTATTTGTATAGCGCTTTACTAGCACTTAGGACCCCAAAGCGCTTTACACACCCAGTCATCCACCCATTCACACACACTGGTGAAGGCAAGCTACATTGTAGCCACAGCCACCCTAGGGCGCATTGACAGAGTGCCTGACACTGGCGCCACCGGGCCCTCTGACCACCACCAGTAGGCAACGGGTGAAGCGTCTTGCCCAAGGACACAACGACTGAGACTGTCCAAGCCGGGGCTTGAACCGGCAACCTTACGATTACAAGGCGAACTCCCAACTCTTGAGCCACGATCGCCTGTTAATATTACTAAATAATTAATTAAAGTAATGGTGAAAGTTTTCACAGATTAACTGATTGTGAACGTGGTGAATTGCCACACTGTGTACTTGCAGTTTCATTCAGACAAACGTTTCAAAGCCTCGGTGAGAAAAAGACACCTGGCGTGGAAAAATAACCTGGTCTGACTCCACTGATAGAGTCTTCTCAGAAAAGAAAGGTGACATCATTTATTGGTCCATGGCTTGCCACAGTCAACACAAAATCACAACATGACACACTCAGTCAGAATTTCACAGTATTTAACTTCTAGGAACTGGCTTCAGGTGTGAGCTAAATTTCCATCTATCTGCACACTTCACTGTAAACAGATCCCTTTAATTATGTAATATTTTCACTGGGAATACTGGGAACACAGTGTGCATTCTTCCTGAATCTGTCGGCACAGAGTGTCATACACACACATACTATAAAAACTCAAAGTTAATACATTGTAACCACTTTTTTGCTTCAGATTTAGTTTTATGTATATATCCTTAGATACTCCAAGTGTGCAACAAAAGTTGGAAAACACAAAAAGTGACACGTTTTGATTGTGGCTGTGTCTTGAGAGCTTTCATTCTCAGTGTTATACTCTCCATTTCCTACAGTTTGACAGCTCTTGCTGCGATAGAGGGCTAGGAAACCTTTACAATATAATAAAAGGGTGTCTTTTTTGAGTTGCTTCACATCCTCCCCGTCCATCTAAATATATATAGATTTTGAGTCACGACTCATGAGCCATGTGTTTAAACGGATTGAAAGTTGTGGATAGTGAAAACAATAGATGTGAATTATGTAACATATGCCTGTCATTGTTCATGAACAAAAGCAGACTGCAAAATAAAAGAGAAGTGCAAACATATTAAGCTCTGTTAATATGTGGCCCTTCTGCTCACCTAACTATATGTAGCTGCCTCACTATTAGTTAATCGTTAACTCAATCTGCTTTAGAGGCTTAGAGATTTTTCACAGGGCTACCAATGCTCTGAGGAGGGCAATAAGAAAGGAGCAAGCTTTCAGAGAGTGATTAAGTTTCCTCACATGTCAAATGCAGTGCTGAGCGTGGCAATCTTTTACCACGTCTTCTACCAAGTCCCTTTCTCAGTCAACTAATCCTGCATCACCCTCATCACTTTTTCCTAAAGGTTGTGATAATAATCTTACCAGTCTGGACTTGCTTTACTTTCGACATGACGCATGTCTAAAATAAATGCAGACACATTAATGACATGCACAAATTTGGGACTCAGTTCAATTCAGCTTTATTTATATAGCTCCAAATCATAACAACAGTTGCCTCCAGCAGGCGATTCATATTGTAAGGTAAAGACCCTACAATCATACAGAGAAAACACCGACAATCAAAACACCCCCATGAACAAGCGCTTGGCAACTGTGGGAGGGAAGAAATCCCCTTTAACTGGAAGTGACCTCCAGTAGAACCAGGCTCAGGGCAAGGCAAGGCAAGGCAAATTTATTTGTATAGCACAATTCAACAACAAGGTGATTCAAAGTGCTTTACAGAGACATTAGAAACAAAAACAAATAAAAAGCATGATTTAAAATTGATTAAAACAAGCAAATAAACTAACTAACTAAACACACACATTTCACACCTGTTTGCGCGATCTGAACCCTTATCGTAAGGGGAGCTACCAGTCCTTCTGTGGACGAGCTACTTTCTATTTTAAATTCCCTGAATTTAAAATACTCTCTAGACCCAGTCTAGACCCAGTTGGGGAGCAACCCAGAGCTCTAGGGAGGGGCGGTCATCTGGTTGGAGGCGAGGGGAGGAAGGCAGGTTGTTGTCACGTCTCTCGTGTTTTTGTAGGACGCTCAGCTCGCCAGAACACATGACTGTGTTGCACAATGCGCTCATATTATCCACCCAACTCTGTTTCCAATTTACAAAAGGATTACAACTTTCACCTGCGATCCATTTTTGTTAGTCCCAATCTAAATTAGATAAACTGTGCTGTACTGGGTCAAATTCAATATCTTTGAATTGGCCTAGTTAGCACAAGTATATAAATATATATAATAAATGCAACAAGTGCAATTTGTTCCCTGGACATTCTATAATCAACTGTAACTGGTATTATTTTAAACTGGAAGTGTCTAAGAACCACATCAACTCAACCAGTTGACACACAAAGTTATAGGGCAACATAACTCAAGCCAAGCCAGGACATAACGATGAAGAAAAAGACCATCAGCACAGAAAACGTGCACCGGGAGCTTCGTATGGGTTGAGTAGGGGCTCCTGTAGGGGTAATGTGCCACCACTTTTATTCATTTAGTGAATCTCTCCTTCTGTTTGAGCCTGCGTATGGGGGACTGATGCTGTTATGTGTCAGCCTATATGGAAAACACAGAGTCTTGGGTGGGTGTGGGGGTTATGTTGGGTAAACCTTTCCCACGACAATGAAAACATTGAAACATTACAGTGTACGAGAGCAAATGATGTTAATCCTGTCAAACCAGCCATAATTTGTTCTGACTGCTTCACAGCAGGTATTAAGAGCCTGACGCCGCAAAAGAAAAAATGAAATAAATTGTTTTTGCAGACATCCAGGAAATGAACAGAATTAAAATTGCATATGTAAAGCATATCTAGCTGTGCAAAACAAGCTGTTTTACATGTCTAGATATGCTTATTTGCAGAAATAGATGTACAGTACATTACACCTGACAATGTCCGTCATTACACAAAAAAGTTCTCTTTGTCCTCGAGAGGAGGATCTTTGTCTTCCTTTCTCTCGCTCATTCCTTCAGAATGGCTTGAGCCTCCAAACTACACCAGACCGTTGCCCCCTCAGCTGTTGTAATCAGACTGCTCGTGCTTTCTCTGAGCCGTTGCCTTAAGAATTTTCTAATTCTGTTCTCTTGTGTGCTCTCATAACATTTGATGTTATGGCTGGAAATTCCTGCCTGTTGAAAAATTCCAGTTGATTCCTGCAAATCCTAATGACCTGTATCCTTAAACTGGCTGACATCAGCCTATCTGTTCAGTTTCCATTGCTCACCTCTGTTCTTCTGGCTCCCTTGCTGCAGCCTGCTATAGAGAAGAGAAACAAGTAAGCAATCAAACCAAATCTCTAAACAACTTCAAACCGTGACAGAAACAATTACCTCAGCCAGCTCTAACGTGTCCTCCCCTCTTTGGCAGAAGTCCCTGTGACGCTCCTGTAAAGGATCCAGTTACCTGTTTACTCAGCAGTTTAGAGTCTGTGACTCCCGAGTTTTCTGTAAACAAACCCTTAAATTGTTTTTGAGTTTGAATTCAAATTTCCTGACATTATGACACGGCTAAAAGAGCATCATCAAGTTTAAGATGCTGATATCACCTGTTTTGTATGTAACACTTGTATGCAGTTGGGTTTTCCCTCTTCTTTGTTATCAAAGCCTCTCCTCTTATTTTAATGTAACGCCAAGCTGAGAACTGTGGCTTCACTGATACTGGTGTGGCCAATTACCAGATTAGATATTGGATATTTGATTATTTTTGGATTTTTTTTTCTTTTTTCTTTTTGTCATGCAGCCAGCTCTCTGCATTGCTAATTTTTCTAGATGACAGTATTATTACACTGACTTTATGTCACAAGTAACTATTTTCTGTGTTTGTAGAAGATACATAAAGCAGCAGATGAGAGCGAGCGAGCGATATATCACAGAGAAACACTCCAGCCACAAGTTGCAATAAATTTAAAGCTCAAGGGTTTGGGCCAAAAAATACTTCTGTTCTTTTTTCTTCTCTCCTTTGAAAGGATTCATAATGGAAAGACAGCTGTGACACAGTGAAGATAAAAAGACTTTTATTTGAAAAAATAACTTTGTTCTTCAAACTTTGTACATTTGTAGCACTCGCGGCTTTACAGATCTTTGGCATTTTAGCGAGTGATTGCTGAGGCAGATATTTAGCTCATGTCTACAGATTTAACCAGATTTCTTACGTCTTTAAGCAAAACAATTTCAGCTGTGATAACATGATTGAAAAAGCAGTTGTTCAATGATTAATTACCCTTTTATTCTTAATTTCTGTTGCTGAGTTACAACATTTTATGATCAATTTAATGTTAATCAAATTATTTTATTAATTAAAAAAACCAAACCAAACGTCATTTTCTTTTTTGAACAAGGACTCCAAAACCTATAAATCTCACACATGGATATACATATAGATATATATGCTAGCTGTGTTCAGCAAGGCCCAAAGCAGTAGAGCTGGCGAGCACTGGGCTGTAATGCAATAATGAAATATAACGTCATTAATATTGGTTAAAAATGTCAGCAGAGTTTTATGTGATTATTCTGGAAACCTTTTCTCTCTTTCTGTTTGCTTTGGAGAACAGCTGAGAGCTGGATAGCTCTCAGACTCTAAAAGTAGCAGATGTGTGGCTTTTTTCATATTATTATTCATTTAATTTAGTTAATTTTTGCAGCATCTACCCTGTTTTTCATTTGTTTTCTGTTTTTCTTTTACACACATGATTGGATTGTTTTTCATGTAGAGGTTGTGCAATCATAGAAATAATACTTTTGACAGGAGATTGGCACAAAATAATGTGACAGATGTTCTTACAGCAGTTGTTTTGTTATTATAATATTATATTTTTGACCCAGTGTGAAGATCATCATGTTTGTAAACAGATTTGTCTTTAGCATATATATACATATTATGTTTGGGTTCCTGGAGTTGACCTTTTGTCTGCTTTTATTCTGCACTGACTGACACTGTTGACTGTCTTTGACCTCAGTTTACAACACCCTCTGTGATGTAAAGATCGTCGTGACGATAGGTGCTCTATTTTCAGAACGTGACCTCTTTCATGTAAAGTGGTTTATTTTAGCATCTGCTTGATGAGTTACTGGGTTTTTCTTCTATTGCCAGGCCATGCAGTATGATTGAGGTTTGAGTCACAGGGACATCTTGTGCAGGAAGGATCACTCCTGTAGTCAGAGATGCATTTAAACTTGTGATAAAGTTAGCTCACCTCTACCTGCTACTGTAGGTGCTAAGCTATAAGGCTTGTATGCCCATGAGCAAAGAAACAGGGATGACTGGCTGATGATGCACACTGTAAACAAACAAAACCGCCCCTCCCCATCTTGAAATGTCACAACACCCATTGGAGGTTTTCTTGATGCTCACACACACACACACACACACACACACACACACACACACACACACACACAGTGTCAGGGCAACCAGATCATTTTTGTAGGTTGTGTTGCCCTCGACTATTATTCTTGCAGTGTTTGTAGCTACAACAGCTTCTTTAAGTGCTTTTTCAAAAACCCAAAAAAGCACCAGCTTCTGCTGTTTAGCAGTTTTTCTTTCAACTTTTCAGTTGATGGTTCACACAAAACAAAACCTTAAGAAGCTCCGTTGGCCTTGAGAGCGTTATGATGGACCTTTTTACCATTTAATATAGTTTTTGTGGCAAGACGGCTTTGATTGTAACTCTGAACAAATGTCCTTGAATAGAGCATATGGTCAGAACAAAACTACCATGATACAAAAAGTGTATTTTTATAACCCAGATGTTTTGAGTAGGTGGACAATAGTGGACTGGGCTGCCAAAGAACAAAATCCTTGAATGGCTTCCAAAGGGACTCGTGTTTTAACATATTAGCAGAGTGGGAGTGGTGACCACACTGTCATGTTGGGTAAAAGATAAAACAGGAGCTCTGACCTGGCTTCACACAATAACTGTGGGGATTTTTGATCTAATGCAACAGACTGGAAAATGTATCACTCTGCTGAAATTATTCTCAGCAATGACGCTGTACACTGACCGATATCTAAATGTGCTTTCCAGAGGAAATTCTCTCCTTGCTGATGACTGATTGTTTCATGACTCTGCTATACTTAATCGGCCTGTTGTGTCTAATTATGTTCCAAATTTCACCATCTCCTTTCACCAACTGATTCTGCTTAATCAGGTTTTATGTATGTGTCTAGTACATTTAATTTTAGCAGAAATACGTATATCTGTTCAAATGTGAAGTTTTTAGCCATTTATACAAATATTATTTGCTTTCAAATCTGCTCTTCTGCTCTTCTTTTGGTTCATAGTCAGCATAGTAATTTATGATCTCAGAGAAATGTGACACAAAAAAGGCCCAATGAAGGAGAAGGCAACTGAAAAGGTATTTGTTGACCCGCCCTGTCATCATGTGAGCTGTTATGGGCCTCCATGAGTGAAGGTATGCCCCACTCCACCATCTTGTGGGTTATTAAGGTCACATGGGTAGATGTGAGTGTGAGGGAAACAGCTTGGAAGGGATCTTAGGACTCCACCTCCAACTAGTCAGCTCCACTACTGGGTTAAATACCTGGGACTCCATTCGGTTTTAAAGCCGAACAAGCCTCTTAGATGAGATGTGAAGTGCCTCCAGTTCAAATGCTTAGGACTACTGTGACTGGGAAGACTGAAAAGCTGCATATGAAACAAAACAGCAACTTCTTATTTTCTCTTGTTAAAAAAAAAGAGAAAGTGGTTGGTTGGTGTCACATTTGAACTTATGCAGCTAATTTAAAACACACAACTAAGAATCAATGCCACAGGCAAGGTTGCCAGTGCATGCTTTTGTTTGGGCCTTTTTAGTTTTTAGATAAATAAACACCTCATTGTTACATAATAATAAATAAGGATAGTTATGTGACCTTTCCAGTTATAGTGGAAAAAGCATTTATGGCCCTATTTTAATGATAATTTTGTGAAATGTCATCATCGCTGATTTGAGCAGACTCATTATGACTAGCTAGAGGTCTTTTCTTGCCAATATCTGTTCTAAACTTTGTCCCCTCCTCCCTTTAATTACTGTACAGTCTGAATAATAAAGCTTTGTGTTTATACGGATTGCTCACAATCAAAAAATAATTAGACATGGCAGTTGCTCTGCATTAATGTAGCTCCCACAGAAAGTTTGCAGTAATAAAGTATGCACAACCAATTACTGAGGAGCCGTAACCCTCTCCCCCCACGCTTGAACAATGGAGAGGAGCATGATTTCCTCTTCCTCTGCAAGGAGCATATGTCTGACTCTCAGAGGACTTTGTACTAAAGCCTCTCAGAGGGTCTGCTTTCTAACAAGCTTCACACAATAACTGATCATCCTCTGTTGATGCAAACAGCAACAGGAACCTGCTAAATCTGGTGCATGGCTGTGCGGATTTATGTCTGACCTACATACACATTCTAGGGGGGCCATATGGGGGCCGTAGACCTTTGGGACATCCATTCATTTGTCTTTATGTATCAGTGCAGAGAAGAACAACTTTGCCTCCCTCAGGTCACAAAAGGAAATGGATAAAGTCAAGCCTTAGTTTAACCCTTCACTCTCAAAACATTTAACCAACACTGAGACACTTTATTGTGCTGTTTACTTCTAATATTCTGTTTATGCATTGATGATTTTAACATTTTTTATATATTTTTTTACTTTATTGTATTTATTTTCATTATGCAGCTATATCACATTCTTCTTTTTTAATCTATTTATTATATATTCCTAGTATAAATCCCAAAATGCCAGTATTGAAAATCTAGTGATCCAAGATACTGATCGATGGTCCTAAATACGTTTTAGGCCGTATTTGTTTTCAGAAAAGAAATTGCGTGCCCGAGTGGTTTCGCAGGTTAGTACTTCTTGGAAACTCAGAACCACTGTCTGGAAATCTGGAATGTTAAACAATATCATGTACTGTAGGAGCACTGATGCATTATTCCCTGTATTCACTGAGGGCTGAAACAGACAAGGTCAGAGGAATTGTTCTTGTTTTTATTGTGTAAGAAGAGATTATGTAACTCTTCTGCAACTGTAGATCTGAGGAATCATTACCTTACAGGTTAAAGCAGATGGAAAAAGTGCTCGATTTATTTATGTTTATGTTTTATAAGAAATATTTTCATGCATTAAACTACAGCTGTTTTTGAACAAAAGTTTCATTAATAAGGATTTTGCTTTAATTACTTTGGCTTCAGTACATGGAGGTACTTTAGGCGGCTAAGTGGTTAGTGGTTAATAAATTTACATGCTTTACACAAGAATGGTTTGAGATCAGGAGGAGTCACAATCCCAGCCTCACAAACTGGTGGTCACAAGGTAGAGTGCTAGCAGTGCTGGTCCCAAGCTCGGAAAATGGGAGGACATCTAGTGTAAAACGTTTATGAGGCGGCGTTTGTAAACTGAAATATGCTGAAATGAACGGCACATTTTTTCCACATTTAGCTCAAAGCCTTACAAAAACATGTAAGGTTTTTTATATGTAAATCTAAATGTTAAATGTTAAATGGATTTAGCTGGACATGTGCTGCGGTGATTGTGAAGTAGAGACTGCAGCTGCTGAGGGCGCACAACTGCTGAACCTTTGGATGGCCGACAAAACGACTCTTCCAATGTTTTCAGCTAAATTGCTGGACATGCTGGTAGGTAAGAAGTGAAGCAGCTCATGGCGGTGAGAAGTGACGGTCAGGAGAGAGCAGACACAACCTGACCACTATGACACACTTTTGGGGGGGGGGGTTTCATAAAGCTTTTATTTTGGTGTTTCCATTGATCCGTACAATAAATTTGCATGTTAGCTAAATTTTTAGTTTCCTGTAACATTTAGATTTAAATGTAATATTTAGATTTAACATTTAGATTTAATATTTCACATCTAAAATTGTGTTTTAAATATAAAAAAGTTACAAATATTTTAGTAAATATTGTAAAAAATGACTTGAAAAAACATGTTTTTGTAAGGTTTTGAGGTAAATGTAGAAAAATGTTGCCGTTAATTTCAGCATGTTTCAGTTTTCAAACAGCGCCCCATAAACTTTTGCATCCATCTGCCGGGACTCCTTGGGAAATAAGGGAGCAACCAAAAGTACCTATGCAAGACAGCACTTTAAGCTAGCAAAGCCTTTACATTTCTGGATAAGCAGGTTTCTCCATCATAAATCTACCTTTTTATCTCAGTTTATTAATCCTTCAATCCGGTAAAGTGATGGGATTCGCATTGGGATGTTTTTCCACTTTACTGCCCAAAGCTAAAGATA
This sequence comes from Mchenga conophoros, assembly GCF_057382185.1. Taxonomy (NCBI): domain Eukaryota; kingdom Metazoa; phylum Chordata; class Actinopteri; order Cichliformes; family Cichlidae; genus Mchenga; species Mchenga conophoros. Next base: position 39,276,662 of record NC_140540.1, read on the forward strand.
CTGTAGTTGTGTTAAAGTGCACTTGAATGCAGCCTACATGTGCGCATAATGTATGTTTGTGTTTATATCCATTAGGAGCAAGTGAGAAGTGTGTTAATGGGGGCTTTTCCAAGTGCAGGGGGCCTTTACAGATTAGAGAGCAGATGTTGTATTGATGGGTTCGGCTGTTACTTTTTGCTGTATACTCCTCAGAATGAGCTGTGGGCACAGCAGAGTGCTGCATTCTTCACAGTGGCTTCCTTGTTTTATAATGTAACTAACACCAACGCCAAGCATTCCTAAGAATCACACTACCAAATGCCAGAATGAGATTGTAGTTCTGGGCACAATGCCCCTGTTTTGTCTTACAAGAGAGGTGATTTTATAATGTTGCAAGCATGAGCAGATATATTACAATAATGCCTCCAAATAAGTCATAGTGGAAATTTGGAGAGTCTGAAAACATGCATGGGTTATAAGTACCAAATTTCATTACAATAAAGTCTATTTTTAAGGTGCCATTAAACCTGCAATTATCTTTGGGTACTTTTGCACAGTTACACCAATTTCAAAACATTTGGGATGTTCTGTAAGTAAAAAACAGTGTTTTGCAGATTATGTCAATTCAACAGGACATAGAAAACATATCAAATGTTTGCATGCATCTCCTTTTCTTTTAACAACAGCCTGTGAACATCTGCAAACTGAGCAGATGTTCTTGTGGGAAAGGAATGTGTGTCCCGTGTCTTCTTTGTCGTATTTTTAGTTTCACGATGGACCAAATGTTTTCATTTGGTGAAAGATCTGAACTGCAGATGGACTGGACTCGGCTTTGCAGCTGATGCAGTTTAGCATTGTTTTACTGAAAAATGTTCGGCCTTTGTCAAAAAAGATCTGGACAAGAATCTCTGTTGGATTTTTCTGCACTGGTGGTGCCTGTCCAAACCTGCAAGCTGCCAAATCCACCGGCACTAATCACCCCCATACCATCAGAGGTTTTTAAAACTTCAAAACCTTTGATATGTTTTCTATGTAACATTGTGAATAAATTATGGGTTTATGTGATTTTCAAATCATTCTGTTTTTATTTACATTTTATGTAGTGTGTAGTTGTTTGTTTCAGTTCGATGACTAAATCAAAGTCGAGCATTCGCTGCCCTATAATCTCTGTTTTGGCTACAGTAACTCTTGAAGGAAATATTTTTCTTTAGCTGCTCCATATTTCACACTGTTTATGACCAGATTGGACTTTTGCAGCTGTTTGCTGAACACACTTGTTGCATAGAGCGGTGATAAGCAACCAGAACAGCAAGACTGCATGGTACAAAACCAAAACACTAAAAAGCACATAAGAGGTGACAGGACTGAAGAGTTTGGTTGTATTTACCAACAGTTTTGCCACCTGGATCAGCTCTTATACACTCACCCAGCAGTTACACATATTTCCCCTTGTTAGGAAGAAATTAATGATGTGTACTGATGTCAAGGCTAATTAGTTAAAAACTATCAGTTCTGACATGAATATCTCACAAACTTCATTTTTTATTTGCAGTAAGATAATGACATTCTTGTAAAGACTGACCTTACTAACATTATTCTAAGGCAGCCACAGGATTTAGTTCCAATTAAGATTCAGTACATTTTTAGCAGGTTTCAGGCAGGAATCCTGAAGCTCAGGTGGGCTATCCCCCCCCCGACCTCCTCACCACGGCTTTTTTTCTACCTGTCCAAATCAAGGACACATTAAATCGTGCACTGCCAATGAAAGTCGACATTAGATGTAAATCCAGAACCATGGGGTTTGACTGAGAGGGGGTTCAGAAAGCGAGGCAGCTTGAAACTGTACAGCTGCTTAGAGAGAATCTGTATGTTGGAAGATTTGTTGCAAAAGAGACAAATGATTTATGATAAAACCCTCAAAGGTCTTAAAGTTCAGTGTAGGTTTTCAGAAACTATTTTTCTTAAAAAGACCTTGAAAACTGCTTTGAATACATTTTTCTTTTTTTTTTAAATATTCCGCTGTTTTACATGTTTTGGCAGTCAAACATGTTGAGTATTACCTTCTTTTACCTTCTTTCTTTTGACCGAGCTGGTGAGAAGCCGTTAACCTGCTTTTATTTTACAGACTATAAATATGGCCGACAAAGCTCTTATGAATATTTCAGGGGACAATAAATGCTCTATATAAATGATTATACTCACGCTCTCCAGCAGACAGTTTAATAAAGTGAAAAATTACAAGCAGGTGAAGGAGGGTTGGAAAAAAAGGAGGATGAGGAAGGGTGGCAGAAGGTTTAGCAGAGTGCAAACTCCTACACTTCTTCACCTTGACAATAAACCAAAATATGTTATTAGGAATTATAATAAATATTATAAATTACTCTTGAAGTAAAGCTTACTAACACAGGAACGGGAGGGCCGATGGCCGTGCTAGGTGACATATTTTTTAACCTTGTGATCAAAGTTAATTAAGCTTCAATCCAAGCCCAGTGGCTCTGGGCCAGAAATTTACATGTAATTAATTACCTTCTTACTGCATTTGGAGTTGCTCAATAAATAATGCAAAAATTCATCCTTACACTAAGGTTCAGGTTGCCATCAAGCAAGACAGCTTGCCCCAACGGCATGGGGCCCCTTGCCAATAGAGGTTCCCTGAACGCTTACAAACTTTAACCCACAGCAGTCGCTATGTACAGAATTAAAACTTACCTCAGAATAATTTACAGACTTTTAATGGGAAAAAAAGTTAAGACCCAGGAAAATAATATCACCCAATATTTGTGACCGGCTGCAGCTGCTGGGTCGGAAACCCTGTGAGGTAGTACTTCCTTTAGAAGAGCACAGGATTTAAACAAGCCTCTAAAGAAAGCTTAGATTCCACTTTGTAAATAAGACACTTTATATTTTGGCTCTGAGAGCTGACAGAGAGGATGAATGAGATGGAGGTTTGTGGAGCGTGCGCTGACCCCGGACCTGCTGCGTCTGGTCCTGTGTGATATGAGGTGTCTGAGGATTACGGCTGCACAGAACCTGGAGCATTTAGGCTCAGGCCTGCTGCGTATTAACTTGGACAGAGTTACCAGACAAGAATAACTCTCTCAAGAGATCATCAGAGAAAATGTCTTTGGAGGGGTCTGTGGCCACCAGCCTGTTACATCACAGCCTGAAAAACAAAACATCTCGGGGCCACAGCCCTTGTTGATTTTGGGAGTTATGTAATCTCAATTGAATTTCGCTGGCTGTTGTTTTCAGTAAATGCCCACCTTATCTGCTGAGTGGAAGCCTGGAACTTCTAATACCCCTTTCATTATTAATCACCCTGTTTGGAATCAGGATTACGCCGTGCTGTTCGCAACAAGCTTGTTGTATGTTTGTGGATGTCTGTGCTTTATTTTTTGTGTCTTTGCAAACCAGCTGGATGATCAGCTGGTTTCTCCTTTGGAGAGAAGATATTTTAACCAAAAGAGTTCCTTTTGGCTTAACAGGGTTTGCAGTTTGCACACAGATTTAATGATTGATTTTTGGTCTCTACTGCAAAGATAAGTGATTTGTATGAAGTTAAAATACCCTTAAATACCCTTAATAAGGTTAAAAAAAAACAAGCTTGAAAGCTGTAACACAATAGTAGCTGTACATATATCTCCTTGTGCACCCATTTCTCAAACATGCTGCTTTCTAGGATTGATTTCTACCAGCAGTTAGCACAAGACAGAGTACAGCGCATCTTTCATGCTGCTGTTGAGACAAAAGACAGGCTAACCCTCTACAGTTAAATAATTGACCTATGTTAACATTCAACATTTTTTATTTCTGATAAACTGTAGGAAAAAAATCATGTTTAACAGCACCAACATCCGTGCATCCATCCTGTTTTTGTTTAACTTTCTGTATCTGTATCTATAGCTTACAACAGTGACATGTTTTCTAAAGCTGATTTTAATAAGCTTCTCAAGGAAACACATTAATCTTTTGCTCTGTTTCTCTTTTTTTTTTTTTTTTTTTTTTTTTTTTTTCTTAAATGACATCAGAAACAGCAGTATGCGACATTACGTGATGGCAGAGCTTCAGTTCATCCTTTGTCTTTTTTTTTTTTTTTTTTTTTTTTTTTTTTTTTTTTAATAAATAGGACAGGGGGAGTGAATGAGAGAGAGAGGGGGAGAGAAAGAAAGAAAACCCAAGGGGAGAAGAGACGGTGAGAAGGGGGGGGAAGAGAGACAAAAAAAAAAAAAAAAAAAACTCCTGGGTCACCTGTATGGAGAAAAAACAAACAAACAAACAAACAAACAAACAAACAGAGGAGACAGCAAACAACAAAGAGCAACATAATAATAGAGAAAACAAAGCACCATCACAATAAACTAGCTAGTCATAGATATCAGTATTTACTAAGTAATAAACGATATTGTGCAGCACGCAAGATAGACAGCGCACAGTGTGCTTTGAGGCAGCAGCCAAGAAAGCTTTAGTCCGCGTCTGTGAATACCCATGTGTGCATACCTGTGTGGATCAGCATGCTTGCATTCCAAAGGTTTCTCCATGTAATGATCTGCTAGGGAGTGTGGGGGGGCCACAGCCCCATCCTCCAGGGTGTGAAGCGGGTATGGAGGAGATCAAAACTCCAGACATCCAGAGGCCCCCAGAACACAAGAGACCATGGAAGACCAACAGAGGGGCAGCCGCGCCACTGTTCCAGTAAGAGCTGAGGAGAGTCCCAGATGAGGGCTCACTCAGCAGCCGCGGAGCAGAAGCCAGGGGGGGTTGCAGTGACGCGCCCGTGAGCTCCGCCGGCCCCCAGCTGCGCCTGAGTGACCGAGCCCTAGGCCGAGAGGCCGGGGGCACCCCACCTCCAAAGGGGCCCGAGCGAGCCCCAGGCCCCAGGCCCCGACAAGCGGCCGCCAAGGAGTGAGCCGGTGTGTACCCGGACGCCCACCCCCAGACACAAAGAACCACCAACACACCGACACCTGAGGGAGTCCGCCACCGGCAGGGGAAGTGGTGGTGGGTGGAGATAGGCCTCCAAACCTTGGAGGGCCTACTGCAAAGATAAGTGATTTGTATGAAGTTAAAATACCCTTAAATACCCTTAATAAGGTTAAAAAAAAACAAGCTTGAAAGCTGTAACACAATAGTAGCTGTACATATATCTCCTTGTGCACCCATTTCTCAAACATGCTGCTTTCTAGGATTGATTTCTACCAGCAGTTAGCACAAGACAGAGTACAGCGCATCTTTCATGCTGCTGTTGAGACAAAAGACAGGCTAACCCTCTACAGTTAAATAATTGACCTATGTTAACATTCAACATTTTTTATTTCTGATAAACTGTAGGAAAAAAATCATGTTTAACAGCACCAACATCCGTGCATCCATCCTGTTTTTGTTTAACTTTCTGTATCTGTATCTATAGCTTACAACAGTGACATGTTTTCTAAAGCTGATTTTAATAAGCTTCTCAAGGAAACACATTAATCTTTTGCTCTGTTTCTCTTTCTTTTGATCAGAGCCATAAAAATGTTCAAACTAAAAAATAGCTGTGCTAGCAAAAAACAAAAACACATAATTGTTTAGATCCTGAGAGGAAGTTTACTGCCTGTCGCTTTGCATTCTCTTCTGCAAATCTGGAAGGAGTTTGAAGTTCACCTGCACCTTCTTTGGAATAGGCTCGCTACAGTGGAAAGAAGTGTTTACCTGCCCACTCTCCACCAAATTCACTTCAAGTTTCCATGAAGTCTTTCTGCCCACCTGCAACCCCTTACAGCAAGTAAGGCCTTAGACATTTTTCATTATATGCCTTCACAAATTCTCATAATCAGCTGTCCCTCTCCAACTGCCTGTTTCCTTGTCTACAGAGTCCTCCTGAGTTTGCATGATGAAAAAGCCCCCTGCTCTACAGCCCACTTGCCCTTTATTATTTACTTGAGTTCTGTAAACAAACCTTGAAAAACTCTGCAGTCTGAATCTGGTCCTTGGGTTTGGACACCTGACAAAAGGAAGTGGCTAAACTGTAAAGAGAAAATATTTTCTCGCATACTCAGCACACAGATGTAGTTGAAAGAGATTGGGATACCTTTTTAAAATGAATTACTGGCTCAAGGGCCATTTCAAATGAGAAAGACACAACTTGAACCAAAACTCTCAAGTTAAACAAAATAAAGTAGAAAACCATAGCACTGCATAAGGTGTGCTAATCAGTGTTTTCATGTGTGTCAGTAGTTAGATGAGTGATTAAGTGTGCATTGTATTGTACAGTGTAAAACCTAAAACAACCAGGCTGTAGCCTACCAAACAAATAACATGATGCTGCCTGAATGGAGAGGAAAAAGCCAGCAAGAGCTGAGGCGGCTAGTTCTTCAATGCTCCAGAGAGATGGCCAGGTGCTCCCAGTCGCACTAATTAACCCTGCCTACCTGGAACCTGAAAGACTACACAAAGAGACAAACAAGGGAAAAGACAGCAGGCCAAGGCAGTGAGCCATCGCACTCAAATAGAGGTTGCGTCTTTATTACACTCAGAGTCTGTATGGAAAATGTTCTGGGCCACCTATGCATTTAATCTACACTGTGAAGCTCCCAGTGCACAGTTTTGGTGCAGATGTTGATGCCAGAGGAGGTTTGGACTTCTGCAGTTACTGAGTCAGCGGCGTGTCGACGACTTTTATGCAATAAGCACCTGAGCACTTGTCAACCCTGCTCTATAACTTTATATGCTGTGATTCCTATATGCCTCCACTATGCAATAATACCACTTACAGTTGGAATATTTAGGAATTAAGAAATTGAATGAACTGACTTGTTGCAGGACTGTAGCATACAAAAATTCAGTGAACTCTATAGAATAGCATATTCTTTAACAAATATTTGTAAATGCAGACTGCATGGCCAGGGGCATTATTTTGTAGATCTGTGGCATTGGGACTGAAATCACGTCTAGAAGACAGTTTGTAGGATATGCAGCACAACCCAGGTAAGACAAAGAAAGAAATAATTAGACTTGATATATAGTCACCCTGAGGGTGGAGGAGGAACCTGGGATTGGACACAGTATCACCAGATCTCTGGCTTTGTTTTTGAGAAGTGAAATTGAACTTCAGATGAGTCAGATTTTATTGTTTTTGTCTCTATGAGCTGTAAATGATAATCAGACATTAATAATGTATTAATCTTGGCAATTCTCATTCTCATAATTTTTCTTATTCTCTGTACAGAATAATGTGTTTAGTGATGATGTCATACAGAAAGTCCTGTCCAAATTGACTGCAATTATTCCCTTTTTGTATTATATTATCCTGCTTTATATTATCCTGGCTCAACCCAGTTCTGAGGTTCAATATTTTATGAGTGTATTACAAGTTCAGGAAGCTGTTGTACTTTTCAGAACTCCCTGCACTTTGTCTATAGTCCTTCCTGTCAAACCGTCTCATCTAGTTTTTCTTACTTGTTTTGCTTGTTCGGGTTTATTTTTAAGCATAGGATATAAAAGGCTCGATTTAGCCGTGCGCCTCCTAATCTCATTTCTTTAGGACAGGCCAGAGGGTAACACGACCACTGCTCACCTTCATGTCCACTCAGCACCACTGTGGTACAAGAGCACAATGCAGTGAATGCATTTTCAGCGGGAACAACAAATCAGAGATTGTACAAAGGTCGTATTAGAGGGTGTCCACATGTTTGTACAGAGTTAGCATGTATGTGTATGTTTGTTATTTCATTCCTGTGAGACCATGTTTAGCCCCCGATCGAGCAGATTTCACACAGCTGTGAAATCTAGTAAATTAAGAGAGAAAATTTTAACCTAGTAGTTAGCTGCTTTTTGTAAAAACACTCTTGTAACAGACGAGACCTTCTTATCAACAAACAGCAAACAGACACAGTGTAGCTTGTCATCATAGTGGATTAATTAGCAGCTACTGAGACAGATGTGCTTTAGGCAGAGACCAAAGACAGAGTTCAACGGCATGCCAGTTGTTCATTTTACGGGTAGCAGGAAACATCACTCTGTATTAATTTAAAACGCTGCTTTGTAACTTCTGGATCTGTAAATAAACAACTGTTTGCAATATCGACTTAGTGGCAGTATGCGGACGCTGTATTCACCGCTTCTTTTGATTCTCCAGCTGGCCAAAAAGCTTTTAATTACATGCTCACCTGATATATCAGTGTTTCCTTAGTAAAACTGTAAATCCTTGTGAACCTACAGAGCACACTTTGTAAACAGTCCGTTACACAGCAGATTGTTAGTGGTGTAGAAACTACAGGGCCAAAAGACTCGATGGATGGAAAGCAGATGGACCCACATTGGATTCTGACCACAGTGAACTTGCTGCTAATGAACCATATGAGGCCTTTTCTGCCAGTTCGTCAGCTGACACTCTGAAGGTAAAACACGAGAACTCATTAAGCACTAACACATATTCCCACCGTTATTATTTTTTTTAATGATCCTTGTCAGTAGCTCCAACATGCAGTGGCATTTTTACCTCACCTCGTTTTTAAATTTTCTATCCAGCAGATATGCTTCATTGGGTACACAGTTTATTGTCACTACTACAGTCTTGGCAGAAGAATTAATTGCATAAATCAGATGCCAACTGGGTAGACTGATATATACAATACTAATTCATCAAAAGGCTGAACAGTGAAAACATAGGGCAGTATAAATGTATGTTAGTTAACCGTGTTTAGCCACAAATATTACTGTGTGCAGGACAATGAAATCTGATCAAGTTGTACCTTGAAAAGGGAAACATGACGCCACATGTGAAATGTTGCCTGCTTTTGCCAGACTGAAGACCCTTAGTGCAAGTTTCATGTCAGAAGAATATAATAAAATCACTTGTTGGTGAGATCAGGAGAGAGAGTCCACCTGCTCTCCATCCACCACTGACTGTGTAGTTAAACCACCCAGTTAGTTAAATTAGTTTTCATAATGACCATAAAATGTAACAAAAGCCCGTAAATGTTCTGTGATATGATTTCAAGTTGTGTTTCGTGTTGGTTTAGGGTACAGATGAAAACTGCTGATTTAAAATGTCCTCATGCGGAGGATCTCAAAGATGAAAGTTATCACCAATTAGGAAGAAAAAAAATGGGGGAGAAAATTGCACGGTAGACCTAACTCGAAATTTAGATTTATCTCAAACTTTCAGGTTATGTATCTCAAAATTCTGAGTGAGCTGAAATTTTCAGATATCCAGCTCAAAAGCTGAAGATACCCAGCCCCAAAACGAATAACCTCAAATTTCTGTGTGGCAAAAAGGTCTTTTTTTCAGTGGCATGAATAAGCTTCCACAGGAAACATTTAAATTATTCTAAAGTTTAATTATTCAAACATAGATGAGATTATCGTCTCCCACTGAACTGAGAGACTTCTATTCATGCGTCACTTTCAGAGGTTCAAATGAAGGTTCTAATAAAGAAGAAAGTGCACAGTATAGTATAGTATGAGCATGGAAGCTGATTCAAATTGCAGTTCAGAGGCACACACAGCTGTTTGTCCGAGTCCTGCGTCTGTGGTACTCGAGATTTCTTAAAGTCTACAGAGTAACACGAGCACAAAGACTTCTGTGTATCAGGGCAAGCTAGGTACTTATAGGGATGTGATTTCTTAGATCAAAGTTCAAGACACAGGTGTGTAATATGAAGATACACGAGGATACAATGGTCTCATTTAGGAGGCTGACCAGTGGTACAACTGGTTGCTTCTCATCTCTACAAAGAGAGGAACAGACCCAGCCTCATGTAACTTACAGCTGAACGTCTGGAGATGAAACATATGGAGTCAGAAGATAGTTTAAGATTAACTCTCTGGTTTGCTTCTTCTTTGGATCTCAAATGTTTTTCCATCACAGCAACCCTAAAAATACCTATAGTAATATTAGTAATGATGATGTATTTCAGTATTATTTTGGCATCGTCCTCTAATGTTATATTTGCCAAATAGTCTGCTGCTACATTGCTAGTTGGGAAAATAAAAAAATCAAATATTATTTCAGTTTGTGAAAGTTTTCTATTCTTGTTCTGGGCTTCGTTGTTTGTTTACAGTACAGCTCCAGATCCAGGTGAGGGTAAGACCAGAGGATGATACCTGTCTATGTCCAGCAGAACGTAAAGAACATGTTTAGCGTTTAACCGGATTCATATCAATAAACATGGGGTAAACAAGATGGCTGTGACTATATTAATGTGACAGGCAGAAAAAACTTTAATTTAAGCAGCTGTCTGACCAGTTTGCTTGTGTATGGTGTGGCAGTGCGATTTTTCCCCTTTCTTTACTGACTAATCTTTCTTCCTCTGTGTGTTTAAAAGACTGAAACAATGCTGTGCATGTTTCCTCTTTCTTTTACAAACTGTTATTTAACTTATTTTGAAAACTGTGGTCAACATGATTGAGCCTTTGCACAAATTTGATAGCTAAAGTGTCCACCCTAAAACTGGTGTATTATATTAAAATCTGTAATTATTCATTCTGAATTATTTTTAGACACTCAACTAGGTCATCCAACTATTTAATTTGCTTTTGAAGGTAGCAAAGTATGTTATCCAACTGAAATGAGCTTTGTAAATGTGAAAAGAGTTGACTACAAGTAGCATATTCCTGATATATTAATTGCAAGGCACTGTGTGCTGGCATCATGACTGGAAGCTGAGCATCCCAGAAACTCTGACCATAGATTCGCTGCTGCTCTAGATGATAAGATATTCAGTTTTTGTCATTTTATGTCAAAGTCAAATTTATTTATATAGCACATTTAAAACAACGACTGTTGACCAAGGTGCTGTACATTTATGATAATCTAAAGAGATAAAAACATAGGAAGACATGATAACATTTAAGAAAAGAAGCATAAAATGCGAAGATTTGAGTAAGAAATAAGAAATAAAAGTAGAACAAACTGATTCTGATTTAAATGCCAAGGAATAAAAGAGGGGTTTTCAGACAGGTTTTGAAAGAGTCTAATGTTGGGGAGGTGCTGATGTGAAGGAGCAGTTTGTTCCACAGTGTAAGAGCAGTTACAGCAAAGGCTTGATGTCCTCTGTGCTTTAATCTGGACCTCAGGACAGCTACCAGCACTTGATCTGCAGACCTCAGTTTTGGACCAGCTGCAGTCGGCTAACTGATGACAGACTGTCACCTGAGTAAAGACTATTACAAAAGTCAAGACGAGATGAAATGAAGGCATGGATAGCTCTCTCAAAGTCTCTAAAACAGAGCAATGGCTTCACTTTTCCAAGTAGTTGGAAAGAAACTGGTCTTGAAAGAATGTCTCGGACTCCCGGACCATCAGCACCGGCTCCCCTCAGGGCTGTGTTCTTTCTCCTCTGCTCTTCTCCCTGTACACCAACTGCTGCACCTCCACCCACCAGTCTGTCAAGCTAATCAAGTTTGCAGATGACACCACCGTTATTGGACTCATCTCGGACGGGGACGAGTCTGCCTACAGGAGGGAGGTTGAACGTCTGGTGTCCTGGTGCAGCCACAACAACCTGGTGCTGAATGCCCAGAAGACAGTGGAGATTATTGTGGACTTCAGGAAGCACACAGCCCCACTCCCCCCCATCATCCTGACTGACACCCCCATCACCTCTGTGGACTCATTCCGCTTCCTGGGTACCACCATCACCCAGGACCTGAAGTGGGAGCCCACCATCACCTCCGTCATTAAGAAAGCCCAGCAGAGGATGTACTTCCTGAGGCAGCTGAAGAAATTCAACCTGCCAACACGGACGATGATGCAGTTCTACACTGCAATCATTGAGTCCATCCTCACCTCCTCCATCACCGTGTGGGACGCTGGAGCCACTATCAGGGACAAACAGAGACTGCAGCGTGTTGTGCGCTCTGCTGAGAAGGTGATTGGCTGCAGACTCCCATCTCTGCAGGACCTGTACACCTCCAGGACATTGCGGCGTGCAGCTCGGATCTCAGCTGACCCTTCTCACCCTGGACACAGTCTGTTTGACCTGCTCCCCTCAGGCAGGAGGCTCCGGTCCAGTCGCACCAGAACCTCTCGCCATAAGAACAGTTTCTTCCCCTCTGCTGTTGGACACATGAACAATAACCATATGACTGTTCCCGCTACTAACACATGACCCTACGCTGTGTTCACTGCATCATTCCATGTTTGGCACTGATCACCACCTGCACTCATGTATATATCTTTCAACGTAGCACTCATAATTCTTATTCTCATGTACATATCTCATGTATAGCTCATGCACATATCTTTCTACGTAGCACTTTTAATTCTTATCCCTACTTTTATTTTTTTTCATGTCTATTTAAGTGCTATTTATGACACTATGTTTGCACTGAAGCACCGCAGCAATTTCCTAATGTTGTAAACCTGCTCAACATTTGGCAATAAACTGATTCTGATTCTGATTCTGATTCTGATTACAGCATTGATCTGTGGTGTCAAAACTTAGGGGACTTCCTTCTAAAGGGCCAAAGTCGTAGTGGTCACAGGGACAGCACAATGACCTCTGTTTTCTGTTTCAGTGGTAAATCTGTGAGTCGTCTGCATAACAATGAAACGAGAAAAAAAAATACATATGAAAAAATAAAAAACTGAGTCCATAGGGAGCATATAAATTGAAAAAAGGACTGGGCAAGAATGGACCCCTGGAGGACCCCACAAGAAAGTGAGTTTTTTGAGGATGACGTATCCCCCAATCTAACTTTAAACCATTCCAGTGCAGTGCTTCTGATTCCGACACAGCGGTCAAGCCGAGAGGTAAGAATCCTATGAACTACGGTACCAAAGGCAGCACTGAGGTCTAATAGTGGCAGAATCTCCCAAGTCAGTAAATGTTAAAAGGTCATTAAAAACTTTTAAAAGAGCAGTTTCAGTCCTGTTTTGTTTCTTGTTCTGAATTGTTCCACGATTTGTACATGCATTTTTGTTCAAATTGGCAAACCTCTGCCCACCTTTACTTTTGAGAAACTATGCCTCTCTAAGATGCTGTTTTTATACCCAATCATGTTACTCACCTTTTGCCAACTGACCTAATTAGTTGTCCCATGTTTTTGTTAATGTTCTGTTCTGACTAAAATAACCACTGCGTTCTTTTTTTATTTATATATTACGCACCACACCTTTTATTTCGGGGTTATTACCATGGTCATTTCTCAATAGTTTATTCTGGATGCAGAGAAGAAATTTTAGAGGCTTTAAGGAGCAACACATTGCAAAGCATCATATTGGATCTCAAACCTGTACAAACACTGTGCAACAGCAGCTACATAAACATAAATAAAAAGTATAATACAACGGTTCATTTGATGAAGAATTGACATTTAAAAACCTCTTTTAAACTGTATGTTTTGGACAGAACTGAAGTCTGTTATGCAAGGCCTGTCCTCTGTAATGAGGCTATTTCCAGGACTTTGTAGAGCATGAATAATGTGTTTGTATGAACTTATCCAACTGACCAAATTCACTTACATAATGAAGACTGTGCAGGTTTCGTGTGTGCACTATGATACATGCCTGTAGTGTGATAAGTCAGGTTATTTATTCTTTGTTTGCTGCCAAAGGCCTTCGTGTGATACCAACACATCAGTGTAGAAATGGGGTCAACTAGGTGTCAGTTTGTAGCATCAGTGCATTTAATAATTTGCAGCTTGAAATAACATAAGGCCACCAGCCTATCAGCCACCACTGCTGAGTTATTCAGCACAAGCTCGGAGGTAAAGTGAGAGCGAGACACCCAGAGACAAAACAGAGAGAGGAGTGGTATCTCAATACAGCAGCCATAAAGAACAATGCCCATTCCCTTTTACCACATATCGTACACCTCACTCCTATTAAGTGGAAGCAACTTAATGAAAAAAGGGGGTCAGAAGATCCCATCACATAGAATGAGGTCAGTCTGAGCTCATAAAAAAGATCAAAACTCAAACCATGAAGGTCACTCTCTCATTATTAGTGTGAGAATCAGGGCTACCTCGCCTCTTCTGGGGTTCTGCAGTATTCCAGAAACTATTGATCCAGCCGCACTAATGCAATCACACTCCCCATACACCGGTTATTGACGCTAGGGTTTCAGACTAATGGCTGCAATAAACATTGATGCAATCATGTGCAGTAAATGAGAACAAATGGAGAAGAGCAAATGAAAAACAATAACAGCAGCCTGAACAGCTCAGGAAAACATGTAAACAACACCAGCAAAAAAATGTATTCAGAACTAAAAATGGAAAGATTTGCTACGTCAGCTTAATCAAGCATGTGTTGCATTTGTTATCAACATCATCGGTGGAAACGTCTTTTACAGGGAAGTTGGAGTGTACTTAATCTTTTGTATTATGTTGAGATTTTAACATGAAGCAATATTTGTCATGAAGTAGATTAGGCAAAAACAGAAAATACAATGTTATGTTATGACTGCATACAGGAGCCCAAAGTACAAAAAAGAAAAAATACAGAAGGAAACAAACTGCAAAACAAAAAAATCCAACAGGCAGAATGAAGGAGGAAAAAAGAGGTGGTATGCAGAAGCTTTGACAAAGAACAAAGGAGAGGTACAGAATGAATGCAATCAATAGACAGGATGTAAAACTCCGAACAAGGCAGACGAGGCACAAACCAACCACGTAAAACAAGAAATAAAAGAATGCAGAAAAATCCCCCACAAAGGCAAGAAACCACTGTGGAGTGCCTGTAAACTGAAATTCAAGGAAAATACAGGGAACCAAATTCCATATCTAACAATAACTATAATTCTAAAATGCATTTAAGAAACCTGGAATAATCATGAAAACAAACAGGAATAAAAACTCAACGTAGCGTTCATTAAAAGGTAAAAACAATGATGATACAAAAGGATTCAAAATGCAAAAGAACTCGGTTACAGGGGGACAAAGCTCCAGGACCACTGCAGATACATGTAACCTTTTCTTTTTTTAAACTTCACAATGTAGAAAGAACACAAAGCACATGCGGGGAGAATGAGAAAAACCTTGAGCACTGCAGCCTTTTGGCATACGTACTACCTTCTCAACCAAGTGAGCTACAACAGCACTCACAGCGAGTCTCCTGAAAGAAACTTTATCTCCTTCGGGCTCTTTCTCTGCGACTCAGAAGGAGGAGACGACTCTAAAGCAGGTGTCTGTGGCAGCGCCATGGCAGCAGTTCCTTTTAAATTGAGCATCTGTGTTTTTCCAAGGCTGATGTCTGGCTGTGCTCAGAAGGTAAGCATCCTTACTTTTCTGGCACTCTGAAGAAATAGTGCAAAAAGCCCATGCTAAGGCGTATGGAGCCGCATATTGCACTGAGCCATTATCTGCCACACCAGGATTCTGCAGAAGCCCAATTTTGAAAATATGGTAAAAGGTGAGGACGTGCTGTTGTGGCCTTGGCTAGCTCCAGGCTAAGTGGCCATGGCAGAGACAGCAGGTATTGTGGTGTACTGCATCTACCTGAGAGGTGCTTCAGTGTGAATAGCACGTGTGTGCATGTATCTTCCAAAAATGTTGCCTTGGAAAAGGACAGGAGGTTATGCTCTAGTGGCAGAATGACATAAAACCAGTGGCACGATGTCAGCATTACAGAGAAACGTAGTCAGTAAATCATGGTGCCATCAGGAACAGCACAGCAACATATTGCTGACTTATATGGACTGTGTGGGTGATGGTAGCCCTGAAGTAGCAGAGACATGTCTTTGATTACTTAGAACAGGTGCGTAGCGCTGCTTTGCCTACATTTTACCTCTCTCTGCATATTCGGCAGTGGTGATGTAGCTTGCTCATTGGCAAGACATCAAGGCAACATTGCTTACCTCTGCTTAACTGCTGCTTTTTCTCTCTCTGTGCAACCCATGGGAGGCACTGAGTAGCTTGGAGATCATTTGGTGCACTTGGTTTGTGGAGCTGGATCATGTAGAGTTGTTGAGACTGACTGAATTTGCTTTTCCTTTTTCAAGGGAAGGATGCATCCTTGAAAAAAGATGCATTCCCCTTTTCAGTTGTGTCCAAAGCGATTCACAAAGCAAATCAAATGAACAACAACATTTTCACCAACAATGGCTCTGAGCATGTGCCACATGAGCTGCAGATGTTCAAAACTTGTGACATCAAACCCGTCAAGCACATAATTGTTCCATTTGTTAGCTATCAAAGCACAACCAGGAAAGAGGACAAGGAAGAGTGCCGGGGTTGATGCTGAGCATTTTGTGTGCAGGTTTGTGTGGACAGAAACATAGTTAAAGGTGCTTTTAAGAATACTTCTCTAATATATTTAATTTACAATAAATGACTGCAAAAACACAGCTGTGCAAGTTATGAAGAAAAAGCGATGGCATTAGTGATGCGGGATGAATGAGGGTTCCCAGTGACTGATGTCACTGCAGATAAACTGAATCTGCTCTATTTTAGCTGCTAAATGCGTTTTCCCAGCTGACTTTTAATTCCTGCATCTCATTAACTGAATTCTGTTTTCGTCAATGGAGCAAAGAGAAGCTATTACCATCGTGAAGCAACTGGAAGATGTGGCACGCACGTTGCAGGAGCATCAGGAAAACAAATAAAAGCTTATTTATTGCGGTGTCCTCGTATGTCACTCGAGTTTGAGTCACAGATCCATGTAATGGCTCACGTGCGGCCCGTCATCATCAAGGCCCATTTTCACACCTCAATTTCCTGTAACTTCTAACCCTAAGGATGCGTTCTTGTTCAGAAGGCTGAATGCCAACTTGTTCTTTATTTTGTCTGCTGCCTTGAAAAAATAGGAGGAGATGAAAGGAAGGTAATAACTGGCTTCTCTGCTGCACGTGAACAAACAAACTCATTTCCAAGATTTCTGCCACAGACATGCATACAGCACGTGCTTCTGCCATAATGAGTTTTCTCTTTTTATTTAGCTTTTCAATCATTTGTTGTTCTCTAAACAGGAAGCATGAAAACTCCAGCAGTGGTGTTATTACACCATCTTCAAATACCCATAACTGCTGTCTCAGACCTTTTCCGCCACCGATATGTTGATTTATTACAGTATAGATCAGGTTTCATTAACAATGTCCTGTCCTGTTAAGTTTTAGAACAAATTAGCGACACTTGAACAAATCTTAATTTCCATATAATCGACGCTCAGTCTTAACAACTGTTTAAACAAACAAATACCAACATCACTGTTCTTCTTCGCATTTATTCCTGGCCAAGAAAAATGCAAAATAAATAGTGACTTTGAATTATACACAACTAGGTGAGGTCCTAACACCAGTCAGTAAAGTTTCATTATATTCTTGCTTTAATAATAATTAAAGGAATAAATATTTGCACAATTACAGACTACTGAACACAACATTCAGCCCACATTCAACTTAATTACAGTGCAAACTTAAAGAGCACTCACAGTGATTGGTTCCTGGGTCGTTGACCCGGTAGTTTGAGTTTGTATCTTTATCTGCAGTCATTGGTTTGTTTTCATTATATTCCTGGTTCTGGTTTCATATGTAGTCTGTTCCCGGTTTCAGTTTATTCCTGGTTTATTCCTTAGTTTTCTTCTTGTGGGGATCCACCCACATGCTGTGTTTTCTCTTTTTCATGTTTAGTTCCTAAATCTCCTGGTTATTAAGTTCCTGGTTTCATCCTTGCTAGAGTTTCATGCTTTGTACTTTGAGTTCATGAGTTTATGTTGTAAGTTTGTTGTAATTATTTCAGCACTTTAAGCAGTTTTTGGTCTTGGGAATATTAAATGTTAAAGCTTTACCATCAGATTGATGTTGGATTTGCCTGCATTTAAATGGGATACGGCAATTGATAAATGATCATGAAAATCATGTATATATGGAAAAGTGGTGGTGCTAATACGGATCCCTGGGGCATACCCTGGGACCCATCATGTCCTCTAACTCAGCGGTCCCCAACCCCAGGGGCACAGACCGTTACTGGTCCGTGAGTTGCTTGGTAACGGGCCCCGAGAGTTGAGGATCGATTAAAATTTCTGGTTTTCAGGGGTTTTTAAAAATCGTTTTTAGTGTCATTTTTTTTTATCATTTTCATCATTACCTCGGTTTCCCCGGGTCTTTTCCCATGTGTTATGAATAAATCTTCTTTTTTTTGGTACTAGTGCTGGTTTTATTTTGTCGTATTTATCCGCAACACCTTAAAGGCTGTTCCGTGAAAATATTGTCAGACATAAACTGGTCCGGTAACTGCTCTAACTGACAGGTATTTTTAAAACCAATTTACATCAACAAGAAAAAAAGGATTAAATGCCGGAGGGGTATCTTTTCTATACATTAAAATGGAAGGAAACACACGTTACAGCCAAAATTATTGAAATATCTTTCTTTTTCATCTTACTTTTATGTTCATAAATGTACAAACAGCTCGGACCATATCACTACACTGGCCACATTTCAAATACTGGAAGTTCCTACATCTTCAGCATGCGCAATCATAAATAAGAATAAGAATAATTATGAATGAATGCCAGTATTCCTTTGTGCTGTGTCATAGGAAGCCAGTAAATCAGACACAAAAGCAGAACCTCCCATGATTAATCATCACTACTGGGACAAGTCAAAATATCTGCCACAGAAGAGGCTTGTTACAAATCTGAATACAAAAATCCTTTTCATTTGAGATTAAAAAAAATATATCTTGCATTCCACTGCTTAATTTCCCTGATTGCCTCTTTAGAGAGAGCTGTTTACTTTTGCGTCAAATACCCAAAGGTGATGAGTAGCAGTGCTCTGATGAAGGCCACAAGGCCAACATATTAGCCTGTTTGTTGGCATGGCCTAATATAATAGGTGTAATTGAAGTTTTGTGCTTGTGCTACCTCTTACCTTACCTGACGCTGGAGTTATAGGATTATGGTTTGGCACCATGGACAAATGTACTGGGAAGGCAAATCCTCTTCACAGACCATTTGAACTCTTTTACCTTTGTTAGTGACAGAGAGGGATGTGATTTTCTGTCGTTCTGTTTATGAATAGACTGGGATACTGTGAAACATAAATGTTTCTGCACAGACTATGTTGTCTGCCACTTCCTATTTTATCATCTCCTCTGCTTTTAAGCTGTTTTAGCTCTGTAAAAATACCACACTTATTTTGGATTAAGGCTATCACTTACCGTAATCTCACACCAACTCTATGATCCCATGATGCTGATCAAAACTTGGGCTGGGGTTGGGTGGGGGGGGGTGCCATCTGTTGTAGGACTTCCTGCTGTTCTTGTAGCTGGAGCTAGGTCTTCATGGTCTTTATATGCTGCAAAGTGAAATGATGCATCCTAATTTTATAGATGCATTAAAATATAAACATCAGCAGAAGGTGCGAAGAATAGTAAAAAATATATATATAGAAAAAGAAAACATTTTACATATTCACTGTAACTGCATTGCACATGTTAACAAGGCACGAACACCAAATTGGTTACATTTATGTTACATGTAACTGTGCTGCCTCATTTTTCTTTTTAAAAAGTAGCATTTACAGCATACAGCATTTAATATAAATAAAACTGCACTCTGCCATTCCAGCATAACCCTTGCCAGTTTTTATAAAAAGCCCACATGAAGTTTTCAGAGCACCCTTTTCAAGGTCCAAGTACACTTGTAGTTTTTTAGCGGTGATTGAAAAGTGTATGTTGCCAAGTGATTTTTATTTGTGGCAACATTTAGCCTGGATTCACAGTCACCTTCATACGGGTTTTGATTATGAATGTCAGACTCGTATAGGCCCGTGTTATTTCCTATAAAAGCTTATTTATGGTGGTTTATCAGTGGATCCTTGCCAGGTCTTATTTCTGTGTGTGAGGATGTTAAAGGGCAAAGACAGGAAGCGAGAACATTGGGAAACTATAACCTTTTACAAAACCTGCAAACCTTTGTGGATCATAAAATACGTTTTGTGTTGACCTCACTGTCACACCTAGAAAACAAACTGTTCCCATCTTGACATTTCTATCCTTGATTCACCCACAATAACTTTGGTCCCTCTTGGGCTGTGCTATAGCCTATCATCCACGATAATACAGGTGTAAATTCTTGCCTGACGGAGTGCCATACCATGATATCAATGATATGGCGACACCATGCATTTACTTTTCCTTAGTGCGTGCAACAATGAGACATGAACCTCCACTGAAGCTTTATTGAAAAGGAAACTATTTCAACAACTTCCAACAAAACACAGTGCTTTGAAAAGTGTGCAAGAAAATCGTTCCAGCTGAAGCAAACTAGTTTCACTGCTTGAGGCAAAAACACAATCTGGCTTTGAAGGAGGACACGTTAGCAGCTGGTGATGTGCAACCCAGAAGTAAACAAATGACTCCATAAGCTTCGCACTCGGTAGCTCCACACGTGTGTCAGGAGTAGTGGATGAAAATTACTGATGCAGTTAGATTTTGGAAACAAGCGTTTTAAGCAAGTTGTTCAAAAGCTCAACTCAAGATAGACCACCCAGGAGAGGAAAAGGTTTTAGTTTTATTATGAAACAGTAAGTTACTTGAGATATTTAAACTTGTTATGCTGGTATTTTACACAGAGAAACACTACTTTTGTGCTGCTGCTGCTGCTGCTAGCACCTTATAGTAATAAAATTCACACTTTTATTAGGTAGTGTGTCATGAATGACAGCAGCCCACTGGAAGGGAAGGATGAAAAATGTTCTTTGTTTACTTAAACTTATAAATGCTGCTTCTTGTAAGCTCCAAGCATTGATAAAATCTTGTTCAGTAATTTTTTTTAGTATCGTCATTAATATACATTAATGTAATTATCTGACATTTACTTAAAATAAATAGATATGTGTGTGATTCTTACTCTGAATCTGAATAAGTACGCGGGACCACTGTGTGCGGTAAGACCATCTCTTTTACTTCCTGTATTACCATCTACCGGCATGCATTGCCAGTGCGTAACACGTAATTACACAATCAAACAGTGAACACATACTGCCCATACAACAAATGTACCAGAGACAATTATGAATACACCACATCTCCCCTTTTAAACAAAAACAGAATATTCCTTTTCTCAGGACAGAACTTCTCTTTTTCAAAGCCATACAAGAACATCTGGCAAACAATCTGCATTACATTTTTAACCTTTTGTTTTTGTTTTCTTGTTCTTTTCTTTTCTTAACAACTCTTTTTAGCTTTATTTTACTGTGCTCTACAAAACCCTTATAACACAGTTACATAACAACAACCTTTTTTTTTTTCTTACAGATCTAACTTTTTAGATTTAACTATTGGCCTCCCTGACTTGGTTCTGACCACATCAGTGTTAACAGGTGTAGCAGGGATCACACTGGGTGTTTGAGGCTTCTGCAACACAGGCACATTAGCAGGTTCATGCACAGGTGAACTTAAAGGAATCAAATGCACACGATTACGCCTCACAGTCCCTTGTGGTAACTCCACTGTGTATGATCGGGGTGTAGAGTGATTTTGGATAACAGTGCCTGTAGTTTTGACATCAGTCACCCAAACTTGCTCTCCTGGGGACAGGCTGCATAAAGGTTTTGCGCGGTGGCGCCTGTTGAAGTTTGCCATGTCCATCATCCTCTTCTCCCTTTCCTTTCGAGCGAGCAGTGCGTTGTCCGGCAGTGTGGGCTCCAGCTGCGATGGAAGCATCGGCAGTGTGGTTCGCAGACGTCTGCCCATTAAAAGCTCTGCAGGGCTGTATCCGGACTGCAGTGGTGTAGCTCTATAGGCAAGAAGAGCTAGATAAGGATCAGCTGCTTTTTTCAGAAGATTTTTTACAGTCTGCACAGCACGTTCTGCTTCTCCATTACTTTGCGGAAACTTGGGACTGCTTGTGATGTGTTTGAAGCCGTATGCTGCTGCAAAGTCTGTAAAGATTTGACCTGAATACTGTGGTCCATTATCAGACATGAGGACCTCTGGGATGCCGTGACGGGCAAAGAAAGATTTCAGGTGAGTAATGACATCGTTTGATTTTGTCCTGTTTAACAAAGCAATCTCAACAAATCTAGAGTGATAGTCAACAGCGAGAAGGTAAGTTTTCCCTCCCAGCTCGAAAAGATCTGTGCCCACTCTCTGCCATGGGTGGGCAGGGTATTCTGTTGGCATGAGTGGCTCACTGTTATTGTGTCTTTCTTGAATACACGTTTTGCACTTGAGCACCATCTCAGAGATTTGTTGACTCAGCCCGGGCCACCACACTGTTTGGCGTGCACGAGCTTTACATTTTACAACACCTTGATGTCCTTCGTGTAGTTTTTCCAGCACCTCGTTTCTCATTGCTGAAGGAATGACAAGCCGTGTGTCTTTTAACAAAAGGCCGTCTTCAACAGTGAGCGTGGCTCGGTCAGGCCAGTAATTTCGCAGTAAAGGCTCTTGTTTTGCATGTTCTGGCCAGCCTTCGGTGCACATGTCCATGACGCGAGCACACACACTGTCGCTTTTCAGTTGTTCCTTCAGTGTTTGCATATATGATGAACTGACAGGCATGTTTGCTACAATACTGTCGACATATATGTCTGTGCTTTCCATTAGCTCTTTGTCTGACAGGTTCATTGGTTTTTTCAGAGGTGAGCGGGACAAAGTATCTGCTGTCCAGAGCGATTTCCCTGGGGCGTACTGCACAGTGTACGAGTAACGCATGAGTCTCATTCTGAATCGCTGGATCCTGGGTGGCAAGAGATCCAGAGCTTGTCCTCCCAGTAAGGAAACGAGAGGTTTGTGGTCCGTTTCAAGACAAAAATGTTTACCAATCAGGAAATCACGAAAACGCTCACACGCCCATGTAGATGCCAGTGCCTCTTTTTCCACTTGTGCGTATCGTTGTTCTGTAGGAGAAAGGGACCTCGATGCATACGCCACTGGTCGCCATCCTTCTTCCCACAGCTGCAAAAGAACACCTCCGAGACCATAGGATGAAGCATCTGCTGATACTTTAATGTCTCTGTTGGGGTCATACATTGCGAGCACTGGGGGTGAGGTCAGGGCATCTCGTAATGTTTTGAAAGCTCTCACTTGGTCAGTTCCCCAATACCATGCGTTCTTTTTGGAAAGAAGATCTCGCAGGGCTTTGTCTTTTTCAGCTAAATGGGGGATGAACTTGCCCACTTGATTCACCATGCCCAGAAAACTGCGCAACTCTGACACATTAGTTGGCTCTGTCATTTCTGTAATTGCTTCCGTTTTCTTCGGGTCAGGACTGATTCCTGTATCCGCTATGATGTGACCCAAGAAAGCAACCTTGCTCTGGGAGAGCTCGCATTTTTCAACATTCAGCGTTATGCCTGCTTTTTCCAGTCTTTGCAGTGTAGCATGGAGACGGGAATCGTGCTCCTGATGGTTACGTCCCCACACCAACACATCGTCAATGTGACACACCACTCCTTCGAGACCCTCGATGACCTCCGCCATCATGCGCTGAAAGTGTTCGGGCGCTGAGTTGATCCCAAACGGTAGGCGGTTAAAGTGGAACCGCCCAAAGGGTGTGATGAAGGTGGTGAGTTTGGCAGACTCATCGGACAGGGGAATCTGCCAGAAGCCCATGTTGGCATCCAGTTTGCTAAACACTTTGGCTCCTGCGAGCATTCCGAGACTTTGTTCAACCGATGGCAGCACATATTTTTCCCTGCACACATACTCATTTAGTCCGGTAAAGTCTACGCAAAGTCTTAGCCTAGGGCTGTTTTTCTTTGGAACAACAACCATGCCGGCACACCAATCCGTTGGTTCCTCAACTCGGGTAATGACACCAAGCTCTTCCATTCGTTGGAGTTCCTCTTTCACCCTTCCCATCAGAGGCAGAGGAAGCCTTCGCGGAGTTTTGAGTGAGTACGGCACAGCATTCGGTTTGAGTTTAATGTGATAGGCCCGCTGCACTTTCCCTAGACCATTGCAAAGTTTAGGGTAAGTAGTCTTCAGAGTGTCCATTGAAACCGCGTCAACTCGCACCAGCAGGCCAAGAGCTGTAATGGCGGGCAGGCCTAGCAGTGGAGTGCTCAGGTTTCTTACAACATAGACCTTCTCTGTTGTCTGTTTCGCTCCGTAGTTGAGCTGTAGCTTTGTAAAACCTGCAACGTCCAGTGGTGTTTTTCCAGGGCCTAACAAAGGTTTTTCTGGCTGCTGGAGAACTGGTCTGTGTTCGTTAGCAAAAATCTTTGATAAGTCCGAGTCAGCTATTACAGTCACATCTGCTCCAGTATCCAGTTTGAAAGTGATTTTTGCATCTTTCACTTGTATGTTGGCTGTCCACGCCTGGCCGTCACTGGAAACTGAGCCTAGGAAGAAACCTTGCTCCTCTTCCTCCTCAATACTTTGCACTGTCTTGCTTTGTCTGCAGACTCGCTGGTAGTGACCTTTTTTTCCACATAAATGACATTTTGCATCATTTGCTGGGCACTCAGGTTTCGGATGTGGAGAGCCTCCGCACTTGTAGCATTTGTTACTTTGTCTCTTGCTATATTGCTGTTGTGTTTTGACAGTTTTATTTTTGAACATGTTGAACTTTGTTTTGTCGTGCTTTTGTATCACTCTGTCAACTGTTTTCGCATTTACATGCATTACATTTGTTTCACTTCTCAAAGCTGACTGTTGCTTTTTGATTTCTTCTGACTGCCTGGCCATATTTATAGCTTTATCCAAGTCCAAGTCTTTTTCCATCTGCATGCGCTCAGACAGCCTCGTGTCGGCCAAGCCCACTACTATTCTGTCTCTTATCAGCTCATCGTGGAGCGGTCCGTAGTTACAGTGCTCTGCTAATGCATGCAAGGCAGTCACGAATGCATCAACAGTCTCATTCGGCTCTTGTTTGCGCATATTAAAACGTGCGCGCTCATAAACAACATTTTTCCTGACAATGAAAAAGTTGTGGAAGCTATCTCTCACTTTAGCATAGTCCCGTTGGTCTACATCACTTAACTTTAGTCCTCTCAGGACGTCATCCGCTTCGTCTCCCATACAATATATGAGAGTGTTCACTTGATTTTCCTCCGAGCTCGCAGACAGATTACTTGCCTGACGGAATCTCTCGAAGCGACGGACCCATCTTGTCCATTCGTGTGGTTTGGAAAAATCAAAGGGCTCCGGTGGTTGGATGCTAAACGTAGCGCTGGGAGTGCTAGCCGCGGTGCTAACTCCTGCCCTCGGACGATCGTCTACGTCGTCATTCGGCATTTTGTTTCCACCTTCCCCTTCTCCTCACACTCGGCAGATGTATGGAGTCTTACGAGTCACACAGCACTTCTGACACCATGTGTGATTCTTACTCTGAATCTGAATAAGTACGCGGGACCACTGTGTGCGGTAAGACCATCTCTTTTACTTCCTGTATTACCATCTACCGGCATGCATTGCCAGTGCGTAACACGTAATTACACAATCAAACAGTGAACACATACTGCCCATACAACAAATGTACCAGAGACAATTATGAATACACCACAATATGGTTTTGAGGCTTTATTACCCACCCCCAATCTCTCTTCATCCCTTTATCCCTGAATCAAGCTTTTGGTGCCATCCATGATTTGACTACACCCTCAGCCTATTGGTAAGCTGTCAGTCAGCCATGGGTAAATGCAACATCGATTTGATTAATCAAAAAGCAAACTGAGGACAAATGTGGGCAAAGGGGTCATCCCTGCAACCTAGATGTGTCTATCAGTGCCAGTGCACCTACTTGAGTCTCTGCACGAGAAAGTCAGAAAGGAAAAAACAAGAGGAAGTAGAAATTACTTTTATACAAAGTGCTCACTTTGGAAAGACACCCAACAGATGATACAACCATTTACTTCCTTTTTAATTCAGGTAACTACAAAACCCACAGTAGCAATTAAAACACAGTGACTTCTGAACTAAACACAGAAGAAGAAGAAAACTTAAAATAGGAACTGAGGCTAAATAAAAACCAGGAATTTAGTTCTTTTTTTTTTTTTTTTTTTTTTTTTTTTTTTAAATGGAAGTGATGTTGTAGGTGACGTCAGACGCCGGAGATTTTGGCGGAGAAAAAGCAAATGGTAGCATAGAGTTTAACAAAGGTTTTCCAAGCTTCAGTATTACCAAATATACTAATCAATTGTCATATAACTAACAACATCTGTTTTATCATCTCTAACACCCTGGAGGACAACGGGGAGAGTTTAGACGCTCTCCAAGATTACATCGACCGCTGTTTTCAAGATTTAGTAATGCATAAGGCCCAGAGTGCATCTTCCCCGGCCAAAATCGAGACGCCGTCATCGAAGAGAAGTCGCCAGGCAGACTCCCCCGGTACAACATCGCCTGCCGGCAAAGACATCGCAGAAATCCTGGAGTCAATCGACAAGCGATTGTCCAGTTTCGATGCGAGGCTGTCCCTGGTGGAGATTTTACACCGGGAATTTAAATCTCTGAGAGAATCCCTGGAATTCAGCCAGCAGCAGGTGGAAACGCTTGCCGCTGAAAATGCCACGCTACAGGAATTTAGTTCTAAATATTGAACAGTGAGACAATCTAAACTCCACATAAACCAAACAGGAACCATAACTCAAATAATCCAACAAAGACTAATGCTCAAAATCAGTAGAACAATAGAAGAAGCAGGAGTCAAAAACTAACAATTAAAAATGAAAATACTGAAATAAGAGTAGAACTATTCAAAGACAGAGACTGTGAACACCAAATCTACGACCATGATGGGACTATCTCAGTGTCTTCTGTTTCTTCATGTATGTTTGAGGTGTATAACAAATGGAAATTACACGTGATTAAACTCTACTATGACTAAGTATCACAACAACATGTGCTTCAAAAGCTCTGAACATTAGGTTTTGTGTTTCTTGTTCTGGCAAAGAACAAAAACAGCAGACATGATTAGTACTGTGCTCCTGGCTCTGCTCTCAGTCAAGGTTCGTGCATTGATCACTCAAAACGTTGCAATTCCTGAGCATAAAAGGAAACATTGAGCACAAGGGATTTTCAACACAACAGCTTTAAACATATTAAAACTTCAGCAAAGGTTTGAGCTGTCACTTCAGAAAGCATTGTGCCAAAAACAAAAGAAGTCAGTCTAAATTTGAGAAAAATTATTATTGATTTTGACAAAGCAGGAGATGGATATACAAAGCTTTCATGGCATTTTCAACTGTTAAGAACTGGAGTAAGAAGTGTCATCAAGAAATACAAAGAGCGCCATACAGATAGAACAAGTACTGTCACAGTGATGAATAGTGATGTGTCGGTCGCAAACGAAACGCTCTTAGAGCCATATCTTTGACGTGAATGACGCGAGCCGGCTCCTTATGGGTTTTATTTTCTTTCTCTCACCCTCTCTCTCGCACTTTTTTCCGCTTCACTCCGCACGCGAGCCTTGTGCTTTGCGCTGGGCAGTGGGCCGGTGGTTACACTCAGCCAGGGTGCCAGGGACAACAATGTCACATTAGAAAGGTATGGTAATCATCCACAACTATTTTCAGTTGCAGATGATAAAGGATTCAGAAAGTTTATTCATGCAGCCCCATATGACAGAGAATATGCATCTTCTTTTTGTTTTCATATTATAATTTATATTTAATTGTGTTGTGGTTTGCAGTGTTTTGTGTTGTTTCACTTTAAATTTGTTTAAAAGGAAAAAGCTGAAAATTTAAATAGTTAAAAGCTGAAATGTGAATAATTGGTTTTTTGTATTATTTGATTTATTTATTACATTTTATGTGGAGTGAATAAATAAATGTCTATTTATGGTGGCCCCTAGAAACAAAGCACGTAAAAACTTTAAAACACGTACAAAACACAACAGAAGTGCTCCAGGATGCTAGGCGCAGTGTTGAGCTTTTGTTATAGTGGCTACACAAGCCAGGAAGTACCAAAGACCGGATTTGGTGTGTGGTAGTAACAGGTAAATGAACATTTTTTTTAAATTATTTGAATATATATGAGTGCTTGTGTATAAATACACAAACAATACACATATGCTTTCAATTGTGTAATTTCAGTGATCTAGGTATTGTCATGGTCCGGGTGAATACGGGGTGTTTCCACTCTGCTGGGCTCCACCTTCAGACGGAGACTCCAATCAGCTTCCACACCTGGTTCCAATCAAGTCACCTGCATATAAGACCAGCGTTCACGACAGACCCCTGCCAGATCTTCTGCTAACACATGTTAGTGCTAGGCCGCCAAGCCCTTGCGAGAACTCTGGATTACTGTTTTTTCTCCTCACCGTGTTTTCTTTCCTTTTTCGCCATAGGACCCATCTGCCTGCCTCCCTGCTCAGCTCCCCACTCCAAGCCTATTCTGGATCTGCTTTGGACCAACTGCCTCCCTCTGTGTCTGCATTTGAGTCCACACCCACTGCCTGGCCCTCTCGGCCGCAACAGGTATCTCTGTTTTGGAAGTTCAGTTAACGCTAGAAATGTGTTTTAGAGTTTGTACGTGCTTTGTCTCAAGAGGCCACTGCATATATTTATATATAAACATATATAAATAAACTTTTTTTTACATTAGTAATTCCTTTTGTGCATAATTTTATATTATTGTTAATAATAAATTAATTAAAGCAACAAAACAACCTGATGAGCCGGTTGGGAGCCGAAAGAGCCGGCTCTTTTTAGTGAGTCTAGCCGAAAGTGCCGGTTCTCTAAAAGGAGTTGGAAATCCCATCACTAGTGGTGAATGACCTGTGCAAGCCGGTAAATGAAGTCTCAAAGAAAACAATCACTAGAACCCTGCACAGGAATGGACCGCAAGGTTGCTGATCAAGAAAAAGTCCACTTCTGCAGAAGAGACACCTTAAAGCCAGTCTGAAGTATACTAAGGACAGCCTGGAGAAGATTATGTTTACTGGTCAGATGAGATGAGAAACCCAAAGAACACCTGGGACTAAAACATGGTGGTGGGAGTAGCTTCAGTTTATTTGGAACTGGGCAATTTTATCAAGGTGGAAGGACTGTGAAGAAGGATATATGTGAAGACTTTGAAAGAAAAACTCAAGCAGTGAGCAGCAAAGCTGGTTTTGGGTCATCACTTTCTCTTCCAATGCAACAATGACCCAAAACCTGTGCTGCTACTGGTTAAGAACGACCTCAAAGTAAGAATGTAAGGCCTAACTTTAATCCCACTGAAAATCTGTGGGGTGAACTGAAGACCCATGTTCATGCCAGAAGACAACCAAATCTGGAGAAGCCTGAGAAATTCTCAAAGTAGAATAGGCTGGTATTGCACAGGACACGTGTGTGAGACTTTTTGTGAGACATTTTTAAACTACAACAAACAAACTACAGGCTGTACAGAATGAATACAGAAAAAACTATTACTGTACCATTGAGAGATAGTTTTAATAGTTTTAATCCTGGTAGTTTTTGTTTTTTGTGAAATGATATTGTTCCTGTGTGCATGCAAGTAAAATAATGTAAACATCTAAAAATGAAACCAGGATGTTTGGAAAGGCTGTGTTAAGAAATTAATTCCTTTGGAAATACTTAATAAAAAAATCATAGGGTGAATAATTCTGTCCTTAGCTGTAAGAGTAATTTCAAATAGGAAAGCATTAAAATCCTGCAGGTTTATATTGGACTGACTTTGGACAGATGTCTGCCAAGTCTAGTTGTACTGAGGAAGTTAACCGTACATCACGTCCTCTGAAGATAACGCATTTATTATCAGTTTGGGACCTCATGATGCAGTCTGTTGACTTATGTTCCAAGGCAACTAATAATTTTTTGAGTATTCAATACGACATGGATATCAAAGTATTTGTTTCTTTTCCACTATCTTTTATGTATGAATTCAGATGCATTTGAAATGGTATTTTAAGTATCTTGTATTTTAAAGCAGCGGTCTCCAACCTTTTTTGTGCCACGGATCGGTTTATGTCCAACAGTATTTAGACCGGCCTTTAAGGTGTCGAAGGTAAATACAACAAAATAAAAACAGTATTAAAAAAGATTTATTGATAGCATATGGGAAAAGACCCAGGGAAACCGAGTTAATGAAAAAAAAAACAATTAAAAAAATAACGATAAAAACTGATAAAAACCCTGAAAACCATGCACTTCACACCCGAGCCACAATTCTCACGTCCCGGTACCAAACGACTCATGGACCAGCACCGGTCTGTGGCCCGGGGGTTGGGGACTGCTGTTGTATAGTTCTGAGATTGAATTCAGCCAAATTCAATATGTCCTCTGCTCTCAACCCAAAGTGTACATATGCTTGTAACTAAAGCCTGCTAAAACATAATTGGCCCGTAGTTACTACTGGAAGCACAAACAAGTCAAAGCATAAAATTTAGGGTAGCAAAAACCTTTTGTACAAATTTTGCTGTTCTTACGTATGCAGATTAACTATGTTGCCAAAAATACCTTTAACTTTTACCTTCCGGTGCTCCAGTTACTTCCATGGCCTCAGGTGTATAAAGTCAAGCAGCTACACAACCAGACTGTTTATGCAAACATTTGTGAACTTGTTGGTCGGTCTCAAGAGCTCAGTGAATTCTAGTGTGCTACCGTGATAAGATGCCATGTGCAAAAAGCCCAGTCATGAGATTTCCTCACTTCTAAATATTCCACTGTCAGCTGTTAGTGGTGCTATAAGTGGAAGCAAGTGGGAATGACAGCCATGAAGTGGGAGGCCATGTAAAATCAATGAACATGCTGAGGCACAGTGCGCAGAGGTTACCAACTTTCCTGTAGCGTCAGTCACTACAGCCCTCCAAGATGGCATCGCATCCAAGCCTTACATCACCAAGCACAATGCATAGTGTCGGATGTAGTTGTTGTTGAGAACCGGTTCCCACCGTTTCAATTCCTTGGAATTGTTTGCCATTTTTGCAAACGATTCCTTTATCGATTCCAGTCGCCCCGAATGACTTCACCACGTTGCGGAGCGTCATTTACTTGGCAGGAAACATGGCGGCTCAAACGCTCAAAAGTTTGGTTATACTTTACGAGAACGGATGACAAAAGGGCAACTTGCAATACTTAAAGTAGATATTTCATTTAAGGGAGGAAACACTACGAATATGCAAAAGCATTTGCTCACAAAACACGCTATGACCTTAAATGAATGTCATGTTTTTAATTCCGCTCGACTCGTGAATCTCAACCCAGCAGCAGCGGTAACGTTTGCGTGTCCTCTCCCGTTAATGCGGCAGGTAAATAATCAGCTAACAGTGCATATTATGTTAGTGCGATCTGCCTTATTACAAAACCTGCCATTACTGTGCATTTAGGTGACCATGATGAGAGAGACAGAGTCTGGCTCAGACTGGCAGTTCTCGCTCCAGTCTGCCGGTAGCGTCTCCTTTCAGGCCAGGATAGACGAACGTCACCGAGCAGTGACTAAGTTTGTGGTCAAAGGCTGCCACAGCAGATGCCCCGATTTTCGGTAAGTGAATGTGTTTAATTGTAGGCAGGGACATTACTGGATATTCTTGTGTAATTGCTACAGAATAATTTATGTTATACTTTGTTATTGCTACAGAAGAATATTTATTTTATTATTTTACATTTACAATTTTTTTTTTTCCTGGGGACCCTGTGACACCCCATTGAAGAGCCGTAGGCTGGATCTCTTAAGATGTCACTGTTGGGTTTGTAAGGCCATGTTACTCCTAAATTTCTATCTTGTTCAAAGAGAAGATATAAAACAAAGTTCTAAGCTAATTGACCTTAGTGTTCTCCTTTTTTAAAAAGAATCAATAAGAGAATCAATAAAGAATCGAATCATTAAACAGAATCGAAAATGGAATCGGAATCGTGAAAATCGTATCCATACCCATCCCTACTAACAATACTTTTTAAAGTGTTCAAAATGAATAAAAATGTAATATCTTTACTTTTTCTCCAAACAGATTCAAGTCATTTCTTATTCAGATTGAAATAAATCAGTGCTTAATAGAAAAAAATGATTGAAGCTGAAGAGACATTCAGAACTGTAACATCACTGCCAACTTATTATCACATTTTAAAATGCAGCCTCACCATTCTTCTCTGTCCTGCTCTCCGACACAGTCTGTCCTTCTCCGTCTTCATCACTTTAATGCCAAATTGTCTATTTGAAGTAACGACTGAGTGCAAGTTAATTATGAGAAAGACTGACAGAGGAAGAGAGGGACAAACGTGTCTTGTCTGGCCAAAATTCCACTTTCCCCAATTGGACAGCAGGCGGAGAGCTGCCCCCGGCTGACTGGAGCACCAATTAACATCCACAAAGAGAGGCATGAGGAAACCTTTCTAACTCAGTGCTGTGACCTGACATTCACCCATGCAAACTGTGTATATTAACAGCCTGCCAATGAGGCCATAATGAGATCACACCCAAGCAGGACAGAACTTTGGCACAGTATACTGACTGGAACTCTTACATGATCTTCAGTAGTCATGTTTTATAATATAGAGCTCACAAAAATATACGATTAAAAGTACAATTCCATGTATATTTCTTTAATGCTACAACAGGACACAGAGGCTTCTACTTGTATATATACTGGAGTTAAAAGCAAAAGCAAACTCACTGATGTGCTATTTTTAAAAACCTTTATTGGCTTTTCTTAATAATAAATATGACATTTTTTATTTGACTGAATTTTCATGTCATAGTCAGGTGAAAAACATTTACATAGGAATCTAGCACCCAGTTGCTGCTAATGAAAAGCACTTGATTAACTGATTCTCAGTGTTATGGTGTGACCACCTTTATTAAAGTAAAAGTTTTTGCATTTCGCAGGTCTGAAGCCTTCAGTTGTGTGCGAACACAAAGGATGGACATCACCACAAATTCACCCCAAGACCGGATTGTGCAATGCTCAAAGAAACAGCAAAAATCCCAAGAGCTACATCTCAGACTCTGCAGGCCTTGCATTGTTCGCATTGTTAAATATTAAAGCTCATGGAACAAGCTTTTGTTCCATCCAAACATGTATGGTTTGTTTGGATGAATTGCCAGGAGAAAGCTGCTTGACTATAAAAAAAAAACACACAAAAACATGGCAGCATGGTTTAGGTTTGCAAACTGCATCTGAGCAAACCACAAGACTTTAGGAAAAATGCCATCAAAGTGGAGATTTTTGCCCATAATGCACAGTCTCATGTTTGTCAAGAACCAAACACAGCATATCAGCATTACCACATGTTTAGGATGGTGGTGAAGGGGTGATGATTTGGGTTTGTTTTGCAGCCACACGACCTTGGCATCTTGCAGTTAGTGAGCTGACCATGAACTTCTCTGTATACCAAAGTATTCTAAAGTCAGAAATAACGCCATCTGTCTGACAGTTAAAGCTTGGCTGAAACTGGATCATACAACAGGAAATGATCCTAAGCACAGCAGCAAATTCAGTGGCAGGACTTTGAGAGAGCTGTGCATAAACAAGTACACACAAACCTTAACACACTGAAGAGACCCATACCAGTTATTAGAAGACTGTCATTTACTTTAATATTCTTTCCAAGAAACAAAGAAACGTGTTCTGTAAAAATAAACGTAACTTTTTTAAAAGTCATTTGGATTTTCATCTTAATACTTTTGACATTTAGCCAGCACAAAACTCTTGTGATACACTAGTTGTTGTTAGTCAAATTCGAGCTATTAAAGATGACGTAACCAGAAAACATCTTTTAACCCGTGCCGTAACCTGCACCTCCCAAGACATGTCACTACACGTTGAGTTGACTCACCTAACACTGACGTGGATGGTGTGGAAGATTGCGGTGTGGAGTTATGAGTCATTTCCAGTTATGTTGTAAGTTAGGACGTAGACTTCCAGTAGAATCAAATACACAACCATAAATAACTACACAAAATACAACATAGATAACTATGCAAACTCCTTCTTTTGCTGTTTTTATGGTTCCACTTTAGCGGTTCTTACTCAGACACTTAATCAGAAACTGAAAATATAAGGAAAAAAAAGTATTTTTCACACTATAAGGCGAACTTAAAGTCCTTTAATTTTCTCAAAAATTGACAGTCCGCCTTATGTATGAATTCTGGTTGTGTTTACTGACCTTGAACCAATCTATGTGGTACACGGCACAAAATATGTCAAAAAATGTTTTAGTACGACTTTGGTAAGCTACGAAGCCGCACCACCTGATGGGTTGTCGGACCATTACTACTACCATAGTCAGGAGCCTCGTGGAGTCATCTGGGTCCAAATTCCGCTTCAGGTCATAAAGTCAAAGGGATATTGTGCCATAACTGAGAGTTAAAAGTGGTCTAAATTCTTTAGCTGCCTCCCATTTAACATCCAGGGACCCATGAAAACTGAATTTATTAAATTTAATGGAGTTAGAAGCTAGCGGAAGTTAGCTCGCTAGTTTCCACCTAAACATGATATAGCATGTTCTGACTGAGAGATTTCTGAACAAATGCAAATGTGCAGCTCTGCTATCACTTTCAACATAAATGAAGACAGAAAACTAAACAGCAGTGACGTTTGTAGGGTTACTTAAGTTGGGCTAGCTGGTATATAATGATGTGCTATGTAATCGCTAGCTAACAGCTATGTTAGCATAACATAAACACAGTGAAGCTGGAGGATGAACACTAACTTTTTTCCACTCGATAAAAGTTAACCTGAGGGTTCCTGATGGTTAGGGACAAATGCAATCTGCATGGCAGGATGCTGTAAACGGACCAAACTTCAGTCAGGAGAACAACTGAGATAATCCTCCCACAATACGAGGTTAGTCATTAATATACTGCAACAACATGGGAATAGAGCAGCTGTGAGAGAATTCAACATTAATGAATCAATGGTGCGGAAGTGGAGGAAGCAAGAAGAATGATTTGAGTAAAGTTTGACTTATCTGACTGTTTGGTTTCGCTTAATGCACCTTATAATCCGGTGCGCCTTATGGTCCGGAAAATATGGTTTATATATGTTCAAGTGATTGAACGAACCACCTGGCAAACTGTAAAGAAAAATGAACATTAAGGGCTTGCAAATCGCTAGCATTTATTAATATTCATTTTGGAGTTCATGTTTCTATGACTTTGATACTTCCCATTATAACCCCTGGGAGCCCAGTTGAACTGAAGTGTGCAAAACATGCCGGAGCAGTTATGAAAAACAGTTATGCAACTGTTGAGTCCACATAAAATGCAGGAAATACTACTGCAGGAATGTGGAGCACTGTTGGTGTTGCAGGTGGAGCTTTCCATTCAGCCTTTTTGAAATGAGAGAGAGAGAGAGAGGGGGGGAGGGGGGTTGCTAATTCATATGGTGCTCAGTGCTGACTGACCTGAAAAATAAGTACAAAGTGTTCCCTCCTGTCTTGCTGCGGAGATCCGTGTCAGCTCAACAGTCTGTGGAGATGTGCAAAGATATGGTGCCCCTTTCTTTTGCTTTCCTTCCTTGTGTCTCTCTCCTTTGCTTACACCCCCTCCTATCTTTTATCTCCTCCATTAAAGAGCTGAAATTAAATCTTTGGCAAAGCTCCTGCAGTAATCCTGGATTCCAGGACTCTGCACTTAAACTGAGGTCGGCCTGAGATCAACCTATTCTCTTTTAGTCTCACTGTGACTATTTTGTTTTGTCCTCTTGTTGTACTGTACAAGAAAGACAGTAACTGAGAGACATGAACTGTTTTTTGTTTTGCTTTTTGTCATGCCAATCCTATTCATCCATGTGTTACAGGAAACTCACGAATCATAGTTTGATACATTGTTTATGTGGTTCTCAAGTTTCACTGATACATAATAGCAAAGAAAGAAAGAAAATCTCCTAGAGTGAGCAAAGTTTTAACAAAAAGGCAGAAATAAGGAATTCACGTTCGTCCCCTTATTTAAGCTCATAAATCAAGACTACATTCTAAATAGATTATAACTGTTTAATATAAAATGGGCATTAAAAAGATGCTTCACAATAACTGATGGGGCGCACAGTTTTGATACAAGGAATGCATGCATCAGGTCTGCCTCGTTATCTTCTCAGATTTTGCTTCATTGATATAAACAATTCTGCAGATTCTGCAGATATAGCAGAGGTTCACCAGCTAAAAAGTACCTTGCATGGCGTACGAGCATTTTAAGACGCTTTTGCATTGTGTGCATGTTTGAAATTTTTGACTGGATGAACTGAAGTGACACACGATAATCCCGACATAGCCTTAGAGTTCTGTTTACATTGTGCCATAAAGGGCGATATGAATCGTTTGGGGAGCATTTGGAGACTTTCAAAATAGCAGGAAAAACACGTTAAATTCACAAGTGAAAGATGCTGTGTTAAACATGTTCATCAAGGAGGAACTGACATATATTTCCTTGGACCAATTATGTCAGTGGGCCCAAGTTTACATCAGAAGATTATGTCATCTGGTTTAGAAATACTCAGCTTGTTTGCACAAGCGTATTTTTAGCCTCTTGCTCAGACAGGAGAAACACTCCTCTCACTCACTGCTATGAGAACAGATCACCCCAGTAGAGAAGTGAAAGTGATAAAGTGGTGCAAAATTCATCGCCACACCAGCAAAGCTAACTATGACAGCAAAGTCATGATACAATTTCTTGACACC
This sequence comes from Mchenga conophoros, assembly GCF_057382185.1. Classification (NCBI taxonomy): domain Eukaryota; kingdom Metazoa; phylum Chordata; class Actinopteri; order Cichliformes; family Cichlidae; genus Mchenga; species Mchenga conophoros. The sequence goes on from NC_140540.1 coordinate 39,313,069, forward strand.
TTCCATTCTCCCATTCACTTCCAAACTGAGCAAAGAAGGAAAATTGTAGCAAAAGGTCTTCACGTGTTTCCAAGTACTGAAGTTCATTACACTTTTACTCACGTGACAAGAGAATTGTTGCACCTCAGCTGGAAACAGTGCAGTGAAATATGCAGAGATTTTTTTATTCTGCTAGAGCAAGTCTAAATACAAAAATAACTTGGCTAGGACCTGCTTACAGAAATGGGGCAGCACAGTGGTCTCGGGTTAGTTCTTTTTCCTCAGAGCAAGAAAGTTGTGGGTTTGAATCCACTGACCAGCCTGTGTCTGGGTGGATTTTCTCTGTTTTTTTTTATAGATTTTGTTTTTCAGGTTGTGTGTAGCTTTCCTTCAGCTAATCTGGAGCTTTCAGTGCAATGCATTTAAGAAGTCTGCACTATACTAAAGACTGGCCCATACTCTTATCTATGAAGACATCTTCAATCCTTTTTTAATCAACAGCAACATTTACAGAACTATTTGGACTTGGAGTCAAATTCAACAGTAAAATCATAATCAGATATAATTGTCTGATGTCTATGAAGCTGTCTATTAAGGGGTTTGACAAAATATCCTGTTTATGCTCTTCTTTCATAGGACTAGCTCTGAAGTAACACTAAAGCAGTGTTACTGACATCTGCCTGCATGAATATGACAGGGATGAGAAAGAAAGAGAATGTGTGAACGCGGTACCATGTGGTGAGTTGCGTCTTTGTGGAATCAGCTGGAAGAGCAGCCAGCCTGTGGCACATGACATGAAAAATAATCTCACCTGACAATAATTTGTATTAAGCTACCATTCAGATTTAATTACTTCTTAACCCTTTAAGACCTACCATAGAACCAAGTCCGCAAGAGCTTATATTATATTTTTTACATGCTGCAGTGCCATCTTTGGGAGCATTTCAAGTTGCTATACATCAATACAACCATTACAGCCTAAATTCTAATAATATGTATACATTAAGTGCATAGTAATTACATAAATTGCAAAAAAAGTGCAATAAACTACAAAAAAATTGAAAATCATTTTTGTTTTTCTAACATATATTTCTAGTTAGAGAAATTTAAGAGGCTTATCCCTCAAAACTGTAAATACAAAAAAGTTGCACAAAATAGTTTCCCACCAAAGGAAATTTATTTTGAGTGTCTTCATAGTTTTATTTTTGAAATACACCAATTTTTATACACTGCAGGAAAAACAAAAATAAATATTATAGTGCAAATTTGCAAAAAAGCAGCATATGCATCAAAATAAACTATTTCCAGCAGTGCAATATGAGTCCTAAGCATCCCAGAAACGACACAGAAAGTCATAAAGTCAAACATAACTTTTAAAAACACCAGTGTAGGCTCATGAGGCCCTCATGGTAAAAAAAATACATTTCCGCGAAAATGACGTCACTTCCGGTTTCGGGCAGGTGATGGCAGACAGGCGATCGTTCACGCTGACGTCTATTCCAACATAGGAAGTGTTACGAACAGCTGATTGGATCGGCAAAGTGTGTTTCTGGAATATTGTGTTTTTGTTGCTTTAAGTGCTTTTTATGCAGTTTTTGCAAAGCTATATGTGAAAGGAAACTGTGACCTAAGACAAGCTGATGGCATAAGATGTAAGTCCAACTCCTCCGGTTTCATATGCAAAAAAAATTATTGCGCTAGCTCACGTGGTTGCAGAGCTACCGGGATTTAAATGTAGTTGCACAAAACGGAGCGTGCCAGCTCTGACCGGTTTTAAAGGGTTAAATGAAGGAGCTGGAATGCCCTTCGAGGTCATTTGTGCCAGACTTTAAGGATTACTTTCCCTCGCTTTCTCAGTCACGTCCACTCCGGACTCGTCGCCTCTCATTTCAAAACAGCAAGGATGTGATGCAACCTTGCTAACCACTGTGTGTCTCTATGTCCATCTTTTATTTACAGTATGTTGTGAACGGGCTACGTTTGACCTGATGCTTCCTGAAACTCCTCCAACAATTTTTCTTTCATTAATCTATCTAATATTTTTGATAACATTGTCTTTAGAATTACCATGATAGCATGCTGTTGTTGGCTGATACCAAATAGTGTATTGCTAAAAGAAAATGTGCTTTAGTATTTTTGTACATACACATAAAAAGACTTCTGACAGCATCTATTTGGCTCACATTTCGGCTCACTGAAGCATGGAAATGTCATGCCGAACAGTTTGGGTCGCACAAGGGTGTAACATTTTATTTGGTGGTATTTGATGGTTTGGGCCCCAGGAAGACTAGCAACCACTGTTGTGGAAGCTAATGGGGTTCCTTATAAATAAACAAATAAACAAACAAGCATATTGTAACACACTAGAGCTGGTTTCATCCAGGGAGTTACATTCTTATAGTTTTGCATTCTCACAAACACTGCAGTACATCACGTCAAGTGTAAGGCCATAACACAGACCCTCCTGAACTCCTCAGCTGGTCAAATTCACATGTAGCTCTACATATACAGCTGAGAATGACTACGAAGCTGGACTTCAGAGAGAGTGCTGTGGGGAAAACAAGAACAAAAACTCCCAACAGCATTAACAGACAAAGGGCAACATGAACTGAACTGCTTCAGGAAAGTTCCACTCTGCTGTTTTGTAATAGTGTGTGGGCACGACTGTAGAGGATGAAGCCTGTGTGAAAAAAAACTAATTATGCTGTACTCAAACAGCCACGTGTGAGATTGTGCCTGGTCAAGCTGGCTGCACAGAAACGGTTGCTAAGGATTCATAAACACTACTATATTTTCAAGCCGAAACTTCAAAGAAATTGTTCACATGAACTTCACATTTGCATTCAGAGGAGCTTGTTTCTATGACATTATCACAGGACTATGCAAACTGCACCTACACTGTAATTTAAAATGTGAATGAAAGCATATTTGAATCATTGTTTCCCTCTCAGCAGCTCAGTGCTATTTTGACTAAGTATGTTTTTTCACGCAGTGTCATATCATAATGAGAACATATACAGTCTGCTGACTGAGTTGAAAACAAGGAAAATATTGCACTACTTTTTCAAAACGGCATGCTCGGAAAGGAACTGGTTACAATTAAAATGAAAATGTGCTGCATGAACAAGATAAATACTTTGTGAACACCCACAAACAAGCAACAAACAGACTGTCAAGGGCACACAGACAGCTAAGCCAGAGAGACAGGGTTTGTGCATCTGTGAGTGCAAGCATCAGGGCTGTGGGGGGAGCAGGCACGACACCGGCACGTGTTATGGCCGCTTGCTGTGGCACCCTGGTGCCTTGAGGGAAGGGTGAAAGGGGCTGATTGATCACCTGCTGCACAGAGAGGCTTCAGTCAGCATTATACAGAAAAAGACAGTGATAGAGGGAAACAAAAAAAAGGCAAGAGAACAGATGTGTAGAGATTAAGAAGAGAAAATAAATGCTAATCATAAGAAAAGGAATAAAAGAGATAACTAGGAGAGAAAGTGATTAAGAGAATGCTTATAAAGAGCAGGGAGGAGAGGCGATGAGACACAAAGACTCTCCACGTGATCATGTGGTCACAGAAAACAGGACGGAAAGAGGCATACAGCAGAATCTGCTTTTCAGCATCACGTGAAAAGATAATTTTCCCCCTTTGTTTCCCATCACATCACTGCATGTGTTCAGCACGTGTGCTGAAGGAAGTATTTTTACCGGGTTGTCAGAGTGACATGCTCCTTCTTCATTTAATTTAACCATTCAAAGATTTGACAGCTGAGTAATTGATGGCTCCACAGGAAAATACTTCGAGGTAAATGTTAAAGAAAAAAAAGTTCCTTTGGGAAGTCTCCTTGGAGCAAAATACAAAGAAATAAGGAGTGAATTAAGACTTTTGCAAAGTACTGTACTTCTGACACCAGTTGCTAAACAGACTGAAACAGGCACCCAACCTATAGGCTGCCCTCCTGCTGTTTATGGGGCTGAATGCTATTTCTGAAACGGCATTTCCACCACAAAGCTGTAGGTTCTGATACAGATATCGCAAAGCACCATAAAAGGACAACTCAACAACAACAGAGCCTTTCATCTCAGCCTAACAGAAATTTAAATCTGGGTGCTTGTGATTACACGCTCTGTAATTAAAGTGTGCAGGTAGGTTGCCATGAAGGCACAATGACATAACTGTTAATCAGGCATACACCACAACCTTCAAATCCTTTAAAACTAAAAAAACAAGTTACAATAAGGGAAACTGAGATTGGAGCTTTCTATGGAAACTTAGCTATTATTTATTTTATATTTTAGGTTAGCAGGAGGCAGTGGTTAAAACATATATTTATTTTAAAGAGGCAAAAGTTGCAATTTTCTTTTAAGCTATAAAATGCTACACAGTACTGCAGGTCCTTTTTTTTTTTAAAGTAGCTTTTGCAAAGGATATAAAAACAGAGTAATTAGAGGAAAATAAATGTGCTTTCATCAATATTTTTAGTAACAAAATTAATTTAAATTACAGTTTATACTAGGAAAGCGTCGTGGCATAATGCTAAAATCACAGTTGCTCATAAAAAACAGGCAGAAAAATGTTTTCAGTTTTAAAAAAATGGATAGAAAGCTTCAGTTGGGAATTCATTAGCCTGGTGTTCAGAAGCACGACCGGTGATGAAAGCTCCTGCGTTACTCCTGCGTCCCCTGCGTCTGCTGTTTAACTGGGCAGTTACGTAGCAAAAGGACGATCCTGATTGCATCAAAATGGAAAAAATAGGGCTGCCAGGACCTTTAACGCTCACTGATGCACGCTTGCTCTTTTTATTCGTGGTTTAAGGGGAGTTGTGCCTTACTGTAGTCGACAGGTTGGCTCACTCATTTTTAACAGCTTTCTTGAATTTGGTGGACATGTTTATGGAGACAGTAGCTGAAGATGCTGCACTTAATCACTAGTTGAAATACAATAGCAGACTGTTATATGTAACAATAAATATATATCCAGCATTTAAGCCTAAGAAAACCATATGGAAATTATTCCACTCAACATTAGCATAACAATGTGGGAGCCAATGATGAAAATAATAGTACGGCTGAATATCAGCAAAGCATGTGTTAGGGACGAAAGGATCAGAGCGGGAAATGAAGAGCGCTGAAGAAGAGAGGGAGGCTGCTCATCGTGAATGATGGAAGCCTGGAGTCGTAAATGTAGGTCACAGACTCACAAATGTATGTCAGTGTGTTAAAAACAAGGGATGCAACCTCAAATAGTAGAGCACAAGACACAGAAACAAAACAGGACAACAAAAAAGAACGAGACAAACAAAAACATTTGAGAGCCAAAAGACAGGACAGAAGTAGGCAAAGGAAAAAGAGATAAAGTCAATTGAAAGAATGCGATTGTGCATTATATGGCAAATCAATGCTCTGTTTAATTATGTATGGCGCCGGATGGGCCAGAGATCACACTGTGTAACCATGCAATTAGCAGACCTGCATTGGGTCAGCCGTTCTCGGCAGGGAAATAATCAATAATGGAAAGTTGTGAAGATATAAACTTCACCTGTAAACGGACAAAAGAAGTTCAAATTCTTTTAATTTTACTGCTTCTTTACTCCATGTTTTTAACCTGTGCTATTTCCAGTTAATAGGCTAGAGCATTAAACATAATATTTACACTGTGACCTTTGCTCAAAAGAGAATGCCTGGAACATACGATAAGATTAATTGCATGATAATAGTATCCTAACCTATTTATTATGAGGTTACAGTCACTTTAAAGTCAGTATATTAAATGTCTAATTCAACGGTCATCAACATTTTTTGCGCCATGGACCGGTTTATGTCCGACAATATTTTCACTGATCGGCCTTTAAGGTGTTGCAGATAAATACAACAAATAAATGTAGTACTGGCACCAAAAAAGAAGATTTATTCATAACACAATAACACTAAAAACTGATAAAAACCCTGAAAACCATAAATTTCACATCTGAGCCTCAACTCTCGCGGCCTGGTACCAAACCGGTCCATGGCCCGGGGGTTTGAGGACCGCTGGTCTAATTGACAGATTTTAATGTGTTATTGTTAACAGGTATTGATACTAACACATTATTAAACTATTACTGATTGTTATATATTTGTTTCCACATTTCCCAGACCCCTTATTATCCCATAACATAGATTTCAGTGTAATATTACTCAGCTAAAACCATTGTTCATACAAAATATTACTTGGATTTTATTTAAGTAGTAATACTTAATGCTTATTTCTATGTTATTGCCTTCTAGTTTCTACATCATTTCCCCAGTATTACCACATCATTACTGAGCTGTAATGAAAAGTGCTACTAAAAGAAACTACAAAGGGAAGACAGGGCAGGAGATTAAAAACCAGCAAAGTGACCATTAGCTTCCAGAAAAAAAGAAGGAAAGCCCTTTGTTCCACCATCATTATGCAGGTGGAAGGATGAAAAGATTATTTTCCCCCTTTGTTCCTCATCACCTTCATGTGTTCAGCACATGTGACGATGGAGGCGTTTTTACTTTGTTGACTGCGTCACGCTCACAGGATGTCACAGCATGGCTCCCTGTCCTGAGTGACAAGTGACTGATGCTGATGTGTTTCCCTTTGGTTTCTATATAAAAGTAAGCAAAGAAAAGAGACACACTTCTTTACTAGACTAGAATTCAGTAGAAGTAGAAATCAAAAACTAGCATGAAAAAAGCAAAGTGCATACACTTAAATGAAGTAGGGACCATTTTTGAAATTGTCAGATGTTTTACTGTGGGCAAATGCTGTGCATCTCCTAGTGAAATAATACAATAATACATGCTTGCTGGCCAATTTCAAATCATCAGTGTTATCTGCTCAATCCAAAGCCCTACATCACTTTAACAAACAGCAAGTAAACAGACTGAAACAACAGTTAATGTTAATAAATTAGTGACGGGCAGGACAGTATAAACTAAAAGTACCTTAGAACCACCAGTCTGGGTGTGTGGTCCAGGTAATCTGCTCTTTAACTGCACACTAACGGTCAAACGCTGATTACATGGTGCAGTCAAAGTGTGCGTCTACAAAGAGATTGTCCCGTGTCGTGAACAGCAACAGTGCTCCCATCAGGGTACAGCAGCGCCTCCGATAGGTGGCCCGAAGGGTGTCTGTGGCCTATTTTACGCACCGTGTGAACAGAACACAGTGTACAGCAGAATACACTGTGCTGCACAACTAACAAGCTCAGATCGGTGACAGTGCCTTCATATATATCAATTTATCAGTGATACAGGAGTATATGAGTGAATTATTACAGACATAGATGGGTAGACAGACAGACAGATCCATAAATAGATGAAGATAATATTCTGTCATGTAGTGCTACTGAGGCGTGTGTGTGTGTGTGTGTGTGTGTGTGTGTGTGTGTGTGTGTGTGTGTGTGTGTGTGTGTGTGTGTGTGTGTGTGTGTTGCATACATTTGTGGGTTTTTGAAGCAGTTGTGTTACAGGTTTGTGGGGTGTGTCTGACAAAGATGTTTAAGATTTCTCACATATCATCTTTCTAGATTTCAACCAGTACTGTCACACTGCATACAAATGCATTTAAATCACAGTATGTAGCCAACAAAGAGCAAGAAATCTCATTACTAAAAACAAAATGGTGTGTACACAAATCTTTTGCCTCAGAGGAAATTTGTTTGTGTATGTCTGCATAGTAAATCAGAGTTTTCATGGCTGGTGTCACTCGAGCCAAAGTCACAGCAGAGATGAGTGTTGGGATGGGGCACTGTGCCAAGGCTGAGCTGGCAGCTGCTCTGGGGCAGACGGAGGAAGTGGCACTGCCATGGGGGTGGCACGGGTGGTTGTACTGCTCTCTCTGAAATATAGTTTGAGTGTTTTGAAGCATCACACTGTGAAAAAGAGACAACAAAAAAGTCTGCATGTTTTTTCATCACAAGGTATCCCCTAATAGCACCATACACGCACATAAAAGCAAGACTTTAGAAGACAGATGAACAAAAACAGAGCGGCATGAACCTAGAACTGAACACAGGCTATAAAAATAGACTCAGAAAGGCATGACTGACACCTGGTATTGTCTTTATTACAAAAGCAACAGACAACATCTTACTAATGTATTAACTACTCGTGACATCAACATATTTGCAGCAGGACAGTTAATGTTGGACAGCTTTTCGCCCAGCACACCTCATATCACCAGTGAAAAAACTCTAAATATGGCCTGTCACCATCGGCTGGTGAAGGCATTTAGCACTACTATAGCTGCAAATTTCCAGTGTCGACCAACAGGACATTAAACTGTCAGATCATTCACAGGTTAACCATGCCAAAAGTCTAAAATGAATGAATAAAACCATCAATGTTTATTAGCTCTGTGGCATCATAAACCTTTATTGAACCCACAACACAGATGTGGTTTGCAAACTGTAAACTTCTTGTCTGTTTACAAAAAAAAAGTCTGGAGAACCGTTTAGCTAAGAGTGTTCAGGCTGTGTTGAAGAATAAAGATGGTGTTTCCCACATTTCAATAAATCACTAAACCTGTTTCCCATTTGCACCTACAAGCAGGCACGTGCAGAGGGGGGGGCTAGAGGGGCTTGAGCACCCGCCCCTTTAAACCTCTCTGCACGGCCCTGCCTACAAGGTAGGATGGAAAGAAAAACAAGGGAATGGGAAAATAAATATCTGGTTTTATGTTAGTCGTGCTAAACATACAACAAGATCACTCAAAGAGGACAACTCCCTTCGAAGGCTACACTTACAATATGCTGATGTCAGCCTGTTTTTAACAAAATGTTATGACACTAGCTTGTTATGGCTTCTTTGTGATGTCGCAGATCATCATACTAAAAATAAAAAGAGTGTTTTACAGCTTTCTCCGTGTTCTTTCATATTACTTGATAAGGTTTCTTGGGCCTGGGGTATTGTTGTGAAAACGATCCATAAGAAATTGTGGGTAATATAAAGTTTTTACTGATTTTCACATTTGGAGTGACCTTGACCTGATTTTCACCAAAATGAAATCAGATGGACCTGTTATTGGTATCTATCATCACACAAATTTTGAAAATGATATCTTGAAAGCTGTGGACGCGAGTCTGCTAACAAGCAGTCAGACAGACAAATAAACTGAATTAAATAAATTATTGTGTTTCAGGGTCTTAAACCAGAAAAAGATGCAAGGATGAATCTGCTTATCACAGTAAGTTTCTGCCCTGTGATGAAGAGCAAAATGGAACTTCTGGGAACTTGTTCTGCTACAGTTTACCTCAGGTATTAATTAAGAGTAGTGAGCTACTGAGCCGTCATGAAGCGCACATTAGGGGTAAATCTGTGGAGGAAAGTAACAGCTGTTGATGGACAGCACAGCTGGAACATGACTTTATGTATAAAACAAGTCTGTGTCTGGAATGTGAAGGAAAATGTGCTGCAGCACGTGCATGTCAGGTTACATTTACGCTGGGGTTTGAGACTAATGCACGCACACGTTTCTTACACACACACAAACACAAGGGAACACCGCTGCCTTAAACTGCAGGCAGCATGTGCGCCGTTTCCATCATACGCAGCAAGGTTATCTGCGTCCAAGCAAGTTGTAATGAAGCTGCTTTGGGCTTACTTAAGCTCAAACAGTTAGCCTTGTTAATTACAATGAATTAAAAAAAATATCTTCCTCCTAATTTCAGAGCTTTTACTTTGATGTGGAACAAAATGTTCTGAACGCATCACTGATGACACATCTGAAGCTGCGTTGGTATTTTCCACGTCACATCGCTGCTTTCTAAAGCACCGTACAAAGCATGGGAAGTGATTTGCATTTGCATCCTCTCTTTAAACATCAGGCTCTTCTGAGAGAAGAAATTAAAACGACAAAGAGCGGAGGTAGTCTGCAATAGAAAGAGCATCCGTGTGTTTTCTGGGTCAAACTGGTGGAAGGCAACACTTCTCACCGTCAACAGGACACCGCCCTGCATGCCAGGAGTGATTATGCTGTAGCTTTTACAGCTTGGTGTGTTCTGTCAGTGTATTCCTCTAACGGACATTCATTTGGCATCTTCTTATCTTCAGCCTGAGAGATTTAATCAGTCAGCTGCTCACCTAGTTATACCCTCACTTGTCTTTTTTATTATTTTTCATACTGTTTCACTCTCCGTCTACATCAGCTTTCATGTCACTCTTCGCCTTTGTCTTTCATCCCATTTTTCTTTCCTCGTAGATTGCAATGGTGTTTAAAATTAAAATACTCTCTTAAGAAAATACAAATCTTAAGTGAGTAACATGACCTACATTATTGTGTAACCACACTCTGACAAAACATAGCATGTAGATGAAAATTGCATTTGACATTTAATGGTCAAATGCAGACCAAATGCAGACCTTATTATCTCCCCAGAGAACTCACTTCGATCATACTCACTGCGGTGTATATCCCCCCCGACGCTAATGCTAGGTTGGCCATGAAAGAACTTTCTGCAGCCATTAACAAACACCAGAATAAACACCCCGAGGCTGCTTTTATTGTTGCTGGCGACTTCAACCACACCAACTTAAAGACAGTCCTCCCACGATTCCACCAACATGTCTCCTGGTGGGACAGACGCAGTGCTCCAGGACAGATTCAAAAACACAGACTGGAATAGGTTCACCCACACAGACCTGGACCAGTACACCTCATCTGTACTGGATTACATCTCCAAAACCACAGACAGTGTCACCACCCAGAAACGGATCACGATGTACCCCAACCAGAAGCCTTGGCTGAACCGGGATGTTCGTCTCCTCCTGAAGGCCCGCAACACCGCCTTTAGGTCAGGAGATGCACACGCCTACAGTACAGCCAGGGCTAATCTAAAGAAGGGTATCAAAAAAGCCAAACACCATTACAAAAAGAAGGTAGAAGAACACTTCTCCAACTCCAACCCCCGACGCATGTGGCAAGGACTCCAGACCATTACAGACTACAGGACCACCAAATCCTCTGATGTCTCCTTCCTCAACGAGCTCAACAACTTTTATGCTCGTTTTGAGCGAGGGAACCCCACAACCACAACAGACATGACGCCAGACCACCAACCTCTGACTCTCTCCCCCACCGATGTAGGAGCGGTGCTGAGCAGGATCAATGTCGACAAGGCTGCAGGTCCTGATGGCATCTCCGGGCGTGTTCTCAGAGCGTGTTCTGGGGAGCTTGCAGGAGTGCTCACAGACATATTCAACCTGTCCTTGGCCCACGCTGTGGTACCGGCCTGCTTCAAATCCACCTCCATTGTCCCGATACGCAAAAACTCCAACCCATCTAGCCTCAATGACTACCGCCCAGTAGCACTCACCCCCATCATCACTAAGTGCTCACCTGGTCCTAGCACACTTCACATCCTGTCTCCTCCCCACCCTGGACCCCCACCAATTCGCATACCGCCAGAACAGGAGCACAGAGGATGCAGTCTCCATCGCACTGCACTCTGTCCTCTCACATCTGGACAACAACAACACCTACGCCAGAATGCTGTTTATAGACTTCAGTTCAGCGTTCAATACAATCCACCCCTCACAACTCATCAGGAAACTGACAGACCTGGGCATCAGTTCCCTCATCTGCAAATGGTTACTGGACTTCCTGACCAACCGCCCCCAACATGTCCGGCTGGATAACCGCTGCTCATCTACAATCACGATGAACACCGGTGTACCACAAGGATGTGTGATGAGCCCTTTCCTCTACTCCCTCTTCACCCACGACTGCAGACCTGCTGATGGTTCCAACACCATCATTAAGTTTGCAGATGACACCACGGTGATTGGCCTCATCAGTGACAACGATGAGGCCGCCTACAGGGAGGAGGTGGATCGTCTGGCTGAGTGGTGCGACACAAACAACCTGCTGCTTAACACCGAGAAGACCAAGGAGCTCATCGTGGACTACAGGAGGAATGCTGACCCACATCCACCCATCCACATTAAGGGGACGGCTGTGGAGCGTGTGAGCAGCTTCAAGTTCCTGGGAGTCCACATCTCCGAGGATCTCACCTGGACGACCAACTGCTCCAAGCTGGTCAAGAAGGCTCACCAGCGCCTCTTCTTCTTGAGGACTCTGAGGAAGAACCACCTGTCCTCAGACATCCTGGTGAACTTCTATCGCTGCACCATCGAGAGCATCCTGACCAACTGTATAAAAGTCTGGTACGGGAACTGCTCTGCCTCGGACCGGAAGGCGTTGCGGAGGGTCGTGAAAACTGCCCAGCGCATCGCCGGAGCACCACTTCCTGCCATAAAGGACATCTACAGGAAGCGGTGTCTGAAAAGGGCTGGGAAAATCATCAGAGACCCCAGTCACCCATCACATGGACTCTTCACCCTCCTGCCCTCTGGGAGGCGCTACAGGAGCCTCCGGACTAAGACCACCAGGTACTGGAACAGCTTCTTCCCCACAGCTGTCAGACTCCTGAACTCTGCCTCCTGACATCTGACCCACATTAAACTCACGGACTGGACATACACACACACACAACCACCCACAACCACACACACACACACACACAATGGACAACTGTACCCTCAAACACACAATAATAACATGGACTGAACCACCACTCACAACCACCAGCACTTTATAGCCTCTGTAGGAATTATATCTCACTTATCTTAACTGCACTACTGTATAGTTCTGTGTAAATAATCATTCTGTACATTCGATAATTTTTAATCCTACAACTGTTTATAACTTGCATAGTTCACATTTCTGTATAACTATATATCTCAGATTTCTGTAGTTTTTCATATTTATATCCTGTACATAGCCTGTACATAGCTTGTACTCACTACAGCCTGTACATACTTATAGTTATAGAATATTCATAACATACTTCATACCGTGTACATTATAACATAATAGACCCATTTCTGTAATATACTTACATATCTATATTATTGCTAATATATATTGTAATATATTTATATCACGGCTAAAGCACTTCTGGATGGATGCAAACTGCATTTCGTTGCCCTGTACCTGTGACATGTGCAATGACAATAAAGTGAATTCTATTCTATTCTATTCTAAAACTTACATACATAAAGAAAACAAAGAAGCAAAGCACGATTAATGCGGGTAAACCGGCAGATATAACTGATCAAAACATCTCAGCAGGTGTAATGCTGTTGTGCGCAGATGAATGTGGAAACCGATTCCAGGATGTTGAATTCATGCAGAAGGCACAGATTTGATGTAGAAGGTTGCAGAAGCATGCCAGGAGGAGCTTGCCAATATATTTTATTGTGCTGAAACATCTTGATTTGCCAGTGAGTTTTCCTTTGCTGCCCACTATACTACTATACTAATGGCATATTATTAAGTTCACTGGAGATGAAACTAATACTTACTCATCAGTCTGTCGCAGAAATTAAGCAGCAAGGAAAAAACAGAATAGCTGACAAGACGAAAAAGAAAAATACATCCAAAGGTCTCCAGTTCCCAATCCATCCATCCATCCATCCATTTGCTTCCGCTTATCCTTTTCAGGGTCGCGGGGGGCGCTGGAGCCTATCCCAGCTGTCATAGGGCGAAAGGCGGGGTACACCCTGGACAGGTCGCCAGTCTGTCGCAGGGCTAACACATAGGGACAGACAACCATTCACACTCACTAACACATTCACACCTAGTGGCAATTTGGATTATCCAATTAACCTATCCCCACAAGCTGCATGTCTTTGGACGGTGGGAGGAAGCCGGAGTACCCGGAGAGAACCCACGCAAACACGGGGAGAACATGCAAACTCCACACAGAAAGACCCCGGCCTGATGGTGGAATTGAACTCAGGACCTTCTTGCTGTGCGGCAACAGTGCTAACCACCGTGCCACCGTGCTGCCCAATCTATGGAGCATTTTAGGATTTTTCAAGCTTGCTGGTTTTTAAGTCACATTCATCCATCCATTTAGCCAAACAAACGTTTTACATTTTTAATCTTTATCATTTTAACTGTGACATTTAGAAATGTTCATTTGACATTTAGTCACGTTCCCCACGTCTTCAATTCCAACTCCCCGCCTTCTCTCTTTTCTTCTCTCTTCCTGTCTTGCCAAATGTGTGGGTTTGAACAGGTTTCTCTGCATTTGAATAGAAATCTCAGGGGTGTGTCTATTCACTGGTACCAGCGAGATCTCTGGCTGCCACGCCTGCACTTCATCACTTAATATCGGGCTTCTAGTTCCTTTTGGGGTTATTTATTCATACCTGTAACACTGTGTGTCCCCTGGACATCCTTCATGTTACAAATCTCTAAAACTCCACCTGTTACAGCTGCCATAGAGCCCCTCTCACTGAGCCTACATGAAACCCCTTTGATAAATCTTTGGCTATGTCAGTAAACAAAGAGCTCTTCGTGCCAGCATAAATATAGATTCGCAGACACAGATTTATTCCTCGTATTCGTTCTGTTGGCTGGAAACAATGTTACAACAATTGTTCTTAAGTGTTAATATATGATTCTAAACAGGATCCTTATTTGTACTTGTGGACATTAGATTAAAGTTTGCACATAACCCAAGCCTCCAGCAACTGCCCTCCTGGCTCTTAGAAGCTCAGAGCTGCTGACTTTCTATGTGATGAATAACAATTGACTATGGGCTTCAAAGGATGCCTGCTGAGAAATTTCTCAGAAATTTCTCACCCCAAAGCTTCCGAGTCCTGCTGTTAGCATTAATGAATGACTTCATATGGTTAATGAATGTGAGTTTTGTGGTTGTGAATATAAAATAGATGATTTGTCAACATGTGAGATCATTCAGCAGCCCATACGTTAACATTTACTATTTCTATGGTAGATGAAGCTGTGACCTACAACATACTCTCACTGCTCGCTTATATAAAACACCAACTAAGATTAATGTATTTTGTACATGCCCCTGTTTTATATGTGAAACTTAAGCCATTGCTTATTGGAGTTATTTTTGGATAGTGTGTCAGAATCAGTAATATAATAAAATGTAATGAAAGCGTTTCTCTAAGAAACGTCTCTTAATCCTTTAGAAAACCCTCAGACTTAGTCGAAATCACACCATGACAAAACTCCATTTTCATATCTTCCATTCCACATATATGAAACCTGTGATTAAGATGCTTCCATGTCAGTGATGTCAGTCCAACAACAGCGTGTTTATCACCTCAGAAGGTTTGACTCCCTAAATGCCAGTGAGTCACCAACACTGCCTTGGCAGAGACAGAGCCAGTGGACGCTAGCCATCTGGGCCAAGGAATCAGGGCAGAGCCTTTGAGCATATGGCCCTGTGGTGGCTTATAATGATGTTCCAAACAATAGAGACCACACTTATAGGGAAGTTACAGCGTAACTGTTTGTCATAGTTACGCAAAGTTGAGTGTTTCTATCAGCCGTCTAGCTCAGTCAATAATTGATTTATTGGTTTGTTAATAATCACGTCTTTACCAGGACACGATCCAGACAGCTCATTAAAGCGAGGCGATGACAGCGATGACAGCGATGACAGCGATGACAGCAGTGTCTGGTGATTGTTTCTGCTCAGTCGCAGAAAAACAGGTGGAGCAGAAAGGTTTGGGAAGCTGTGTCAGGGAGGGCTGATTAACACAGCTGCTGCACGTTGACTAATCACTGCTTGCTTCTTACGCAGTAGCATACTGGGACCTTAAGAGTTCTCATGCACAGGCTGCAAGATGTAGTCATGCCAACCCGTGTGGCTTGGGTGTCATGAGTTATACGTGCTCCACTGTGCCAGGCAATTAAAAGGTGTTCACAGCATTTCTGATGTTCATGCTGTTTGTGAGCAGCTCTGTGTGAAGAAAGGAGTGTCTGAGCTAGGTTTGGGTTTGTGCTGGAGAGCCTTACAGGCAGTGAGATAAATGCACAAAAACATCCTTGTTTACCATCTTAAACTAAACTACATGTAAAGGTTAAAAAGGCCTCAAGTGCCAGTATCCTGCAGGTTTTAGATATCACCCTGGGTCAACACCCCTGATTCAAATGATTAGTTCATTCCCAGGCCTCTGGAGAACTTGAGGACATGTTGAGGCAGTAATTTAGCCATTTAAATCAGCTGTGTTGGATCAAGGACACATCTAAAACCTGCAGGACACCGGGACTTGAAGCCTGGAGTTGCCTGCCCCTGGTCTAGATGGTGTAGTTTTAGGATGCATGTGTAAAATCTCTGTAGTCATGATTGCAATAGCACCAAGGGGGAAAAAGTTGTTGGATGGATTGAGTTGAATTTTGTGCATAGACTTGAAGACGGACTTTTACTTAAAGTACAACCCTAAATCTGTAAAAGGAGGGGAGCTGTGTAAAATGTAAACAACAGAGAATATAATGATGTGGAAATCTCACAAACCCATAGTAGAAACTGATTCACAATAGAAAATAGAAAACATACAAAAGGTTTAAACTGAGAAAATATAACATTTTAAGACGGCAGCAATGCATTTTAGAAAGCTTGGGCATAGCTATGTTTGCATGACCTGGATGATGGAGAGCCTTCACAGATCTGTTAGCATAAAGATATTTATTTCGCAATCCCTTTTGTCCATGTGATTTCTGTTACACGCAGCACGGAGCGGTGGCGGTTAAAGAATGACAACACTTGCGCTGCGAGGTCAGCTGATTTTCTGACTCACTGCATCCATCTGCTTATTGCGCCAACCTTCAGCCCATTCAAGAATTTTTAAGCTTTGATTTGAATTGATTAAATAAAATTAAAACAGCCCAGCAGATCTGTGATGAACTCCCCACAGATGGTCTTCTAATGATGACCTAATACCAGTTTTCTAATACATGCAGTGATTGGCTGTTAATCACTGCTGGAGCTTCTCCACTGCTAGCCTGTTGCATGTTCTGTAGCACACTGACCTACTTACAGTGTGAGGCATGTTTTTGTCTTTTATATCAAGCCTGACAAATGACATCAACATATAAGAGCTTCATAGTCATGACCTTTCAGCTAGCTTGTGTAATTAAGTGTGCCAGAGCGTACGTGCATGAATTCAGTGATTCCATTATATATGTGACTAAGAATGCTATGCAGTCACAGTATTATTCAGTCATTACGTGCACACCAAGGTTGTTCTGCGACTGTCTTTAAGCACTGACCGACTGCCCAATTTTACCCTGCTATCCCAAAATACTCCCGGAAATTCCGTCCTATGATCTCACCAGAAGCCTGTTACCAACGTATGTCGCAGAATGGGGTCAACATTTTCTGTCATGTAACTAATACATAAAGCTTTGAATTACCTGAGGAGCTCAAACTATGGAGGTGGCAGTTCTCAGTACACACACACACAAGGCGGATTAACCTGATATATAACCATAAGAGAATTATCTTGTTCTTTCAAAGAGAGCTGGATGCAGTGTTTGCTCTCTGTGGTCTTGTCTCAGGCTTCGTCACCCCTGTTGGTCAGTTTTCTAAGGTGTTTCAACATGTGGGTCATTCGTGTTCTGATGCCTTGCTGGAGCCAAAAGGTCATAAATGGTCTTTTTAAAATTTTTACAATTAAAGTAATTACGTTTTGAATCGTAAAACTAATGGGAGATTCATTTTCTGTTTAGTCAGAGTAATCATGACGACAGAACAAACAGAAGAAATGGGTCTTCTGAGAAAATGTTTTTTAATCACCACAAATCTCTCACGTTCTCCAGTTGATCGTTTCTTAAAAAATGACAGTATACTAAAGTACAGTGCTTAACAAATTAGATCACCACCCAGTGCAACACTTCTGATATGGCAGTCATAAATTAAGAGAAATGATCATTAATAAACTAAGTTTTATGTATTTTTTAATAGTAAATCCACGAGTGCTGTCTGAGTTAATCTCGTTAAAATGACGTTAACCCTCTCAAGGCAGGCGTTGCAGATTTGCAACAAGTAAAAGCTAACAGCCTGATTACCCCACATACATATTTTATGAGATTTTTTTACTCAGAAGTACCACTGCAGGTATTCTTTTGTGCATTAGCAACAAAAACTTAATTTGAGCCTGAGAGGGTTAACGCCATAACTGCATTAACGCGGCAAATCTCTGTTAGCAAGTTAACGCGGATCGCCCCATGCGTGGTATTGGATGGCGTCAACCCGTTAACGTTAACAGAGATTTGCTGCGTTAATGTGCCAATGTTAATGTCATTTTAATCTCTTTATAACGAGATTAACGCTGACAGCACTAAAATCCACCAGTATCTACAAGCACTTTAATCACGATTGTTAATGCTGAAATGCTTCCTGTGTCCTGTCTTCTTCCCCACAACCAGTAGCAGCAGATGACTGCCCCTCCCTGTCAAGTACTGTGTGCAGGCAGGAATGGTGGACCCAAAAATGCAGATTCATGGAGGTGAGACGGTGAACTCAAACACAGTTTCATTGCTGGATGGCAAAACAGAAAACTGGCTAAACTAAAAATACAAACAAACTAAGCAGGCAGACAGTGAGAAATGAGGGAGATCATGACACAGACCAAGAAAAACACAGGGCTTAAATACACAGAGGGAGCAATCAGGGAATGGGAGACAGAAGGGAAACACAGCTGGGACAAATCAGAGGCAAAGAGACAAGAGAAACAAAACCAGACACACTGCACACAGGACTGGGACTATCAAAATAAGACAGGAACCAGGAAACACACAGCCTGAACTCAAGACGCGCAAGCTTAACACTAAGGACGGGAGGAATAAAACAGAGAGAAGATTCACAAAACACAAGACAAGGCTAGACACTGAGGGAGGTAAACATAATTATTAACGGCAAGGATTAAACAACCGAACATAAACCAGTTAGAGAACCTAAACTTATGACATACCTTAAACCCTTTAGACAAAGAAAACTAGAACATAATGAAAAAAACAAAATCAAAGAACCAAAAAACACAAAACATTAACAGAGCCTGGATCTGCTGCAGGTTTCTTCCTGTTAAAAGGGAGTTTTTTTCCTACTGTCGCCAAGTGTTTGCTCACAGGGGCTGCAGGGGTTTTCTCTCTATCACTGTAGGAAATGTGGCACATTGTAAGGTGACGAATGGCACCATATAAATAAAATTGAATTGAACTGAATCAAAATATAATGATATCATATTACGTTTCTGTGAATTTATAAATTTACTGTTTTGCTGAAAAAATAGTAAAATACATTATTATTATTTTTGATGCCAAGTTACTATTTTTACTTGGATTCTCAAACAGAAAAAAAATTGTTTTAGTGGTTTAATATTATTTTATCACCAGAGAAGTTTAGTGTGCCGACTCAAATTTGGGTATAAAAACATGAATTTCGTTTATTTTCCCAACAATACAATTAGAATATAATTTTTAATTTTAAACAAGCTTTTTCTGACAGTACAGTGAATCAGGCAGCCACACCTTGCAACAGCTAGAATCACTGCAGTTCACGGAGGTGAGGGCAGTAGCAAATGTTAAGCCCAGTTTAAGTGATTTAAAAGAAAAAAAAGCTTGTGATGAATCTCAACATGACTGAGAAATCAGTTAACCTGAGAAACAAATGACCACACTTAGGAACATTAAATCTTAGTTAAATCAGGCACGTGAGAGCCCAGCACAGAAGCTGAAGGGTGGGGTGGTAAAGGCGCTGAGTGTGTTATTAGCATTAGTGACACTGGCCATGCTGTACTGCATGTAATTAAATGTAACCAGCCACAATGAATGAGCCACTGACGCCGAAGCCTGAATGTGTGTGGACAGGACTTTACTGTATTCTTCATTATCAGTGTCAGGCAGTAACACATTATTTTATTAGTGTAATGAAATTACATTTTATAATGAGACGTATGAGGGTTTAAAATTGGACATTTAGTCACATGAACTAATTGCAAACTGCTGATCTGCCCATCATAGTATCTTGTTTTATGTTTTGTGTGTTAATCGCAAGATGTGTGCTACATATTCACAAGGTGTTACTGCAGCAGCTCACTCCGTGCGATTTCAAAGCACTCCGAGGCAGATTTCACATTTGCTGATGCAACCCCCAAGGGATTTGATCTCCTCTTGAAGTAAAACCAAAGATCTTTCCCTTGTTAGGTGAGTAACTGTGAGTAATTCCTAAAGAAAGAAAACTACTTTTGGCTGTTCCCTTATTCACAAGGGGTTACCACAGCAGGTTGCGCTGCGTGTTTGATTTTGGGAGATTTTTTTATGCTGGATGCCATTCCTGACACAACTCCAAAGGGATTTGTGTCTCCTGCTGGGACCAAACCAGAGATCTTTTGAAAGGTCTTCTTAGGCGACCATGTAAATGAGTAACTACAAAATTAATATATTTACCATTTTCAAGGAACTTGCCCAGTACCATCCTTTATTGGTCAAGTTTACCTTTTGATGCCTTTTCAGTCAAACAGCTCTGACTGTCTGTACAAACAGCTATGCAGCATAGATTAAAATGCACCAGAACAGCGTCTGTCACCTTCAGCAATGAGTAATTAAGTCTGATGGATAAAATTATAAATATTACCATCAAAAGTTAGTGTGTGTGCTGCGGCCTGTCATTCTTTTCCACTGGCATAGAGTAATAAGAAAATAATGATACACCAAGGTTCCTATAGACCCTCTATTTTCATCTGTGCGATGCATTCACGGTGCTAACATAAATAACTGGTTGTGTCTGTGGAAATTCTGCATTTAGCCAGCACTTCAGAATCATAAATCAAATGTTTTTTTAAGCAGCAGGTGATCTCCGATGCAGTTTTTCTGGGTGAAATCATCTGGAGCTCTAATGCACTCCCATACCAGCAAAGATAGAGGAGGCTTTTGAACTGTGTGATGATAACAAGCTAGATGGTCCCTCTGCTCTTTAGTCCAGATGATGAACTGTCCATGTTTTCCAAAAAGAATTACATTTTTGATTCGACCGAGCACAGAATAGTTTTCCACTTTGAAAGTGTTCCTGGATGATGCCCCCTACTTTTCATTCATGCATTTTAACTTGCATTTGTGGATGACCTGATGACCTGTGTTCATACACAGTGATTTCTGGAGTGTTCCTGAACCCACGTAGTCATTTCCATGAAAGAATCATACCTGGTTTAATGTAGTGCTGCTGCACTTCGTGTCTAATAACTTTTTGTTTGGACAGAAATGCTTAAGAAGGATGAGTTTATAAGAAAATATTCCAACAGTCTGTTGAGTTAGTTCAAGAAACTGGACATTAAGTGAATCCAGTGCATTGAAGATAAGTTCAGTTATCTCAACATGATAGAGTCGTGAGTCACCTCAGACTGTAAATCAGATTCTGCAGTTAAATACAAGATTAGAAGTCAGTGTGGACACGTCTCCCTGTGGAGAAGTAGGGCGACACAGAGACCTAATTTCAGCTAGACAGAGTCATATATTATATGGGTCAGCCTCCCGGCCAGTGTTCACAGTTTGTATCCTTCCAGAAGGCATTGTAATTCCATATCTCGTGTATTAATGGCTGTAATGTGTCTAGGTGTAGCTCTTGAGACAGCCGGTTGAAGTATCCCACTGTCTGTCCATTGTGAGATGCCATATTCCCCGTGGTTGGTGACGCACCTCTCCAATGAATCAGTCCCATTCCCACTCAATCATTCACATGAAACTCAACATAAATATCTAAGAAAAGTAAAGAAACTTTATTATTATATAAGTATATATTGCCAAAGTTTGCATGTCTGCCTTCACATGCATATGAACTTGGTTTAATATGATGTTGGCCCAACAGCTTCAACTCTTCTGGGAAGGCTTTCCACAAGGTTTAGGAGTGTTTATGGGAATTTTGGACCATTCTTCAGACACTGGCTTATAACCTCCACTCAAATTCATCCCAAAGGTTTTCTGTCAGGTTGAAATCAGAACTCTGTGCAGGCCAGTCAAGTTCTTCTACACCAGACTTGCTCATCTATGTCTTTATGGACCTTGCTTTGTGTGCTGGTGTGCAGTCATGTTGGAGCAGGAAGAGGCCATCCTAAAACTGTTCCCACAAAGTTGGGAACATGAAATCATCCAAAGTGTCTTGGTATGCTGAAGCATTAAGAGTTCCTTTCACTGGAATTAAGGGGCTGAGCCCAGCACCTGAAACTCAACTCCACACCATAATCCCCCCTTCACCAAACTTTACACTTGGCACAATCCACTTGATATCATGTCACAGTACCACAATGGAATTCACTGAGCTCCCGAGAGCAACCCACTCTACACATGACTGGGTGCTTGATTTTATACACCTGCAGCCTTGGAAGTGATTGGAACACCTGAATTCAGTTAATGCTTTTGCCAATACAGTGTATATAAAAAGACACACACACATATTTGTGTGTGTTTGCTGTTCTCCTCAGTATTCAGTTCAACGGTTACTTCAAAGAACTTAATTTTGTGAGGTAAAGAATGAACAACGTTAGAGAGAAAACTGCAACAAACAGGTAATCCCCTACAAGTGGCCCAATGGTGACAGCAGGAAGAAGGAACTCACTTTTAACAGGAACAGATCTCCAGCAGAAAGTGAACTCTGAAACATACTCATAGTATAAAAATAGTGTCTTCTACCAGGTATTTCTGTACAAATATAACCTGCCATTTAAAGATAATATTGAATTATTGTTAATACAATCGAATACAAACTTTATTTCAAATTTCTAATTCTATCGAATGTCCTCAGCTAGTGAGATTCAGCCCTAAGATCAGTTCTAGTGGCACTATGTGGGGAAAAGAATCACTTAAAAATAAGTTAGTAGATTTTGTGTGCTGCTGCTGCTCTGGATTCACTGTTTGTGGATTTATCCAACTGAATTCAACGTGATGTAAGCTAATGTTACACAAGCTATCGTGCATGTGAGAATTCAGTGAGTGAATCTAAGCAACACCACCACCCAACTCAACCTGGATCATGAACAACACAGTCCCTCTGCACCAGTTAATCACTGTAAACTTATTAAACCAGTGTGGCCTGCACTAAAACTACCTGGTATTTTCATGCAACCTTTGAACACAATAAATGTAGTATACTTGAAGTTGTTTTGCAGGATGTTTCACAATATAAAAAAACAGCAACACATCGTGTAGGCTTTGCATCCAGTATCTGTTTGAGCCCAATGAGACTTTTCACCTGGGTAAATAAAGGATGATGAAACAAAAGGGGAAAAATGAACAAGGGCATTACAGGAATGCTTAAAATTTCCAGTCTAACAAGTTTTGAAATAACTCCTGTCTCACATCTTTCTCTGTCTCTGCGTGGCGTTATCTCCTTCTTTTCCCCCCTGGGAAATCTATTCCATCAGTGAGTGTCACGTAGAATAATAGCTCATCACCTTACTGCATAAAACTTTATAAAACTGCACAGTTCAAACCTGTTGCTTGGCTAATCTAGTCAGCCTCAGTCAACAGCGCTGACAGTCCGTGGCCCAATTTCAGGTCGTGCCATTTGCACTGATGTTTCATCGCTTGTGATTCATGAAATGATCCTCTGCTGTCATCATAATCTTCCCTCTTGTTTAGAAGTTACAGCTGTTGTGACACTGAGAGGCTGAAAACAAGGCAATCTCCAAAAGCCACAGATGGCGGTGCCGTGTGTGAGTGCATGTTAATTTGTGTACTGCTATGCATATGCAAAAACTTGGGTGCCAAGATAGGAGCATGATGAAAAATAGTAATGGATAGAGAGGGAAAGGAGGACAGGAAAGAAGACCCGAACATTTGCATACAGATCATTGTCCTTTATCACTATTGTTCTTGTCTGAAGCTTTAATCTGTTTCCTGATACTCCACCCAATATTTTTATTTTCCAGCTGGTGGTATTTGACTGTTGGTGTGTTTGTCAGGAATACCTACCTACCCTAAACTTTATAAAACATATCCAGACGAACACATTTAATGTTGGTGCTGATCTAGGTTACTTTGTTTAAAGCTGACAAATTAGGTCACTGGTATTAAAGCCTTTTAGGCTTAGTTCAGTGTAAAATAGTAAGCCTGTGTTTGGTGACAAATTGGATAAAGCCATAGGATTCATGTGCACGTGACAGCTGCACTTAATGTTTGTCATTGATTACACTCACCTTGGGACTTTAATGCATATTGACTGACTATGTCAAGGTTAGACACGTGCTGTTGTGGGCACTCGTACACAGCATCAGTGCATCAAACTGCTGTTGAACCACACGTGAAATGAATTAGAACACAGGTATTCACCATGATTGTGCTTTGAATATGAAGCGATAGATGCTATTGAAAAAAAACCTTTTTTCAACATCACTACATTGTCTTATAATCTGGACTTGTTGGCTTGCAGTGAATTTTAACTTGGTTTTTAGACATAGCAGAACATTTGACAGGTTAAGTGTCATAATTACATCTTTATTGTCATTTCACATGTACAGTGAAATCAGTGCAAACGTCTGATTCATCCAACCCCATTGAAAGTAAATGCATTTTAAAAAAGGGCCATAAAATATACATGTAAGTGTCACATTATATCACACATAAAAGACATTTAAGCTGAAACAATAAAATAATTCATTGTGTTAAAAAGTTGCACAGCTCGAGCAGTGTAAATGAAGTTGTTTCTTTTGGATAAAGTATTTTTTAAATCTCTTTGTCCTTGCCTGAGGGCAGCTGTTCAAACAGGTGTCTGGGGTTGGATGCTCTGGGCTGTTTTGAGGCAGCGGGGACTGCAAAGTTCCTGCAGAGAGGAGAGAGGGCATCTGATGGTCTTCTGGGAAGTGGTGATGACTATCTGCAGCATTTTCCACTCTGCCACTGTGCAGCTGCTAAACCACACACCGTTTCAGTATGTCAATATGCTCTCTATGGTAAAAGGACACAAGCAGTTTTTGGATGTGTTGGTTCTTCCTGGAAGTGAAGCCTCTGCTGTGCCTGCTTTCTGTCTGTGCTCCAGGTCAGGTCCCCTTTGATGTGCACATCGCAGCTCCAGAAGCCTGACACCCTTTCCACACATTCCCCACTGATGAAAATGGACCGAATTCCAATTTCCTTCCTCCTGTTAATCATCAGCTCATTGGTGTCGGTGGTGTTAAGGATCAAGTTGTAATCCTTTTACACCAACCAGACAGCTACTCATCCACCCCAGAGATGAGCCCCAGTACGGTGGTGTAATCCACAAGTTTGATGCTGCTGCTGCTGGACTGGGCGAGTATGCAATGGGAAGTAGGGAGGGTGAAGAGTAGGGGGATCCTCACAGAGCCCTGTGGGGGAGTCAGAGCTGAGACTGAGAGGTGAGGAGATGTAGTGGCCGTCTCTCACCCTCTGGGAGTGATCAGGTTTTTATCCAGAGGCAGATGGAGTGAGGCAGTCCCAGGTCTGTCAGTTTGCTCATCAGTTTGCAGCAAGGATGGTTTTAAATGTTGTGCTAAAGTCCCCAATAGTTAAATATTGCACACATACACAGCATGTACATAATGCAACTTTGTATCTATTTCAATACAATGCTCTTCCAGGCTGGCTGGTGTGTTTTCCCTTTAGTTTCAGGAAAAAGAATAAAAACTAAAAATAAATTTTTTTTTATCGTGCATATTGAGTTCTAAAGACATTTATGGAGTCTGAGTAAAGCAACAATGAGTGCAGAACAAACTGTACAGATGGATGAAGGCCGCTTATTCAACTTTTTAGTGGGCAGCCTGCCCGGTCTATGGGTGGGAGAGATACTAGAGAGAAAATAGCTGAGGGAGAGACAAGGTGGAGGAGCTCTCAGGAAGGTACTGGCCTACATTTGTTTTTCCAATTGGTGTGTTGTGCTGTCTACACTCTCATACACACAAACAATCACACACAGGTTAAAGTGAAAACACTCCACGTACACATATTTGCACACGGGTTACGTGGAGCTTCTGTCAGCTGAATGTGTTTCAGAAGGAGCAAAGGCAATATATCTTTGATTCGATATGGTCTGAATGTTCAAATTGGACAGACTGTCAGCAAAGTCTGCTGAATTTCAATTACTTTTCTCTTTCTACCACAGCAGCTGTCACCATAAGCCAGCAGTTTAAGTGTTCAATTTTAATTACACACGTGCGTTTGCCTGAATTTTTAATTATGCCTATCAAGTGCTGGTGGAACATTGACTGAAAAAGGCGAAATGAGTGCTCAAGGGGGACGGCTGTCTGCTCCCCATCTGACGAGAGGTGAGCGGCAGGCTTAGGGAAAAAAATCAAGCGCAGATAAAAACAACAGATAAGAAACACTGAAGGTCCACAAACACCGCGTCCTTCTTTGTGCTCGAGCTGGATACAGGTGTCAAGGAAAACTGGTCCTGTGGTTTTAATCAAAATGAGAAAATCTATCTTGTTACCATCCCAGAAAAGGTGAAACAGAGGTGTATTAGCGCATGTAGCATGGACAGCTACAACTGAAAACACCTGGCTGCTTGAAAAGCAAAAAACTAAAATGGTGTACCTGAACCTGTTGCCTACAGCAAACT
Source organism: Mchenga conophoros (assembly GCF_057382185.1). Taxonomy (NCBI): domain Eukaryota; kingdom Metazoa; phylum Chordata; class Actinopteri; order Cichliformes; family Cichlidae; genus Mchenga; species Mchenga conophoros. Next base: position 39,339,444 of record NC_140540.1, read on the forward strand.
GAAAGAGAGCAGATATTGTTTCAGAGTAAGCTATGCTGATTTTTTTTCTACTTTTCTCAATTAAATGTAGGTTTTGAATTTGATCGCTGCGATCTCTGCTGTCATGATTAAACTCTATGAAAAGCAGAAAAGAAACGAGCCTGTCATCTCCTCGCTGATTGTCACATTAACACAACAGGAACAGGCCACAATACGCTGCACCCTGCTGTACAAGAAAACACCATTCAAACGATTGCAGATGTTTACAAGGACAAGTGAATGAAGGCTGTCACTGATGACAAAGATAACATCATTACATTCTTGCAAATGTTCTGCTTATGGAGCTTTAACTGGGTGTGATGGCAAATTTGAGTGAGAGAAATGGGTCAGGCCTGGCTTGCAGCAGATAAACAAGAGCACAGACATGGACTGGTGTTATAACATAAGCGAGGTTGATCTGTATGCATTTTTATACTTTACGTAAGTAAACACATCCTCTTTTACTGAAGTGTTGGCAGCTTTACCTCCCACGCGCACACAAACAATAAGGACAAAGAATTTTAATAACAGCAAGACATTTTATTTAGGAAAGAGAAACACACAATGTAACAACATTTTAAAGATTTGATAACTCTGCTGCTTTCACAGGAAGACTTTATTAAATGAAAAGGGCATGTAAAGCTTTCTCATTTGGTTCCGTCAAGACAAATTTGATCTTTAGACATTAGCATCATCTGCTGAGGGGTTATTAAAGTGAAAAATACAGACAGCTGTTACTTTGGTAAGTATAGTGTTAGTACATCAATGCCATACACACCAGATTATTCACACTCTCCATGATCTCAGTCAGATTAACCAGGGTGTAGTTGCTTGTCTAAGTTTTGTTGTCACTGCTTGACTGCATCTGCACAAACTAATGACTAATTAAAAGCCAACGAGATGTCAAAGAGGCTCACAAACAGGGACAGACAGATGATGGATGCCTCACAATTGCATAAGTGCATTGGTCATTTAGCCAAACGAGCTAAAACGCTTTATACAAAGTCTGAGTGTTTGAAGGACAACAGAAACAACTGACATGGCAATGGATGCACGTAACACAGGAATAAGCACTCGACAATACCGATCAACTGACCAGTGACCCCGTCTGTTTCATGCATATTCAGCACATGGACAGCAGTGCAGACAAACAGTCGCTTGCACACTCGCAGACACGTGTTAATATGTCGTTACTGTGGAGGCTCTCCACTGTGAGTAAAGACACTAAAGCAAATAGGTAGGGGGAGAACCATGAAAGCGTTCACATCACCATTTAAAAGAAGGGAACGTGGCTAAAGCTAAAGCTAGCCAGAGCTCAGAGCTAGCCACAAGCTTGGTGTGAGCCTCGGTATGAGCAAAGGACCAAAGCAGTGACAGGAAAGTTGTGGAGTTGAGTGAAAAATAAAAAAGGATCACTGTTGGTAAATTTATATGCAAAATGATCTAAGAAACTGACATTAGTTCTGTTTATATCAATAAAGCATTTTATTTTCAATTGTTTCAGTAACATGTCCTGTAACTCCAAACTGTAATTGGTGCATTAAAGAAAACTTTATTTTTCTATAATCTGTCAGGTGTAGTTCTTAGAAAGAAAATCAGAATTGGCAACAAACAAACAAAAATAACCTGGAATCAGAAATTGTGTGAGTGAATCTCTAGACGATACACATATAACATTTTTTTAGATGATGACACAAATAGGTTTGTATGTGTTAGCAGAGTACCAACAAGAAACTGATATACAAGTTTTTAGTTCACACACAAACCATCACATGGATGTATTGTATGACACTTACAGTACAGCTGTTGGCAGAGGTCCATAAGACCAAGCTGGAACGTATGGTTTCATCCTTCCCTTTAATAATCCATCCTTTCTGGTACATGACTGTACTTTAAAAAATTGTACATGCTTTCTGATAGATTATCAATATCAACCATTTTATGTCATTTTAAACACTGTAATGCACTGAAACTGATAGTGATGTACACTGATAGTGGCAATCCCAGTAAAACTAATGTAATCATCATGTAACCAGTAAAGCCACTGGCTCTGTTAGTAGTAAAACAGAAAAAGCTATAAGGTGTTGAGAACTGAAGACATTCTTTTTATAGTCTTATCCCACGGTTCATTTTCTCCTCGGCAGCGTGCTTCAGTGCTACATAAAGCGATTAAGTTTCTGATTAATATCGAGTGTTGACATTTCTTTGAATCTGAGCAGGACTTCATTGAGCACAGCAAGAAAACTGAAAAGTGGGTCAGCATCCGCAGTCACGCTTTTGGCCGCAACGCTCCTTCAGAAACGTGTCTGAATGAAGTGGGTCTGTTTGGCCTCGGCTACACTGCAAACACGGGGCACAAACAACAGCCTTCAGTGTCGTCATTGTTAATCGTTATCTCTCCAATCCCTGTGGCCAGCTCTCTGCTGTCTCCCCCCACCCACTCACTTCTGCTTTTCTACCTGTAAAGACGTGTTTGAAAAGAGCTGTGGCTGACCCACAAAGTCCACGAAGAGCGATCCCTCTGGTTGCAAGAAAGAAAAAATACAAGTAATTGACAGAGATTAGCCCTCACCTGCTACGGTGTGATGTAGGCTGAACTTGGGACACTGAAAACTCGACGTGTCGGAGAATGAAGCGAGCCGAGGTCGGTCTACGCATTTGCTTCACTGCATTAATATTTCAACATCAGTTAGTGATTTGGGAGTTACTGCGTTAAATACTGTACACTACTTGGTGTACTTGATGCTCTTGTTTTTAAGTTTGTTAAACACATAAACTGAAACTGTAAATATATAAACAATAAACCTAAATCAAACGTCAACACTGCAATTTTTTCTCTCCACAGAAATAAAAGATGCTTCTCCTGTGACATCATTATTGCACTGCTCAAGAGCTGTCTGCCACATTGGATGCAGTTGCTAGGGAAACATATATTCCCCAACGAGTTGGCAGCTGACTCCTGGAAGTGGCTGGCTCTTGCTGTGTGAGCTCTGTTTCATAGAAGGAAACGCACCAAAAACCTCACAGTGATTGCTTTGGTTGCTCGCAGATTTCCACAGTTGCCCGTACTTACATGATGCTGTCTGCAAACACTCGCTAACTACTAGCAGAGCTGCAGTAAAATCTGGAAAAGTGTGGCGCACCTTTCATGTTGTCACTGCAGCTCAGGCCAATATGCTACCAGCCAAAGCAATTCCAAGGTTTTTGCCAACCAGGAGAGGAATACAGTTTTCCCAAAGGTTCCCAGCCTGTGTGACTCGTGCTTTAGCAATTATTTTTCAAGCAACCACTCACAACTCCTTCACAGCTCCCTCACGACCGCTGGTTGCCACACACCAGTCTGTACGCCTGTGTGGCTGGGGTCTAAGTCACATCCAAACTAGCAAACAAGTTTATGCGTTTGCGGAACATGAAAGAGCAGTAAAATCCTTCTGCAGTGACGGGCTCAAATCCCACATGGACCTGTATACATTACATCATAATGTCATGTGTGTAGTACCGGAAAAAACAACCTCCTGTTAATACACTACTCTGTACGACTGTAATGCAGAGCTGTTTTCACTCATAATGGCGACCTGTGCTAAAACAACTTCCACAAACACCACATCTTGTTGGGGGGTGGGGTCCCCTTGGCCAGCAGGGGGCAAGATATCTGACTGCGGTCACAAAAGGGAACTGCCATAAAATGAAAACAGTTGTAGTATCAAGCCAGTGTAAACCTCAGTCGTCTGGTATAGGGGTGTTACAGTTCCCATGATAGATATAGACAGGTCCATCGCAGCGATAATACAACTGAAATATGTCTCCGTATCCGTGATCCCTCCACCAGGTGCACAGCTGCCGGTTCCAGCCACACGCCAAGGAGTAAAACAGTTCAGGATGCTCCATTCCGATCATGGTAAAGAAGTCTTGATCACCCAGGTGGCCTCTAAAGCGATACTGGTCTGCTAGTTTGGCCACATTGCTGGGCTCCAACAGCTTATTGTAAAGAGCCGAGGACCTCATAGCACCTAGGTCCAACAACATCACACCGCTGTTGAAGCCCGGGAGGCCGTCAGGAGGAGGTTCCCCGACTCTGGTCTGAGGGTTCTCCTTCCGGTACTGCCAGAAAGTGTGCCTGAGGAAAAAAGAAGAGGTGCCAGAATAAGGATGGGTCTGCATGTCGAAGTGCATTTGGGCAAAATGTGTGTAACAGTCAAAACACTAGGTTGAATATGAAGGGTTGGAGGTAAGGGAAAGTTGCCTTTTTTCAGACTGATGAATAAACTGATGACTTCATTTGAAGAAGAAACATAAGTAGTCATGACCTTTTCTTTCCCTCATGCATTTGTCAGGAAAACTATTGCTGTGGTTTAGGCGTCCCTATCAAATTTAGGGAGATCAGGATTTTTATGCTGCTGCTTGTACCATTTTTATTTTTAGGGAGTGGGGGTGGGGATGAAGTGTTTGCTTCAAGAAAGTACAAAATGCTCCTTCTGTGTACTGACAGCTGGTGCGAAGATGTTTCGTGCCAACTGAAGACGAGGATGAATGGAAATGTGCTCTTACTTGCTTGCTTGTGCACACGTACACACAGATACAGCTTATTCTTAGTTTGGGCCACAGAGGAGGAAAGCTACAGTAGATGAAATAGTAACGCAGAAACAGAAAACAAAATTAACCACTCATTTAATTTCTGCTCTGCTGACTTTTTGGATAAATAAATGCATGTGGGCGGCAAAAAAATGAAAAAGAATAAATAAAAATCATACACAGTATGCATTTGTCTTTCTCTGTGTGTGTGCAGTTTGATCAAATCTTGTGGGAGCAGGAGATTCTGAGTCACACTTTCGTATTATTGCTGACCTATATTTGGCAGCTGTAGCTTATCCTCACAGTTTTATAGAGTGTGGTGGTTAGTGACTGGGGACTTGGGGCCCCTGTGGAGTATTTATCATTTTAAAGACATTCACTGTGTCTACGTGCACTGCACGATGTACGTGCACTGAGATGCATCCAGAGTAAACATGGTGAAGTCAGGGAACATTTACTTTTCTGTTTTGCTGCTCTGAGGGAGTAAGTAAGTAAGTAAGTAAGTAAGTAAGTAAGTAAGTAAGTACTGAGTAAAATACATTAAGAACAATAAATTGCATTTTCTTCAGCATCATGATGGCCAGTAATGTATGACTTCTATCTTACTAGTTACAGACATGACAAATAAGGCAACAGGACACCGTCCTTTTTTTGGACAAAAATGCATTCCAGAGTTTATGTGAAGCTAATATTAGTCAAAATTTCCCTGTTCTTAGCTGTCAGCGAAGAACAAGAAACTGAGGGTAGACAGCAGGGTCAGAAGCTGGCAAACACCATGAAAGCATAGATCCATTCTGCGTAGTGTTAACGATTCGGTGGTGGCGGCGTACGCATCTTTTGATGGCTGCTTCCAGCAGAATAACATGCCACATGTCACAAAACATCTCAAACTGGTTTCTTGAACGTGACAGTGAGTTCACTGCACTCAAATGACCTCTACAGTCACCAGATCTCAGTCCAGCAGGGTACCTTTGGGATGTGGGGGAACAGGAAATTCGCATCATGGACGTGTAGCCAACCAATCTGCAGCAACTGTGCGATGCAATCATGTCAACGTGGGAGAAAAAAAAATCTCTGAGGAATATTTTTAAGCATCCAAGCACCTTTTAGAATCTATGATACGCAATGTTAATGGAGTCTAACCGGGCACTGGCAAGGCATATTCCCAAGAAAAGCCCTTTAAACTTTAATGAAACGTTCCGCTCTACGTTTGGAGAAGGTTAGAAAACTGAGCAAATAATAGAGAATGGCTCTCCATGCTGTGACACAAAGACTTTCTCTGGCTTTGTACCAGCACACTCACACCACATTCACTCAAAGTGAGCAAATAAGCTCACTAGCTCAGATTAGGGCTCATACTCTTCACACCTCCGTCCTCTCCTGCCTTGAATTTTCACTGCCAACCTTTCAAATCAAGTGTCTCTCTCACTTGTGAAAGAATGAAAAGCAGTAGCTGGTGACAAGGGCAGTCTGTGCTGCCATCCCCTCCAAATGCATGCTTCTGCTTCTTCAGAATATGAAACAGCCTGGTTTCTGATAACTGCAAAAAATGTGCTAACCGACAGAAGGGAGTCTGGGCTGTGCAAATGAAAAGTCCGGCCCTTTTCGTCTGTAGTTGGGATACACAAAAACACATTAAAATTCCAGGATGGATGCAAAAGAGACGCTTTAATAGAAGAGATGATAAAGAGCTTAATTTTAGAATAGAGTCATTAAAAAGCATGATTAAAGTCATTTAACACCGTCATGTTAAACAACGTTTGGCAATTCTGTTGACTGAATGAAGGCATCATGGTAGACTCGCTGTTCTTGATGATGATGCTGACCGCCAGATGCAAAATCTAATTTTATTAAGATCAATGACAAAGTGTCTCAGTGTCCGTGCTACATTAGTCATTATTTCATATTAAGCATTCGGTATCATCTTACAGCAAAAAGGGGAAACATGTGGGATGCATCACACAATGGAGCCTCAAAACACAAAGCTTAAAGAGAGCAATTCCCTCGCTGCTCATTGTGTGCGCCCGTGGCTGTGACACTTATGTAAGCATGTCTCCGGGGTTTTAAAACATTACGACGACAGCTGCAAGGGAAGAGGCACGGGGCATTTCTTCCAATAATGAATTTTTCAGGGGCAGGATGTGCTCTCAGTGTGGCTGGTGGGAGGATGTATTCTCCTGCATAATGCTCGGTCCATTAGCACCAAAACGCAGTGTGAGCTGAGAGCCCTCTCTCTGCTCGGCACAGGAAAAGAGGACGTGCACTCTGCCTCGCTAATAGCAAGTCTCAAAAATTTAAATATTATCAAGTCCATTAGCTAGAGGCCAATTAACAGGACAGCATGCAGAGATGACAAACAGATAACGGATAGGCTTCTCCAATGTTCACTCAGTCTGGGTTAAATGTAATTAAATAAAAGGCTTCTTTCTTTTGGGGTGCAGAGTCAGTGCTACTTATTTAATTTGGATCATGCATCCTGACATTACACTGGTCCTGACCTGTCGCTGCAATTGGAACAAAAACAAATCCTCGAAACAAAAAAAGAGAAAGAAAAACAATAAAAACTTGAATCTCTGTATTTTCTATTGATCTCAGCCAGTGGCTTCAGCAATATCCTCCAGAATTTCAGTGACGCAAAAGCTAACCGCTGTCAACACTTTCAAATTTCCTTTAAAAAGGAAAGAGGAGAAAAATCAATTGCAGCTCGGGGAATGTGCTTTTAACCCCCACAAACTGCAAGAGTGAGTGAGTCACATGTCAGTGCAGAGACAGACACTGAGCTTAATGTGGAAAAACGTAAGTTGATATACGATTTCTTGGTATTCTGCTGCTGAATAAGCCTGTCCAGGCCCACAGGAGGACATTAGTGGGGATTCCCAGTGTTGGTAAACCACTGGGAAGAACAGAGACACCAGATTTACTGATTAGCATGCACACACAAACACTGCTTTTCCACTGATGGCACTTCTCCAACACACATGACAAGCAAGCATCAATCAAATCCTGAGAGCAAACAAAGCATTACAAACAACATATAAATGTGGCCATAGAAACGCATTCGCTACAGAGGAATTTAACTTTGGTTGGCGTGAGTTATTAGGGGTTAGTGATAAGATTAATGCACAGGCATTGCAGAGAAGACGATATTAATATCACACTTGTCGCCTTCAATATCACGTGCACTTGAAATCTTAATCTGTAACTTCACGTTGACAAGATTTCCTGTACTTTATCATACACAAGCACTCTGTGTACGATGTGTAAGCCATGTCTAAAGAAAAGCCTGAGAAATTGCTGGAAAAAATTGGTAAATGGACTGATTCTTATATAGCGCTTTTCTACTCTCACGGAGCACTCAAAGCGCTCTATACAACATGCCTCATTCACCAAATCACACCCATTCTCACAAGCACTTTATCTACACATAGTGCTTTCTAACGACATTCATACTCCGATGGATGCATCGGAGAGCAAGTTGGGGTTAGTATCTTGCCCAAGGATACTTGACATGCAGACTGGAGGAGCCAGGAACCGAACCACCAACCTTCCGATCAGTAGGTGACCTGCTCTACCTCCTGTCTACAGCCACCTTAGTGAAGGGTTTAAAAATAGTGCAAAGAAAGCAAACCTGTGACTTGTTATCCTTATTTGGCTTCTTTCTAAAATTAAACACTTTTTGATTAATTGTTTTATTAGCACACAATCTTCAAGAGCCCACAGGAAACCACCTGCCCGTGTTTGTACCAGTATAGCAGCTGCTCCTGCATGAAACTTCCCACCTGGACTTGGCTCATTGAGTCTCACTATCTCACACACACAGACATCGACACAAACACACAAGCACACACACAGTGACGTCCTGTTTTGATGCTGCACTGGAGTGGAAAACAGTGAAGTAGTCTAAACGGACCTGGTGTGTTTGTTTTATTATCTTGGAGAAAACTGGGGAAAAAAAATCAGCTGAGGAACAAAGAGCCTGAAAATCGGGGGCCCTTGTTTACCTGTGTGTACACACACACACACACACACACACACACACACACACACACACACACACACACACACACACACACACACACACACACAATGACTAAATCAGTGTACAGAGCTTGATGTGAATCTTCACAGAAATATAATTACCCTTTGCAGAAACACAGACCTCAACAACTGTGATTGGTCAGTTTGATAGTAATATGCAGTAGTGCAGCAGCAGCAGCAGTGATTAGCACAAAGCTTGTACCTTTCTGAAACAAAGTAATTATAGGCTTGCTTGCTCATTAGGCTATGCAACAGCTGGTATTTCGTCAATGTATCCATGCATTTGTCAGGTTTTCCTATCACTGTGTATACACTGAAGTCTTCTCTCCTTCATATGTTCCACTAAAAGTAACCATTTTTAAGATTTATTAGCGTGCAGCTCAGTTTCACTTCTGTGGGTGCAGACACCAGTGAGTACGTTAAATACTGGCAACCCCTCATAAGTATGGCAATGCAGCTACCCATCACCCTCCCAGCAGACACACTTACTATGTTGGTTTGTTCTCAAGTTATTGCATTCACAACAGTTTCAGAAAACTTACTCTGACCTTGAGGCCGAGGTCACTGAGATTCAAACTCATCCAAGGTTTCGAATAGATGCACCTATGAGCCTTTCATTCATAAAGTTCAGAAATGCAACGGTAAGAAAGCCAATAAAGGAATGCTGAAAAGACAGAGAACCTGACCAGACATCTGTTACCACATCAGCTTATTTTAACGCCTTTGTATGTTAATAAAATATAATGAGCATTTAAGGCAGTGTTTTAAAAACATGTTTGCAGAGCCGAGGATGACGGGAGGAAAGAGATTCAATCTGGAGCGCCACATCGGAGCGCTGGATCCTCATGTCCAAGAGGATTTAATAAATTTCCACTGCCTAACGAGGGCACTCAGAGTTTTGTACTGTATGAATCAAACTGGCGTGTTGCTGGATTCTGAGTGTGAGTGATGAACAGTTTGTTTACTCCTGGCAGTTCTGAGAGAGAGACAGGAGATAAATATGAATTGCAGGACGAGAGCACTTCTTAACAGGTGACTCATCGTGGTTCCTGCCAAATCCTCAATTATTATTCTGGCATGAGAGACTCAAAACAACATTTTCACCATAGTTGTCATAACTTGGCCTTCTAAGTCTGACCTCATAGTTATGCCACTTGCAGAATCTCATTTTAAGCCAGTTATAAATCTGACTTATAAATCGGAGCAAGTGTAAAGTCACAATCTAGGACATTCCTCTATCAGCAGGTTTGACAACACAGCTTGTAACACTGACATCATCTCATAAACTTTACAACAAACCAGATTTTAGATCGGACAGAGTATTTAGGGACAGTCCGCCAGACCTCTAAACCATTTGACTAACGTAGTAAAGGCCTGTTACCACATGTGGAGCCCTTTTCACTGTAAAAACTCTCCAAAAATTTCCATTTGAATTTCTGTATACGGGTGCTTTCAAAAGGACCCCTGCTGGTTTGACTGATCGTTTTATTCCCAGTGAAAAACGCTTCTTTTTCCTTCTCCACAAAGATTTTTTTCTTGTATTTGTTTTTTAAATCGTTTTCTGAATCTTCGCTGTGAAGTGACAACAATTATTTATGAACTGTGTTATTTCTCTTCAGTTCACCTGCTGTTTCTTGTGTATCTCATTGGACTGTCAATCAGTGGGTTTAGTTTTCAGATTTCAGTGTTGGGGAATTTGTCTTTTCTTCATAGTTGGAGAAAAGATAAATGACATATTAGTACCAAGCCTTGCTGAATGGTGAAACATGCTTCTAGAAACAAATCTATTAACGTGAACCTTTAAATCGAGGTATAGTTAAGACCTGGGTAGCCGGTCTGATTGGTTCAGCTGAGGTAAAGTCCAATACACCCTTAATAAATACCAGATATGCAACAAGTGCTCGAGGTTCAAGTTTCAAGTCCAGATGACAATATGAAAATAATAAACTAGCAACACTACTTGGAAACGATGCAAATAAGTTAAGCGCATTAGGATGATGCTGGCACGACAGAGGTGAAATATGAGTCTCTGCAGATATGAGAGCCTCATTTCCCCTCAAAGCATTTCCCCTTAAACTGTGTTTGTCTCCAGTAAATGAAGTTAATTTCTTCCATAGCTGCCAAACACATAACAGAGATGTCTTTTTCCAAAACCCTGAAAAGGATGCAGTTTCATAAATCAAATTCAAATTAATTTCAGATTCTGCAGGAATTTCGCCTCATGTCGATATTTCACAATCCCAGTGTTTCATTTCGCATGAAAATCCTGAAACTACAATCAGAAAGGCTGCTTAATTTCCTGTTACAGGCTGCATTGCAACTTTTTCATTTGTGCTTGTATCTGAGAAAGACACACAGCGTTTAGGTTCCTGTGAATCAGTCTGGACACCAGACCTCTGATGTTCCTTCTCACTTAGCAACTGTGAGAGACACCAACTGTGAGCATGCATGTGAGGCGCAAAAAGGCTGAAATCCATCTGGGGTCAACAAGAGCGACTGAGATTTGTACAGCGTTTCAACTGGTTATTAATATTTCATTAAAAATGTGGTATGTACACTTACACCACTTACAAACGTATGTATGCACGATCCCGATCAATTCAAGGGTTGCTTGTCACCTTCAGGGACTTTATACTTCATTTGACAGAAGAATTAGCAGATGAAGATGAACTTCCTGCTTCCTGTCTTCTCTCTCTACTTTCTATTTCTCTCCCTTTCCCTTACTTTTTGTCAGGCCAGTGGATTAAATCATGTTAATGTCACACTATCGGTCGAAAGTGGTACTGGTGACCAAAACACATATAAAACAGACATTGATATGTATCCATACGTGTCCACATCTCCTCAGATCTGACATGGTCTGTCCACATTCAGGTCCAGTCCGAAAAGGCTAGGCAGCGCCTGTACCACCTCCGACAACTGAGGAAGTTTGGGGTCTCGTTGCTTTCTGTATGACTTTCAGTGTCTCACATTATTGTTGAAGAGTTTTGGTCCACTCCTCTTGACGGTGCCCTTTCAGTTCATTGAGGTTTACCTGCATTTGTTTATGCGCTGCTCTCTTTTGGTCCCAACACACTATTTCAGCCAGGTTCAACTTAACATGAAATAAAAAAATAATAAAATAGTTTGGAACATTCCTATGCACCTCTGGGTTTTTGTCACAGCCGTGCGGCCCGGGATTCGAACCCGGGACCTCTCACACTCTCATCTATCCAAACGACATTATTCCAGATGTCTTGTGGTCCATTTAGATGCAGCTTTGCAAACCTACGCCGTGCTGCCGTGTTGTTTTTATAATAATAATAATAATAATAATAATAATAATAATAATGGATTGGATTTATATAGCGCTTTTCAAGGCACCCAAAACGCTTTGCAATGCCACTATCGAACCGGCGACCTTCCGGTTACAGATGTGCTTCCCAAGCCCCTGAGCCACGGTCGCCCCATTTTAGCAAGAAGAAGCTTTCCTTTTGCAACCCATCCAAACAAGCCACACTAATCTAACATGTTGAATGAGGCCTGTAGAGTCTGAGATGCAGCTCTGGGATTTTTGCAGTTTCATGAGCATCGTGGTCTCACCTCGGGGTGAATTTGCTGGCACGTCCACTCCTGGGAAGGAGTGTTAAATGCTTTGCACTTGAGAATAGTCATTCTCACTGTAGAATAATGGACGAATTGTTTGGAACTGGCCTTATGACCCTTCCCAGATTGATGAGCAGCAACAATTGCTTCTCTAACATCACTGCTGACGTCTTTCCTCACTGGCACTGTGTTAAAGACACACCTGAACGCTCCAGACCAGAAAACTGACAAAACTTCTCAATTAATCAAGTGCACTTAGCCGTTTATGACCTTCTTATATGCTCTTTGTTAAATACATACTGACACAATATAGTATATGCTGTGTGCCACTGTTAATCTGAGGCTGTAGTTATCACATTTTTAGACCTGCTAGGAACAGATGAATTTCTTTATTACATCCAGACATACAAAACCTTTGAATTGAAAGAGGGTGTAATTTGTTTTTGTCAGACTGACACCTGAATTTTACTTTGGCACAATTTAAAAACAAAGTGAGGATGCTTTCTCGCCAAAAGTCAAAGCCCAGCAGTCGAGTCTCTCCTCATGACAGATGGTAGCCTTTGATCTAGCCTGAGCCGGAAATTATACTGACGTATTGAGCGAACACTTGAAAGCAAGAGCGCCGAAGTTAAAAGCAGAGAGCCTCACTTTTATTCATGTGCATGTCAAGATGCAGCAGACTGGTGTCAGTCTGAAGCTTCCAACGACTGGCAGGTTCAGATTTCCCTAGTAGGTGCTCTGTAGGTCTGCACTGCTTACCTGTATACTGGCTGCATCTCTCTGGTGATCCCTATAACTGCTCCTGGAGGAAACCGGTGAAACTCCTGAAAAAGGTCCCTGATGTTGGTCCTGTACTTCAGGTCCAAGTCAAGCTGCACTATGCGCGTCAGACCTGAAATGGAAACACAGAGGATAAATGCAGAGACTAAGTTGAACAGATAATGGAAATAGATTGTCTATTTTAAAAATGATCCCAAGAAAATGTACTTCTGAGTAAAATCTCCCTGAAGGATCCATTTCCGTGACCACTAGCACATCATTCAGCTTGGATAACAACATTTAGTGAGAGAACTGGCCCTTCCAGGAATACCGAGTTAGAGGAAATAAGAGCAGACACTGACAGAGGTTTTGCTCCGAGGTGGCTCGTTTGGCCTCTCTCTGTGCAATGTTAGCACTGACCTAGAAATGAGAAACATGCACGAGAAGAAAATGTGGAGAGGAATATGACGAAACGTGAACACAGTGGCGTAGCATGCAGAGTAAATGCTTAACACTGCATCTTGTGGTCTGGGAAAGAACCTGTAATAACAGTAACCAGGATATTCGAGCCCTCATCAGTTCATTGTTTCAGCTTCCTATATTATTCTGGTTGGCATAGTGATGAAAGGATGGGAAATGCTCAGGAATGAGGCACTGTGCTCACAACGTTATTATGAACTGATGAAAACTTGTGTCAACTTCGGATGTAAAGTCAACGATGAACACCTACAGGCTGTCGAGTTAACAACATCTAAAGCCGATGGACTGAAAAGATGTGGCGACTTTCTGAGATCCAGGACACTTCAGAACATCATTCTCGTTTTTAAATGTCTGGTGATTAAATGTCTCCTCAGTCTTACTAATGCGGTCGTACAATGAAAGACAGTGACCTTATTTATTTAATGTTGCTTAAGTCACTAGAAAAACTCAGCTAGGTCACACATAAACATATTTAAGTGCTTCTGTCTGTTAAAACAAGTGACGTGAAAAGACGATGGCTCAGCAGTGCGGCAGCAACCTGTTTTCTGTGCTCTCCAAACAAGGAAGCTGCACATCACAATGCCCGAATGTGCTGTGGCAACACAGAGGGGCTAGGAAGCGTAATCTCTGCGTGGTCAGCGCTGTTTGTTTGTACTAACATGGCTTAACGAGCGTGAGTGTAACAGGAAGAGGGCCTTCAGTTCTTACAACATCGTAATGTGGTGGGTTTGATGTTGGACCAATAACTCAACACAAAGTCCTCTAAAGGTGAAAGCGGAGCTGCATGTTTTCAAATCAACATTTATCTTTTTGCATTTTTGAGTAATGATAACACAAAGAACCCTGTTGCAGCTCCTACATTGCTGTACGTCTTTATATTATTATTGTATATTATTATCTAGAGCAGGGCGATATGACCAAAAATATTTATCACGATATACATTTGAAAATTTGCGATAACGATATGACTGACGACATAATTGACACTAGACAAAATACTTTACAACTTCACAACTTTATTAGTGCAAACCCCCGCCCCCCCCAAAAAAACATCAATGTATTTTCACTTAAACAAGCAGCTGTTCTTTATGTGCATTAAAGTTATATAAACATTTTACAGTGCAAATGCAAATTCCTCGCTGACAGTTTAACCAAAAGGCATTTCCAGTGGAAACTGGCCGACATATCCTCAGCATAACCATGTATAATATCCACAAAACTTAAAAAGAGGTTATACACACACAATACAGTAATATTATGTTGAAGCACAGTACGTAATGCTCGCCTACGATAGCCATAATGCTCCGACAATCCATCAAGCGGTGCGACTTCGTAGCTTAGCAAAGTCGCACTAAAACATTTGACAGATTCTCGAGCGCCGTGTACATAAAATCGTTTCGAGGTCAGTAAACACAACCAGAATTCATACATAAGGCACACGGGATTATAAGGGGCTTTGTCGATTTCCAGAAAAGTCAAAGGATTGATTTTAAATGCCCCGTATTTTCCAAACAACACGGTAATAACGACGGCCCGCTAGCATGCGCTACCAAAAATAGTGCTTTGTTGTGTATCTGACGGATGAAAGTTAAACCAGTTCCACACCAGTGAAGTTGCAGCATTTTTACAAACCAGTTCTGGTTCATCTGTTTCATTCAACGAGCCGCTTTCGCCCTCCACATTCTCCGTTGCCGCCGTGCTTTTTCCGCCATGTGCGTATGAAAACAAAGGCACTGCGCATGTGCGTTTTACCCATATTCTATCGCGATATTTCATTTTCTTATCGTTGCCCAACATTATACCGGTATTACCGTGAACGGTATGATATGGCCCAGCCCTATTATTATCTTTAATTATTTATAATTATGCTTTCATCCTTCTTTTAATTAAACAAACTATGTTCTTGTGCTGATTTGTAATTCCTTTTTTCCTCCCCTAATTGTCATAGTGATTGTTGTTCTCACTTAGGTCAACATCTGTTGTGTTTAAATGTGCTACACAAATAAACTTGACATCGTCTTTTTCCCCCTCTACATCTAAACCTAAATGTATGGTTTATCCAACCAACATGGATTAAGTCCATGTTGGTCCCAAAGGCAGCTCTTGGGAAATAAAGAAACAGATCAAACTTTACTCATCTCATTCTTCTTGCTTCCTCCACTTCTGTACCATTGATTCATTAATGCTCAGATATTTGAAGTTTACACAGCTACATTCTCGCCTGAAAATATGTTAAAAGTTTTTTTGCGACCCAGAACGAGAAATAAGAGTAATATTAAAACTAAGTAGCTGCCGCCATTGTTGGAGACTGGACTTGGCTAGGCCGCGCTATGAATACTGGGATATGGTTTTTCATTTTTGTTGTCCGGGTGGAAAATCAGGAGAAATTTTGGGAGAATGGTGGCTCCGGGAGATTTTCGTGAGGGGCACTGAAATTCGGGATTCTCCCGGAAAAATCAGGAGAGTTGGCATGTATGAGGAGCACATCATTATATACCAGCTAGCCCAACTTCAGTAACCCTACAAACGTCACTGCTGTTTAGTTTCCTGTCTTCATTTATGTTGGAAATGATAGCAGAGCTGTACGTTTGAACTGTTTCAGAAATCTCTCAGTCAGAACATGCTATATCATGTTTAGGTGGAAACTAGCGAGCTAACTTCCTGCTAACTTCTAACGCAGTTACATTTAATAAATTCTGTTTTCATGGATGCCTGGATGTTAAACTTAATTGTTACACCTGGTAAAGCAGCAATGCTGATCATTTTATTAAAGATGAAAGAATTTAGACAGTTTTTAATTCTCAGTGATGCCGCAGTGTTGATTTGACTTTGGGACCTGAAGAGACGGAGTTTAGGACCCAGATGACTCTGCGAGGCTCCTGACTACTGTAGCCGTAATCCTCTAAGCCATGCGGCTTCATAGCTCACCAAAGTCGTACCAAAACATTTTTGACAGATTTTTTAACGCTGTGTACCACATAAAATCGATTCGACGTCAGTAAGCACAACCAGAATTCATACATAAGGCACACTGTCGATTTTGGAGAAAATTACAGGATTTTAAGTTCACCTTATAGCCCCAAAAATAGGGTACTTCAAGTTTGAAAGCGGTCAGTGTACACATAAGTCAAAACTTCAATGAAACTTTTATGTGCATTTGCTTAGTTTGATTTAGAGATGAGGACGAGATTTGTTGTATTTTTGTTGAAAACCTCTCTTAATTATTAAATTAATTAATTTCTTAAACTTGTATGTACTAATCTCCAAACAGACTGAAGGCATCTTTAACGGTATCTTTATGTCTAAGATATGAAACATAAATTAAACGCACTCATATAAAAATAGTAGGAAACTTCTACATTGTTTGTTTATTTCAATTTAATTTTCTCTACATAAATAATCTTTTGAAAAGAATCCATCCCCGTATGATCAAAATACAAAACTCTTTCCCCCCCCAAACAGTTAAACAAAAAAATATTGTTATGTGGAAAATATGTGAGTTGAGGTCAATCTGGGCCAGGTGTGTGGGTGCTGCTTTCACTTATTTACTGCAGGAATAATGTCATTAGTGTGGCTTAGAGCCTGCCTGAGGCTCTGGTCAGATCTGGTCAAACTCAGGCACAGCAACAAAACAACAGAGACATTGTTACCTAACATGATATATATTTATTTATTTTTAAAGTAAGAAAGTGGGTCAACCTCATTAAGCTGTAATAATAGCCTTGATGTTAGTCTATTCGTATGAGACGCTGTTTTCTGCTTTTACCAAGATTCACTAGAAAATGCCACCAAAAGTACGTTTCCTGATTCAATATAAACGGTTTACTCCAAACAACGAGGTCCTACAGTCACAAACAATAAAAATAAAATGGAAAAACAGGACAACAGAAAGCAGCTGTACTGCGTTCACAAACTTTATTAAGTCTAAGTGACAGTATTTTAGGCTTGCAAACGGCAAAACTGTAGACTTGAAACAAATTCCTGAAAGTTACTCTCTGCCAGTATGACGCTAATAAGGTTAACATGTTAGCTAGATTGATGAACTCAAACCTTAACCCGTGCTGAGGATACTCAAGTCAGTTACTTGAACACAGAGTTTCTGGTGTTGTTCAGTGTGATAATACAACCAGCTAGGCTCCACCTGGGTTCAATTAAGACGCCTTCAAGACACCAAACAATTCACTGAAACTGAGCAGCATTATTACAAATCAGAAAACCTGCACACATTAAAATGTGTGATTTCACTGGCAGGTAGGTATACAGACACAACCTTAACCCTACTAAAACTGTCATCGATATGTGTGACCCTGTGTCAGGTCTTTGCTAGATTTTTACATGTTTCTTAATGACATGACTTTTAGATACTGTTCATCTGGTGTAGGTCGTTTTTCGGGCTTGCCGCTTCTTTTATTCTCCCCTTGTCCAGTTTCCTCAAATTTTTTAAGGACACATTGTACAACACGCTGAGATGTGCCAGGTTTTTGGCTGAGAGCTCGTTGGGAGTTACCTTGTTGGTGCAAAAATACCAGTTTAAGCCTGTCAAACTGTGTTATCGTTTTCAATTGTTATAGATTCAACTAAAGAAATGTTCTTGCAATAGGCTGCTGCCTAAAACAAAGAAAAACTGGAAAACCATCTCTCAAGACCACTTGAAAAAAATGACATCTGGCATCTTGGAAGCAAAATATAAGCAAATGAGAGGTGACTCAAAATCACAGTTTTCAACAAAACCGCTGCTTCTTCCTGGGATTCAGTTATCATCTTTGTCACTTTTTCAAAGCGGTTCGCACATTAACAGTGTCACTTTAACCCTGTGTGGAAAACAAAAGACGAGGTCGCAGCAGAGACTCAAGTAGCAGCACGTTTACCTCTCGAGGGGACACAAAAGCACGTAACACCTTTCCCCTAAACAGAACAAGTGTTTAGGAACCTTGTCATTAATTAACAGCTTTCCATTGTGCAATTTTATTTCTCGCCTATTCTCAAAGGACAGAGAATACATAGATCTGTTTTCAAGACATTTAATGACCTGCATGCTACACTTACATGGTTTTGATGTCCTCATGAATTCTTTATGTTATGCTACTCTACTGTAGCATCAGTGTGGCGTAACCTGTACCTCAATTAATAAAAATTAACATAAGGACCTCAAAAACATTTTGCATTTCTCATATGCGCTGATGAAACATTTTCATATTCAGACTGTGTACAGGAAAGCGTAACAGTGCTGACAATTTCCTCCATGAATTCTCTTTTGAAAACAGCAACAAATCTGACAAAACGTCCATCCTTCACACTTGTGCCACTAATCAGAAGCTTCTTTGTCTGCTGCTTATCTCACGCAGTGATGAGAGAAACAGTTACATCAAAGACTGGTGCCTAGAAAACAACCCTGCTGTAGCTTTGTGCATCACATACTCTCACCCCCACCTGTCCCAAAACTACCACATTATGCCCTTTCTAGATAAAAGCATTCTTTAAATAGAAATGTGTGACCACGTGGGCACACAGAGCAGACGTGCAACACATGGTTGATCAATAAGCGCTTTAAGGACACGATCTCCAGCGAGATTTTATTTGTTATTTGAATTATTCGCTTTAAAGTTTGAGCAGTCTAACAATTAGACAGTTGGATGAATGACGTCTCTTAAAATTACTTAAAGGCTCATCTCTTCAAGCTTTCACCTGAACAACTGCCATCACCAACCATCAAGCTGAACACGCTTCAGCTTCATCCCTCTTGTTCATGTTAGGATAAATTTAAACTGGAATACGGAGTAACGTTGAAAACATTTGAAAAATGTAAGCTGTTCTCTATTGTTGATCTCTACTGCATGCCCCATGCTGCACATCCATTGAAGTGATCCACAACAGTGCACAACAGAAGAGATCTCTGCCCACAGTCAGCACCCACACAGGAGGCACCGGTATGGACAGTAATGACAGAGCACATCCTTCCTTCCTCACTCCCCAGGGCCTCTGCAGCATGCCACGTGCATGTGAGATACCTGCCCAACCTGCTTTTTTCCAGCTGCGCACCAGCAAATTAAAGAAGTGAGTGACTGAGTTTATTTAAAGCTCGGTACGCCAGAGAACTAACGCAGACTTTTCTGACATATCGTCACCCGTCAACAACAGCTTGCGGCTCTATATGTGAAACATGATCTGTTATGTACATTTCTCTCCTCAAGCAAAGGAACAAAGTAATAACTGAGGCGACGGTTGCTGTCAGATAGGATAAGAACTAAAGGGACTAAATGGGATAAAATGTTCCACGTCTTACTTTCAGGCATGATGTGATGCATAGCTACGGACAGAAAGAAGATGGCGTCGCTGTAATAGGCTCCGGAGCCAGCGCTGAAATGCTTCTGCATGGCTTCCACAATAGGGAAGAGCTTCTGAGTCAGAGCCACGACGTCATGAAACACCACCTGCAGGAAAATATGAACAAAATTGAGTCGTGAAAGAAAGCTGGGAAAATAATATCGTTTTCAACAACTGGTGCAGCTTGAGGCCACTGTCTGCATTGGACAGGTTTAGTGAGCTCATCACCTTTAACTTCCCCCGCTTACCGTGTCGGTAACTGTCTACTCAAATGTTTATGTCATACTGAAATCCATTTACAGCACACTAAGCTATTTGGACTAAATTATGACAAATACTTGAAGCAGTGAGCAATGCTGAGCTATGCACTGTGATAAGGATCAGGGGTGCATGGGATATTTTCTAAGCAGAAGATCTGGACTTGAGCTAATGTGAAGTAAAGTAATGAAGAACCTGCCTATTAGAATGACCCAATGAAGTAACGCTGACTCCACTATGGAAGTTCTGCTGAAATCTTTCCGTTTTGGTGATTTCAGTTCAGACGATGGCTGCAAACAGCTGCACCAGTCCACGACCCAAATTCCATTAGGTGCTGCCTTCTTATGCCCAAGTTTCCCTTCATGCTGCCTCTGCAAGCTTCAAATCCCACAACATCTTGTACAGTAGATATCTCTACAGATTAGGGCAAGAGGATTTAAAAAAAATACACTAAGTAGTGATTATCATTAAAGTGTTCTTGCAGGAGGAAAAATAAGTAAGTCGATTTGGGCTGGGCTACTTTCTGTTAAGGCCAGACACGTGTCAGTGTGGCGAAAAGAAGTCTTAACCCGTTGCAATTACCGGGACTTGTGCACTGCAGGGTTAGACGACGTGCATAGAGGTTTTTAAAGTAGAATAGTAAGCAGAGACTTCAGATATCAGGTCCTTTTTTTCTCTCTTTAAAAAAAAATGAAACAGGCTCCCAGTTTGGATTTAGGAAACAACACTCTCTTACAAGATTAGACTTAAAATGATCCTCTTTGATAGCAGATATAGTTAAGACTGCATCAGGTGACCCTGAACCATCCCTTAGTTATACTGCAACAGGCTTAGGAAGCTAGGGGACTTCCAACGAGCTACTGAGTGCTTCTTTACTCACCTCTTTTCTCTCTCTTTGTGTTTATACTTTTGCATTTTATCATGATTAATGATTAAATGATTCAATTAGCAATTTCAGCTCTCTCCCATGATGTCCCGTTAGAGGTTTCTTCCTGTTAAAAGGGAGTTTTTCCTTCCTATTGTTGCCAATTGCTTGCTCAGAGTCTCCCCTGATTGTTGGCGTTTTCTATTCTCTCTAATATTGTAGTCTCTTCACCCTACAATATAAAAAGCCTTGAGGCGACTGTTGTTGTGAGCTGACGATATAAATAAAACTGAAATCTTAAAGCTTCAGGCAGAACATTTCATCTGTCGATAACTTGCCGTTTTAAAGCTGAACAGAGCAAAACAAGGATAGGACTGAGCAAATAAATAATACATCCTAAGGTAGCCCTGCCCTAAAGCCTCCCCCATCATAATTTACAGTTACAATTACATTGAATACAACATGAAAGCATTGACTGAGACCTTAAATCTATCAGCATTCACTGAGGTCACAGATTAAAGGAGCTGTATGGTGTTTTTCCCACTAAAGGAATTAAAGGTTTAACTGTTTTCAACATACAGACGATATTTGATGACCTCCCCTGTACCCTTAAAGACGAGCTCTGACACCACAGCATACATCAAAGACGTAGTTTTAGTCCATTAGTATAGTTTCTGGGTTTTCTCTCCGTTTTGGCCTCCCGTCCACACTGAGACGGTGTTTTGGCTGATGGAAAACGCAGCGTTTTGAAAACGCTCTTGAAAACGCATACATTTGGAAACGGTGCTTTCACGTTGCAGTGTGGACAGCAAAAACGCAGACTTTCTAAAACATGATGCAGTCATGTGACCAATTAAACTAAGATAGCAGAGGGCGTTATACAGCAGTTGTTTAGCCCTATTAAAGATTAATATCAGTCTGTACGTGCTCCAGATAGCTTTTCTTCAAATTCTTTAATTCTCACTCGCTTTTGCAACTTTGTACTTTCGTGTTACTCGCAGCAACAACTCCACCTCATTGTTAGTCCATTTTAAAAACTCGCTGCTTTTCCTCGACATTCTGCCGCGACGCTTCAAAGAGCCGGAAAGTAAATAAGTGGCAGACAGAAATGAGGCAGGTCGAATCTTCTTGCGTTTCACACATTAGTGATGTGCGATACCACTGATTTCCTTTTCGATCCGATACCAAGTAAAATCCAGGGTGGTATCGATGATACTGATCCGATACCGATACTCTGTACAAACACTTAATGTTTCATTGTATTTAATAATACAATATATAAACTGCATTATGTAATTGTAATAATAATAATATGGCATCATAATGATTACATTACTTGCTCTTATAGCTTAATGATGCAGAATAATCCTATAGAGATAAAAAACCTGAAGTTGTGCACTATTTGAGCATGTTGCCTGCCTGCAGCACTAAAGGACTCTGTGAGAGACGTCTGTCTCGCCCTATCAGCACCTGTCCCTGTCCACTCCTCCTCTTCGGTTCGCCTCCACATAAGCTCATCATATTCTGTGATATGATTTACTCTGAGGTGTTTGACGAGGTTAGTGGTGTTGCCACAATACCTCACTGTCAATGTGAACGCACAACTCTGAAAACGACTGAAAACAGTGTGGACGCGGAGCGTTTTCAAATCTATCCGGGCTAGTGTGGACGTAGCCTTAGAAGGCCGAGAGGCTTTCAGGAGGTAAAGAGTTAAGGGGTTAAATGTATTGTTCAGGTGGATTTGTGAAGAAAAGGAAAGAAAAAAGGTCATAAAACGTCCCAGGTAATCTATATTGGTACAGGGAAACCTTATCAATTCCCAGTGCAGGCTTATGTGAAAGTACTAAAATACTGTGTCCTGGTTTAATGAACAGTAGTTATTTTTGCAACACACCCAGTTCCAACTTTCAAAGCCCCAAAACTTCACACTGTTGTGTATGTTTATTCTGACACTCTGACTCATAAAATCTTACCTGTGGCACATAAATGGAAAGCCAGAGAGTTTTCACTTTTGTTTGACCGACAAAAACCAAGCAGAGAAACTCGAGCACATCATTCGAGCTCTGATGTTTTAAAATATCAGTTGATCGAGTAATATTAGCAGTGAACTTGAAAGGCTGGACATGTTTGGCAGCCGCCGTGTTGCTTTTGAAGGCGTGCCAGGACTGAGCAAAAGTTCCTTTTTTGACTTCTGTGGCCTGACTTGAGCAGCGCTCCCTTCAGAGAGCACAGAGCTTGAAAAGATTCGGACTTTGCACTTACTTAATGAGCAATAACATGTTTTTGAATGAAAAGCTAGAGAAATGATGAACATATGTAACATAAACATGGAGGATGGATGCTTACAAAGTGGATTTAATAATGTGGACACAAAAGTCTCTGTCAGTATGACATTAACTTCAGGAATATGAGACATTAACCTCGTCCTTGAACCTGAACTTTACAGGATAAATAGAAATCAGTGACCTCAAAAAGCCTTCTTGAGTTTTATTAAATCCATGTTATGAGTTGATCTTGTGTTTCCTAGATCCTCCTGAGCGACTTGTTATTGCCTTTTATGTCCTCTTATCAGCTGCAGAATACTAACACATTGTACAATGGCTCTGACACAAAAACACTGCCATTAGGACGCAGATATTAACCCAGGAATTATATCACAACACTGCTTAATTCCCGTGAGCTGTTAGCACTGCATGAGACACTGCTCAAGTGAGTTCCATGAAATATGGTTAGGGAGTAAAGTGCGTAACCTCTAGGCAGCGTGACTCTGCAGTCTCTCTGCTGCAAATGTCAAGTGGGCCATTTAATGTGCTGCTGCTGGGAAGCAATGTAGCCTAAAATACATACTCATCTAATCCTCGTGCTCCTTAAAGTTAAATCATTAACAGGAATGAGCCTCAAGATGAGCAGACAAGGATGTCAACACTGCCCTTGTCAGACCCCGAGGAGTCTCTGTCCCATCTAAACTGCTGGTATACGTTTCTGCCGCTGTCTCTAAGCAGGAGAGACAGCGGCTGTACTCGTGGCGGTGACGGCAGAAGGCAGTTTTATGATTCATGATCTAGAAACGTTTTGTTTTTTTAAATTGCTGGTCTGGAATGATATTATGAGACTGATGAGAAAAAAAAAACGACTTTGAATGTATGGAGCGTGTAGCTTGGATTAAAAAAACAACAACAACAACAACATAAAGCACTGTCAAGATGTGTTTACATCAGACTAAAGGTGAGAGGGCACTGCAGTACAGAAAGTACAGAAACGTCTTCACGTGAGAGCATACTGAGAGGAAACCAGGGGAGAGAGGAGCATGAAGCATACGTGGCAAGCCAGAGATGTTTGAGATAATTGCAGATTTGGGGAAGAGGTGGCTGGCCTGAAAATCTGTGCACAGCAGATGAACAGTATCTGAAAGTCATGTCTAAAAGGGAAAAAAACAAAGCAGAAAAGACCTGAAACAGGACCTGAGAGATGGATCTGGTGCTTAGTCGATCCATCTACTGTTTACTAAAGCCTGATCACAAACAGTCTCAGTGGAAGGGTGGCTGTAATGAAAGGAACAGGAGGAAAAGGCTGAAATACGTCAAATTACACAAGAACTGGACTGAAAACCAGGAGGTCAGGAGAGAGGTACAACAGTGGAGCTGCATTTCAAGCGAAGGTTTTGGGGATCTTGTCAAAAAGTGATGGAATCGTGAATGCAGAAAAGTGCAGTCAGACTTTGCTCCACCATTCAAAATCATCTGTGAAGTCTCAGATTGGCAACTTTAGTTTTCAGCGTGACAACGATCCCCAACACACTGCTAATGTAATAAAAGCAAACATGGAGAGAAAAACACATCAGTCATCGATTGGCCTCCGCAGAGCACAGACCTTAACATTATTGAAGCAGTGCGGGGTCATTTTGACAGGGAGCAGAACAAAGAAGAACTCTGAATGTCCTTTAGAAGCCTGAAGTCTACTTACAGAAATGGGCAGACAACTCACCCAAGTGATTTCAGGCTGCTTTGAAGATCGAACAAATACTGACTTTGAAGCTCATTAGAATTGTTTTTCCCCTTCTATGCTGTACTTCCATGTGTGTTTGCACATGTTTCAATGAATCCGTGCACCCATTTTCCTACCCAAATATAAAGATATGAGTGGTGGCTCAAGACTTTTGCACAAAAGTGGATCTGTACAGTAAGAAGGACATAGAACTGTGACAGAAATAGTAAATGCAAAAGGAAAAGAAAATACCCACAAGTCAGGTTTAGCATTTCCGCACCAACACAGAGGAACTCTTGTCTGACCAAGTCCCTGCTAATGCTTTAAGCAAATATAACCAAAAATGGGTTTTTGACACAACATTTTTCTAATATCCATGCAGCAGTCCTCTGAGGACTTAGCTCTGCATAGTAAAACTTGTCCACTAGAAAAGTCTGAGTACGGTCTGATTGCAAAAGAATCATTTGAACGGGATCCGATCCAGCCTGCAGCCACTAAACTGCCAAGATCCCAAGCCGAGCAGATCCCTGACCAATCCCAGCAGGAATGCGATCAGCCTAAGATAAAAGAGCAGTGGAACATCCACAGCAGAGGTTTTATAAGATGAGACATTCCTGAGAAAGGAGGCCCTGCCTGTCGAGGAAGATCTGAAAAGGGAGATTGTAGTTTGTAAGCCAGTTTATGATGGTGTGCTCTGTGAGAAATACAAAACAGGAGAAAGTGGGTAAAATATGCATGTAACAGAAAGAGCACAAGAGGGGGGAAATAATCCTGTTTTTTGGCAGGAAGAACACAATAAGGGAGGGATATTCCCATGTGTGAGGCATCAGCTTGGCAGGAAAACACTGCCCCCCTGTGTTTCAACTGTAAATAGCAAGTACAGCCAATGTGTTTCTTAAACGGAAGGATTTTTGATTAAAAGGTCAAGTAGCTTCACAGGAAGCGCACCAGTTCTATTTAGTGATTAGTCAAGGTGTTACAAAAGTTAGACATTTCTATCAGAAGCTCCCTTTAAAAAAAAACAAAAAAAAACCCTTCTCACTCATTCAGTGCAAAAATATAAATACCATCCCAGAAAGTGTGTGTGGATCATGAGCATTTTGGGCTCTAAAAATAGGATCTGCTACCCACAAGAAGAATTTACATAAACATATTTTTCCCTCCCCATTAGAAATAGAGATATCTTAGAAATATAAATCAAGCTGAACACAGTCTGTCAAGTGTTTAACTGCATAAATCACTTACTCCTTTGTTTTGTTATTAACAAACTAATATGTCAAAATAAATAGATACTTGGTCAGAAACACTAATAAATAAGTTAACGGCATTTACTGGAGTGAGTGTCGAGAAATACCTCGTATTTAAACGTTGTGTCAAGGAAAAGCTCCAGCAGCATCCTCTTGCCCAGTTCTTGGCTGGCCTGGTCACTCACAAAGTGGAGAACCAACACCTCTCCTTCCAAGAAGTGTCCGTGTTTTACCATGGACAGCATGGCCACTCGGAATTTATCCTGCAAGCTCCGGCTCTTGTCCACTTTGGTGAACATCATTAGCACATGGTAATGTTGGTAACCAGCCTCACTGTCCGCTTTCCTGGACGTCAAAGCGTCGCCGTCTTCTTCTACACCTCGCTCTTCCCATCCTTGCTCCTTTGGCTCGTCCGGGTGCGAGAGCCTGGTGTCCACGGTGAGGTCTGCATCGTTTCTGTTGGTGTTGTGACTGGCCTGGGTCTGCTTGATCCTCTTTGTGGTGCTGGAGAAATTCTGTCTCTCTGAGCCAAAGTAGTAAAAAGCTACAACAGCGAGTGCAGCAGCCAGGAGAAGCACCAGCTGATAGGACCTGAATGTACTGATCCTACCCATGATTCTGGCTACTACCCTTAAGAAGCCCATAACTCCCTGCTGGCGTCATGAGAACGGGAGCGTGAGTGGGAAGATTTTCAGCATTTCATGATCTTTGATTTCATAGATTTTCCACATTCTCCTGCAAGAGTAACAAAAACAAACATCTGCTTTAGTTTTAAGCTTTGGCGTGGACCATGAAACTAAATATCACCTATCAGCCAAATCTAAGTGAAGCATTAAGATTGATGATCTATTCTGGCTAAGCCATTAAAAGATCTTATTTCCATGGTCTTATAAATTCATCTTTGAATGTTTTTCATTTTAATTTAATTTTTAATTATATAGCACCAAATCACAACAACAGTCGCCTCAAGACGCTTGAGCACTGCTATTCCAATCCTGGGATATGCAGCAAGATCCAGAGTAGAGTCGGTGTTGGGCGGCATTATTATATTTCAATAATATTAGCCCCCTGAAAAACTGACCATACCACAAACCACTGCTGTGCTTTAACTTTGTAATGCTCAAACTGAGGCTTGTCTTTCAATGTGACACAACAGTGCTGTCAGTTGAGAAAGCATCACGCCAAAAACAAACAAAATCAGTTTATAATTTAGAAAAAGAATTGTTTATGCCCACAAAGCAGGAGATGGATACACAAAGTTATCACAGTGTTTTCAACTGCGAAGAAACAGAAAAGTGAGAAGTTGCATCAAAAAATTCAAAGAGAGTCACAGAGTACAGAACAAGCCTGGCAGCCTGTGAAAGGTTTCAAAGACTCTGGAAAGAGAACAAGTGAGAGATGTGTCTAAAGACCCCAGAACAACTGCCAAGGCACGAGTGAATGACTTAGCCAAGTTGGGAATTGTATTCTCAAAGAAGAAAATCAGCAGAACCCTGCAAAGGAATTGGACTGCATGGTTGAAGATTAAGAAAAACTTGACTTCGGATGAACAGATATCCTTAAGACAGACTGAAGTGTACTAAGAATAACCCGAAGAAAGATTATGCATAGTAGAAGCGTGTCAGGTGAGAAGAAACTAGAGCACCGAAGTAAACATTACAGGCTGGTCTGCACAAAGCCTGTGGGTTGAACTGAAGACCAAAGTCCATGCCAAAAGACCATCAAAATCTAGAAACTCACCAAAGAGAAGAATAGGCTGGGATTGTTGAAAACTACAACACACTATTACCACCAAAAAAAAGACTATTATCATCAAAGGAGCTATTAATTTTGACCCCGGTAGTTGTTTGTTAAAGTAAGATCATGTAGACATCCCAAATAAAACTAGGGTGCTTGGAAAATCTGCTAAACATTCCTTGTCCTGTTTAACAGCACTTAGGAAATACTTAAAAAGGCAAAATCTTTCATATAGGGGCTAGTAATTCTGTGCTCATCTATGCGAGTGTCTTGATTTTAACATGTTATTCTTTGGATCAGTGCATTACATAAAGAAAATAAATCAAATTAAATATTGTTGTTGGGCAAACAGTGATTATATTCAATGTAAACACCAACTCTAACTCCAATGATACAAAATAAAACACAGAAGTGCATCCACTTGCCTGTCTCATGTTCTTGATCTCTGTGGTTCAACCATATCAGCTTATCCAGGGAGTAAGCTGTCCTGAGATCTCCTCGGTTTAAGTGGCAGCTTCTGTCTCATTTACTAAATTGCCTCCTCACGTTTTGAAAGATAAAACTAAGACTAACACTACGGAAACCTGTTGACATCCCGCCTAAAACGGGTGCTAAGCTAGCCAGCAACGTGCCTAGATGTGGGTCGTTGAGTAGCCACTACAGCGATGATTTTTCAGCACACACATCAAGAGAATTAATCAGGGTTTGCTTGTTAAAATTTTCGCTGTATATGCGCAAATCGCTGTCGCCTGAAAACGATTTGTGTATAATAGCATAGTTTAGGGTAAGGAGGTAATAGACTGCACTAACATCAGATGGAGAAGCCACCAGCTAACAGCCTAGCAACAGAATCATGTGACACAACCTTAAACACACCCACCTGGTTTCAGCCGTATTCCGACTCGTGTTGCCTTTATGTGGTGTAGGAAAAATAGAGCTATTTACTCTCCAGTGCATTTCTCGTTTCAGCTTTATGAAACACTATTTCGTTTATTTTACAGAACATTAGTCAAGTTTATTTATATATCACATTAAAGCACAACAGACTTTGAGAATTACCTCAAAATGTTTAATTTCGAGATAGGCATCAATACATTTGTGTGCACTACCTTAGATTCCACCTTCAAAACCAAAGTGCCAGGATTTTATTAGTAACACAGTGCAGTCCACTATGATCAATATAATTTTACTCCATCTCTTGAAAAGATCAAACGTACGGCATATATTTTTGACCCTGTGACGACTGTATATGGAGGAAAAATTCTTAAGTACGATTCTACAAACAGTACCTGAAGTATCCAAAGCAACCTCACGACAGTTTGGGCAGTGGCATTGTTGTTCTGTGCTCACTATTGTAGGGCTGTCCGGAGGAAAAAAAAAAACCCAAAAACAAAACAAAAAAAACCAGCCACCATCTATCTTTGGGGAAGATGCTAGCTTTTGTGGTCGCCTGATGTTTTTGTAGTTGTGAACGTTTACGGTTTTTGTCTTTTCTGTTTAAGATTCGGGGACGCTGCTAGCATATAGCTAGCTCGACTATAGCACTCGCGAAAATGAATTCCAACACGCACGTAATCCAGGTGACAAACGTTTCACCGAGTACGACGTCCGAACAAATGAGGACTCTGTTTGGATTCCTCGGAACCATAGAGGAGCTCAAACTGTTCCCGCCCGAGTGAGTATTGTGAATTATGAACTGGTAAATTATCCTCTCCTCCACTATCTATGGCGGCTCACGCGGGGCTCTTGCTGAGGCCTACAGCATCGAGCAGGCCTCGCTGCACGGTAGTGCTAATGCTCCCGCGTCTTTATTGAACGTGGCAACGCTTGCTTCTTTCAAATTAGATATGCATGTATTTAACAATACTTCAATTCTTCATCCATACGCATCTGCCGATTATCACATTTGTCGATTAAGCAATCAAAAAATTGGTAATCGTTTGTGTAAGTCGGTTATCTAACACATACACGGTAGGCAGCTATACATCCTGTTTATCGAGTTATCTGTAATCTCTCCGTCAGAAAACAAAGTCATAAAAATATACACGGGAGAAATAAGCATGAATGGCTTAATTTTAATAATCACCAGAGTTGCTCCTAATTATTTTGATTTCAAGTGGGACTTATGTGGCAGCTTTTCGTATAAAATGAGCTGTTGATTAGCATCCTAAACCAGCGACAGTGCAAAAGAACAACTAATTATGACTCTTAATGAGCAGTGGGACATTTGGTTACACGCCTGGTTGAGCTAAATTGGAATATTTCCTTAGGTGCATGCTTTGTTTAGATCCACAGTGGACAATAATGAACTACAGTACACACTGCACAGTGTTTTCTTACCTTAATTCTCTCTGTGTTGTGTTTTCTCTGTTGAATTACACGTGGCTACTGGACAGGTATGAAATAATCAAGGTGGTGATTTTCCGGGTAGATGTAGTTGTAACAATTTAGTAACTGTTTGAAAGTTTGATCGCCGCCAGTTTTATACCAGTATTGAGTTTTATCCTCATACTGTGGTGCTAAGGAGTGCAACAGGATCAGAAATGGCTGAAGAAAAAGGTTGTGTGTCACCTCTGGATGATACTGTGTTGTACTATGCAGAGGATGCAGGGAACAAGAGTCACTCCTGTGCTTTCTTGTCCCTGTGGACACAGACTGAGTATGAAGAAGGCATGTTGTCTCCCCTTGTTTGTATTCTTTGCACAACCTATCTGTATTTTCTTCCAGTGACTCTCCCTTGCCTGTGACTTCACGTGTCTGTTTTGTAAAATTCCTTGAGGCTGAGTCCGTGGGAGTTTCCCAACACCTGACGAACACAGTCTTCGTGGACAGAGCCTTGATCGTGGTCCCTTTCGCTGAAGGTGGGTATCTGTTTTATTCCTTTGGCTGTGGTCATCTCTGAACGTACGTCATAATGCGTAGGTGTATTTGTTAGACTTGCAAACACTAGAGACATTGAGGTTTCTGTTTTTCCTACTGCCATGAGAAAGCAGCTAAGCTTTTCAGTGCTTGGCATTTCTAGGTATGTAAAAGGGAAATGTACATTTGTGTCTGTGTCTTACAATCTAGCTGTAAACTTCTCTCTCTGTTATTTGTGTTGTGGTTTTCATAGTGGACAAGTCATTTGCAGAGAGCCCCTTCCTTGCTGGCTGAAAGTGGTCCTCTGATGCCATCAGGAGATTAGAAAAAATAATGGCACCAATCGCAAGCCCCTTCTCTCTCTTGTTCTGCAGTAAAATATTAACTTTTTTTTCTCTCTGTTCAAGGCATCTTTTTTGAAAAAAGAAAAAAATAGCCTCACAACTGCTTAATCAAATTAGGGGATTTGGGAGGGTGCAGGGAACTCTAATGTCCTCACATGTTGAAAGGATTTTTTATATTCTCAGATACAATGTGTGTCATGTAGTAGGCATTCACCAAACAAGGGATACCCCGAGCAAGTAGAATAGTGTCAAGGCAATCCAAACATATCGGAACCATTTCTGATCCTCTGTTTATATTTTAACCTTCTGCGAATTGAAATTCGGCAGCAATGTGTTTTAATGTTGTCTTAGATACTGTGAAAGCCATCAGATCCACAGTGACATAGCAGTAAATGCTCTGCACATACACATAGGTGTTTCGGTTATTGGTTGATTTGATCATGTTTTTAGGATCGGCTTGGGTTGGGCTGTGATGGTTGGATCGCAAACTCTAGTCCAGTAGGTGCAAGAAAACCAGGAAAAGAGTCAGGGTGAAGCTCCTGAAAACTGGTCTGATCAGCCTAATAAGAGAAAACACCTGTGTGGATGTTGAATCCATCCCCTTCAAACACGCACACAAGTCTCCAAACTGAACTGACTTTTTTTTTCTTTTTTTTAATGTCAATTTCTTTAGCTGGAAACGTATCACACAGCTACATTAGAGGGAAAATATGAATACTGGATCAAAATTTGGGTCTGTTTCCTTTTGTTAACACTAATCAGACTTTAAACCAATAAAAGAAGAGAAAATGTTCGGGACATCCCTACACCAGCACAAAGCATGCCAAATAGAAGAACTAATCAGCTGTGCATGCTAGACTAGATTTTTGAAGGTGTTTGCCATCATCTGAGTTTTGGCCAGCGGGTGTTGTGGCAGTTAATTCTGATTTGGCTTTTGGTCATAATAAGCACAGAAACTGCCCTCGGCATTTACTTGCTTTATTTTCCAAAGCCTTGTATTACTGTTATTACTATAAATTACTGTATTACTGTAAATTTGCATTCCAAAACTTTCACTAACACAAGAGATAATTATGGTTTTAAGCCTCTTGATGTTGCCGTAAAAATGCATTTTTATTAACTTAATTTTTTTAATTGACCCTCTCCAAACATGACTCTGAACGAGTTGAGTGAATCTCAAGTTTAACAGTGGTGTTTCTTTTGTTGTTGTGTTTTACAGTTCTTTTTCCTGGTTCAGCCAGCCCTATTTACCAGGCCCCGCTGAAAATGCCACCAACAGTTTTGTCTTCTGCAGCCTTATCCTGTTTCTCAAGTGTCCTTTCTGTTGTGTGCGTGGGTGTGCGTGGGTGCATGTCTCCCCCCTCTCTCTCTCTCTCTCTCTCTCTCCCTCTCTCCCTCCCTCCCTCTCTCCTCCCTTCATAATGTAAAGAAACATGTCAGATTAAAAAATAGCCTGTTTTCAGATTGCACAGCCATGGATGATCATCTCATGAGATTTTTTTTTCTGTCATTTTTACCGTTTGGTTCTCTTCAGCTTTGGGAATATTTTTCTTATCACTACCTTTGCTGCCAATAGCCTGTAATTGTTCAGTGTAGATTATTGTTTATTTACTATATTTTTTGTGACATACTGTTGGCTAAAACCTGTCAGTACTGTATTTGATTAGCAGTACTTTACCTGGTTGTTAAGTGTTTTTTGTGGTGGGGTTGTATAAAAAAAACAAAAAGAGAGAGAACCCACCAGAAAAAGGCTAGAAAAGGTCAAATGAGTAAGCCTTTTCTGTTTTTTGTATTGGTAATGGTAAGTGATGTTGAAATGTACCCTTGTGTCTACACCCAAATCATGAACTTTGTTTTCTGTATCTCAATGTTTTTGTGTGCTTTATAGCGAAGCAGCCGGCGCGAGTCGCTTGTTCATAAAACATCTAATGAAAGTTGAGAGCACATCCCACGGGACAACTGGCTGTGCTTGCTTACGTTTGGTTCATGACTTAAAAAACAAGTACAGGTGATAAAATCTTGGCAGTGTTGACCACAGTGTGTATTGTGACTTTGAAACTTATAGCTGCTAATCCTACAATCATATTCACAACAAAGCAAAACAGCAACAACAACAACAACAACAAAAGTCAGGGATCAAGATTTACAGACAAGACAAAAAAGTGGATTTTTGTTTTTCATTCTTTTACTACAGTGTAGTTAGACTGAGGTGGCTTGTCTGCAAGTCTTGTCTGAGTGTTGTCGACGTCGTCTTTGAAGATGTACTGAGATGTTCTTGGTTTTTCCTCCAGGAGTCATTCCCGATGAATCTAAAGCTATGTCGCTGTTGGCTCCAGCCAATGCTGTGGCAGGAATGATGCCCGGTGGAGGCCTTCTTCCGACACCGAATCCTCTGGCATCTGTGAGTTTTTACATTTTCACATAACATATCATACAATAATATTTAACTGTTATTTGATCAGGGGAAAAAGATATTTTAGATGTTGATGATTTTCTAAAACTGCTCCTACCTTCTCTGCAGCCATCAATCAAAATTTAACTTGGAAAAGGGCATGAATCTCCCTTATTGCAATAAACAAACACACAGCAGGCTTTTTTTCGTCTTGGTGGGGATATTTGGTAACATTTATGTCTAAAAGCACAGTAATTCATTCAAACTAAGCAAGCTGCTGGTGGTTCAGAGTTAGCAATGCTACTATTTGATCAGATTTAGCTACTGGACCACAGATTTTGACTAGCAGGTGCTTGGAGCCTGCTGAACACACTTTTCTCTGATCCATCACAAAGCCTTAGGCCCATTTGCAAGCACCCCTCTTCTTTCTAAAGCACAATTATCTGAAAATAACAAAAACAGTACATCTGAAAGTATCCTATTAAAAAAAAATCCCCCCTCCAAAACGTTACATAAATAAAGCGTGCTATGCTTTTTACCTCTACAATATATTCTAGTGTCTATGCTCCACATTTCAGATGGGAGCGACACCATTTGGCGGTCTTGGAGCTCCTAGCATTGAGCAGATGGCTGCTATGGGAATGCCCGGACCGAACATGAACCCCCAGGTGAGGATCAGTTACCTTCATAGCGCCGTTTAAGTTCAAGAAAAAAGTTCTTAGTTCTTAAAATCATAGTAATATCCTTGTCTTCCTTTCTTTCCAGGCTCTTTCCGCAGATTTCCTGAAGCTCATGCAATCCATGGATCCCAAGTAAGAAAAGTGCAGACACAGACGGGTTGTGCAGTCCAGTCAGCATACATATTTATTTGAGCAGTGTCTAAATAATTGATGCCATTTGCAGATTGAACCTTGCAGCTGGATTGAACTTGAGTCCAGGGCTGAAGGCTGATGCATCGAATAAGGAGATTGAAGAGGCCATGAAGAGAGTCCGAGAGGCCCAGTCTCTTATTTCTGCAGCTATTGAACCAGGAAGTGAGCGCGGTTTCAAAGCACGCTTCAAATATAACTGTACCAGAAATACTTGCTTCATATAGATTACGTGTTATCGGAAATTACTTCTCAGTTTACCTGTTTATTGATGTTTAGAGAGCAGTAAGTAAATGTATAATACATGTATAACTTTGTCTTTACTGTTGCAGGTAAGAAAGATGACAAGCGCAAACATTCCCGCTCCCGTTCGCGTTCACGGCGTAGACGAACCAGATCTCGTTCAAGACACAGGTAAAGATGCGTCTACGGCAATGTCGGGTGAAGCCTTTTTAGTTTCATAATTAGTATATTTTTGAATATTAATTGTTTGTAAATGTGCTGCTGCTTATTTTGAGCAGACGTTCGAAGAGCAGATCTCGGCGTAGGTCTCATTCAAGGAGCAGGAGGAGGTCCAAGAGCCCACGGAAGAGGAGGTCCTACTCCCGGGATCGAAGCCGTCGCAGTAGATCTAGGTCAGCTGTTATCCTGAGGAGCAAAATGGCTCCTGTGTTTCATTTCATTCAAAGTGTGCTTGGAGACCAGAGGTTGATCATTTCAAAATTGAAATTTGTCAAAAATATTTTTGAGCTTTAGTTTTTAACGTTGGCAGTGGGCAGCTCCAGGTTTTGAGACTTTTCAGGCATGAAAATGTTTGGTAATGTTTTTGTTTGCTTTCATCTCGTACAGAGACAGGAGGAAGGAGGAGAAGTCCAAGAAAAGATCCAAGACTCCCCCCAAAAGCTACAGCAGCGCCAGGAGGTCTCGGAGCATTAATCGGTGAGTAGTCTTGAATACGGTGTGATAATATGATGAAATGCAGGTGAGCCAATTTACAGTGTGAAAGACCAGAAGCTCTAACTCTTCTATAGACAGCAGAAAATCAAGTAAGTCCTGAATAAATGATGAGGATGTTTTTATGAATGTTACTTATTTTTACTCCTTTGTGTGTCTCAGGAGACACAGGCGAAGTCGCAGTGCTTCTCGCTCCCCTAAGAGAAGGGTCTCCAGGTCTCCGTCCCCCAGACGGTGAGCTTTCTCCATCTGATGTACAATGAAGTTTATTTAATTTTGAGTGCCACAGTTTAAAAATATTTTTGTTCTCTTTACAGCCACAAGAAAGAAAAAAAGAAGGACAAGGACCGTGAGAAGGAAAGGGACCGAGACAGAAGGGAGGACAGGGACCGCAGCAGAGACGAACGCGAACGCTCCAACAGTAAGAAAAAAAAGAGCAAAGACAAAGAACGAGATCGGGACCGCAAGTCCGACAGCGAGAAAGGAGATGTTAAGGTATGTAGAGCAGGCACTGTTTAGAGACAGGTGGCTGGATGCATTACTCTGCTCGTCATTAACGTGATTAAATGCGGCACAGGTGACTCGGGACTACGATGAGGAGGAGCAGGGTTATGACAGCGAAAAAGGAGAGGAGGAGGAGGACGAGAGGAAGAGCGACTCTGACTCAATCTCGTCCCCGAAAAGCCAGGAGGAGATGGAGAGATCTGAGGGTCAAATCCCCAAAAAGTCCAAACTGAATGGAGATGATCACCACCAGGAAGACATGGAGATGAGCGACTAAAAACGTCCAAACCAGATAGCATCGTCTTTTCACTGTCCTTTTTATATTTTTAATATAGGCCACGATATGTCTGTGCCTGATCGCTCCAAGTTAAACAGATTTTGTCTTAACTGTAGAAACACTGCAAAGGAGGGTGGGCAGTGGGGTGTACGGAGGGGAGGGGGAGGCAGAACTTTTGTAAAGATATAAGAAACAATTACTAAAATATGAAGAACATGAAACCTGGTTTTAAATTGTCATTGCTGTACTTTTTAAAGATTTTGTCATTGGAGTTTGTTTGTCTTTCTGACAGTAGAATACGCAGCGTTTTCCTCTAAAAACGCAGCATCTGTAAATATTTTACTGGTCAGGACTTTGTCCTCATTCACACTGCTCGTTGTTTGCCACTCACCGTTTTATTTTTTCCAAACGAACCGTTTTGCTTTAACTGTGTAACACACCCAGCTGTTTCATCTCTACTGACCTATTTACAACCCTTTATTATTGTACATTGTAGATTGAAATGTGTTGTGACAATGAAATATGTTGTCTGCAATAGAATTTCCAAAGGACACAAATAAAATTGGGGTAAACTGTCAAGTTGCGCCACAAGGGTCCTTATTTTGAAAAATAATTGCTACGATGGGATTTATTCTGTGGTTATGTTCTGGGTGCCTGGCAACTGTTAACCTTCACTCAGGTGTTGTCACGTTATGGTTCAGTCCTAATCTCTACATTCATGGAGTTTCTTTCCACTGAAACCTGAGGGATAAACTATACATGCTTACGGTTGCCATGTACAGAGACTTTGCCTGAGAATTAAACAGCTCAGTGCATTGTGTGTGTGTGTGTGTGTGAAAGAAAAGTACTAAATTAGAGGCATGCATGCAGTGGTGTGGAGAAGTCATGAGCCAGCCAGTAATAAATAAATATATTTTATTTCTCTCAACCACTTACTTTGCAGTAGTTAGAACTGTACAGAGGGTGGGGGTGCCACAATTTATATTTGTAGATAAAGCCTTCCTCCTGCACATATTCTTTATAAGCCCCTCCCACCTCAGGTGCAAGTGCTTGTTTGTCAAAAGTAATTTAATTCTTAAACTCTTGAAACAAAGAGTAACCCTTGAAGCTTTTTTTCCCTGAACTGGTGGGTGTCTGACTGTTTTAGGCTGCGTATAGAACAAAATAACTGAATGTGCATCAGAAATGAGTGAGGATGGTCTCTGCCTATGCAGCTACCCTTGGAAAAACCTGGAAACTGTTCCAATGGTCATCAAACCACATCTTTATCGATATGTACTGAGGTGTCAACACTCACCATTAAGGGTACAGGACAGGTCGTCATGTTTTACTTTATATATCAACTTTTTCTCTTTTTTTTTCTGCTTTGTTTCAGAAACCACGTGAACAAAAATATTCTGAAAGGCTGCTGCGGATTCTCTTTTCTGCCCAGTCAAGCTATAAACCAAACTTTCTATCGCAGCTCCGTTTTAGTTGAACAAAAACTGAAATATTGACTATTTGACAACCATGTCTTGTCCCATTGTCCAGTAAAACGCAAAATAAAGACTTATAAACCCACAAAGGTTAAAAAAGAAAAAAAGAAGAGGAAGTGTAGGATGCCCCAGAACGAGCTCAGAATAAAAGGATACCCAGATGAGGTGTCGTATCCGTGCCACGCATGTTTTAATATGACCAAGTTAGAAAAAACACAAGAGTGCAAACATTAGATATGTGGCTTTTTATTTTGGTACATTTTATATGAAAATAGTGTCGCAGACTTATACAACAGTTTTTGCTGTACAACTGACATTTAGACATGGATGAATCATTTCCTACAGAAAACATGTCAAATCCAATCAGCTGAATTCGGGAAGGAGCATCAAATAAATGTAAAGCATTATGTCAGTGAAGAGGCACACTTCCACTAGCTGCGCCTGCCTGTACTATGGAATGTGAAAAGTCAAACTGCATTTGGTTATCATACTAAATATGCATATGTAAGCACGGTGTTTCAATGATTAGGATGCTGAACAACTCTGAGCCACCAGTACAATAGCAACATCCCACAGAAAGCTGTCTGTATCAACATTAAGAGCTCATGAACCATAGCAGCACCTACGAAGACTCCTTAGAGTTAAACCCTTCCTTCCTTCCTTCCTACAGACTGATATTGAGCTTCTTCACACAGCTGACAGGTTATTGGTTCCACACATCTCCAGGGAGTAGAAAGAAAAAAATCCAACAAAACAATTAAGAGATTCTTTTTTTTTCTTGTTAAAGCAACATAAGTATGTACAAAAAAAGCAACTCCCACCATTTACAAACCAACAGTCTCAAATTATGTCACATGATGCATAAAAATAAAAAACATTACACAACTCTTCTTTTTGCAGAGGATGTCTGAAACCCATAAACACGTAGGAATAAAAAAAGAAAGTAAAAGACAAATCAATAACTGAACATGTATTTCTATAGTGTGCGGTGGAAATGCCTGAAGTGTAAGAAAAAAAAGGGGCATGAATGCTGTACTTACTGATTCCCAGACACCTGCTCACTGTACAATCCCCAGAGTTCCTCTTTTAGCACAACTGTGCGGTTGGTTACACAGTTAAAAAAAAGAACAACAAAACAATCTGATGAAGTAAAAAACAAAAGGCTGGGTTAGCCTAACTTACACTGCCCTGTCGCTCAGACTTCGCAGTACCATTAAAATCTGCAGCATCGCTACCACTGCCGCCATTAAAAGTTAATATTTCAAATGCAGGTTTAAAGATTCAGCTTCACAACATGAGTCTAAGAAGTCAGCTGGAAGGCGAGTAGGTGTAGTGGATCCAAATAGTGCCTCAAATATTCACTGACTCTGTGCCAGTAAAAATCATCGCTCACACACACACACACACACACGCACGCACGCACACACACGCACACACACACACACGCACGCACACGTTAAAAATGTGCACAGTTAAAGTGGAATTCTACGGAAAACTGATTTTTTTAAGGACTTTTATCTACAAAAAGTACTCAGCTTTATACAAAACAAACTTCTCAAAGGATTATAAAGGCCACCTTAAGAAAAAACTAATTAAATTAACCTCACATCCCAAGAATATCGTTGAGTCAAATGTCAAGCTTATTCTTGGCATTTCAAACTTACATCCAAATTAAAATAACAGACCTTTCACTTTCTTGTTTACTTAACATGGCCGTTATAATCCTTTTTTTTTTTTTTTTTAAGTAACACTTTTTTAGTAATAATTCGACCCCTTTGGACATTTACATTTCATCCTTAATCATTAAATAGGAATAGTCTAGTGTGTTCTTTAATAGAGTTCTTACACAGGCCTGTAACATAGATTAGGACATAAATTATGATATGTAATTTAATAAATGTAAGATCATAAAATATTTTTTAAAAAAAGGCTGATGATTTTTCACGAGTGTTTTGAAAAGTGAAAAATTGATCTCAAAATCAATTTCAAGTGGAATTCCTCTCCAGCGTCTCTCACAGTCACTCAGTGCTTTAACTACACATCAGTTTAAAACAGTCCCTTTATGAACATTACTTACATACTTAAATACAAAGCATCAGCTGAGCTGCTGTTTTTCATACTCGTACTGAATATACAGAAAATTCACCTGCTGTGTTGTTTCTCATATTAACTCCAATGCCCCTTCACTGATGAGATTCTCACAGTCACCTGCGCTTCCTGCCTCGGACGCTGCATCGAATCAAATCTAAAAGGTAAAGTTCAAACCTGCGACACGAGGAGATGTCGAACAACCCGCTACCTCCGATTTAAATTTAGGTGTGTTAGGCTGTCTGGTCGCCGTCTGTATTCAGAGTCGGGGCGGGCGAGGGGTAGTCGCAAAACACAGTTTTTATTCCTCATGTTTTTTGTTTTGTTTCTTAAATTCAAAAAGTACCCTCTGTAGCATAATGTTGCCTCGTTGCTTGTTTGCGGTTCAGTGTCCAGTGTGTGAGGTTAAAGGTCGGGGAAGCGGCTAGGGTCTTCTTTATAATCATTGGGAATGCTAAAAATGGATTCATCAAACTCATCGTAGCGAAACTCCTGAAACGTCACCGTGGCCGTGATCGTAGGAAACACGGGGATGTCTGCGGGGAGCCGAGAGCACAATTATATGGATGACATGAAGAACACATCACACGAAAAAGTCATGAACATCAATCAGCAGACTACTGTTTGCAACACCATATAAAACTCTGCTTACCGAGCTTGACGGGAAAGCCAGGGGGGAGCTTCATCTGAACAAACTCCCTGAGTTTATTAAAGTGCTTGAAGGGTGCAATCACTTCCAGAACATTCAGTAACCTGAGGGACACGAGAACCCAAATCAACAAACAAAAACAAAGTCTATTTTACTAAAGCATTTAGGTCTCAATGAATGAATAATTTCCCCCTTTATCCCCACTAAACAAGCCTGAAAATACCAATAGAAAATGATGCTGCCTGCTTTTTAATAACCATCTGGAGGGCAGCTTAAATGAAGACTTACGATTCGATGCTCAGAGGGAAGTCTTGACTCATGGCTATTGTGGCTTTGAAGTTTTTCTTGCTCTCCTTGCACACCAGCTCTCTTCCTAGATGAGGAGCTCTGAGACAGAAAATTGTATCCCACGATGAAGGCAGTTCAGTCAGGAAGAGCTCACAGCTCATTAATGCAGACATGGAAAACTACCAGTGTTCTTCCAGTAACTAAAACATCAACCTATGTGAATATTGCATTTGGCACACGTAGAGATTCCTGCTTTATTTATTCCCAAACACTTCAGACACCTACTTTCCATTGTCAGCCGTGATGTATTCTTCCCAGGATATAGTGTTGGGTGACGGGGGGGTTAGAGATTGCCTTCTTGCTGGCTAAAAGTCAGAAAAGAGATTAAAAAAAGGTCATGGTTAGGCTAAAGTGTAAAATACTGAAAGGTCACACTTAAAAACAGTGAGTGAAACTAACAAAAAAAATGTTAAAACTGATCTAAGTTGTGACATACAGATGTTTTTTGTCATTACTTTTATATCAACATTAGTGTTTACCTACACACCTTTAATTTTTCCCCGCAGAGCAATGACATACACGGCACATGCCACTAGAGGGCCCCAGCGCATCACTAAGCAGTATACTTTTATGCTGACATAATTAACAGCCATCCAACAACAGCAAAGTAACTTTATATAATAAGCTAAATGTTAGCATAGTATTAAAGCTAAATCAGTAATTACTAAAAGCGGGAATCAACCAAACTTAATCTAGAAAGTCCTGATTCAGTGATGTTAAATCTTTAGTTAATTCAGCGGGTGAGCGTCACAAACGGTCACAGAGAAGAAGAAGGAGGAGAAGGAGAGCTGTTGATGCTGTTGTGCCGGCCTTGAAATTAGATTCTATGTTATTGTTCATGGTTGATAACAACTGTGTGAACCAGTGATCTTAACTGAATAAACAGGAGCTGCACAGTAAACAGCCTTCAAATGTTAAGCTTTGTTGAAATTCAGCTGTAACGCTGCCGTATCAGATTCATTCACCAGATCATTTTTATCAGCTGAAGTGAGTGACTCTCCCCACGAGCAACGAAGGATCAAAGACAACTTTCTTCAAAAGAAATAATGTTTTTTTTAAAAACAAAAAATTGGAAAACGTTTGGCGCTTGGCCTTCTTGATTTAATGTTCTTCTTCGGTGTCAGTTCATATTAAGATTGGACGATCTGTTCTGGATGACTCTGAACTACGAGGTGCTTTGACAGTCTGCTATTCCTAAATATTAGCTCCCTGCTCTGCCAGAGTTCAGATTTTTTTTTAAAATCACTATTAAACCAGCCGATCTCTGTTTTGTAAGCTGTGGTTGAGTACGACAACTAGGGCAGAAGAATCTGAAAACAGGTTCTGGATGACGAGACACCTCTGTGCCAAGAGATGGCTGACATAAGGTGTGCAGCCTTATTATGTCCTCTCTCACACTGTGTACCAGGCCTGGCACATTGTTGTGATGAGGACAGAGTACACACAGGCTGTGGAGACCTTGATCTGCTGGCATGCCGGACCTGCTCCCCCATCATTCCACGGCACCGGGAGGGGGGGGTTAGCTTTCATCTGTGCGATCAATAGTGTCCAGCTCTATTCCAAAGCCTCCCACGCTCTGCCTGCGTCCACAGACTGACTTGTTCTCTCCTGCTGTAGTAAACACCGTTGCGTCACAGCAGCTGCTTATCTCATCCACTTCCCATGTATCATTTTCCACAGGTGTGGAGGCGAGACTATTTTCACATCAAAACTAAAACAAAAAATGATATCCCTTCAAACTGTTTTCCCCCCCCACTTTAAACAAGAGCAGGCACCAATTCACATCAGCACAAAGTTCTGACAGACAACAGAGAACACTTTGATGAAACAAAGCCCAACACAGAACACAGGACGGTCAAAAACAGAACAAAAAGCCGTGAGCGTCCATTGTGTGTCGAGAGGCTTTATGTTCACAGAGTGGTTGTGTTTACGGCTTCCTCTCGAACATACTATAGTGAGGGGATGGTGGGTGAGCGATGAACAGCTTAGTAGCTTTCACCACTGGGGGGCAGTGGTAGAATTTGAATCCATGCAGAGTGGCTCAGGGGCATTTGTTCATTCTGTCTTCAAACAAATAAAAACATCAAAAGGA
Organism: Mchenga conophoros; assembly: GCF_057382185.1. Taxonomy (NCBI): domain Eukaryota; kingdom Metazoa; phylum Chordata; class Actinopteri; order Cichliformes; family Cichlidae; genus Mchenga; species Mchenga conophoros. The sequence continues at coordinate 39,382,162 of NC_140540.1, forward strand.
ACATTAGTGGGGATCCAGTCAGGAATTTTTCAATAAACCATACAAAGTGGCTCGACAGGGTCCGTTTCTGTAGGATTTATCTTTGTATGGACACGGGGGTGAGGAGTACTGTGAGGTTTATTTTGTCTGAGAGGCTCGTGTCCTACCCCAATGTTCCAGCGGGACAGGACAGTTTCAGGATTGGACTGGTGGTTACGCTGCAGGTATAAGTAAAGACAATGTTTATCGACAAAGTGCTGGAGGTGTACAGGTGCACTTGATACACAGGTGCACTCGAGGATTCATGTTAGAACAAACTGACCCAAGTTAAAGAAAAAAAACTGTAACACAAATTTAACGACTTTAACTTCACTGCTGAATGAGAACCTGTGGGAAAATGAACTAGAGAAATGTAAATTAAGTACATTTCAGTGCCCATCAAACCTGCAGCACTGTATCTCCCTGTAGAAATAAAAAAGGTTAAAAGAAGTATGGTGACAAACGTTTAGTGATAAAAACTGCATTTCCTGGCCCAAACAGAGTCACCCTTCACAGATTCAGATGTTAAGCACCTAACTTCAGTTTACTACCACAAACCTTTGGTCTCCACTTCCCTTTTCATAAGCGAGAGGTCTTTGTTAAAATGTACTTAACTCACCTATTTAAATCTTATCAGGACCTAAAGTTTGAATTATTGGGAGCACGACCACTTTGAAGGACGCCTGGATGCCGTTACAGGCAGCTGCAGCTGGTAGCTGTCTGCCAGACTTCATGTCTCCAAATTCAAGTCACTGAACTGGACCTCCCGACTATGATTGTAGTGCTTGTGTGTTTTGGCTTGATGTGCGGTTAACTTTACAGTCTGTCCAAGAAGTCTGCTGGATTCTAGCAGGACACTAGTTCATTTGATGACTGTTATTGTGTGCTGCTGCAATATAAATAAACTTGAACTGGAATGTTGCATAGCACTCCATAACTCTGTGCCTAATAATATGGATGCAGATAGCTAAGCAGCTTTTTGGCCATAGCTCATAACTTATCAATCCAACCTCTCGTCTAAATATGCTGAAGGTTGGCTCTAAAGAATTGACATGTGATGCTATAATGCTAAAGTTAAAGCTTCAAAACAGGACTTCAACTGCACATAAAATAGGCATAACCACAGGAAGACTGTTTTTGTTTTTTTGGTTTGTGAAGTTATCAAACAAAGACACATAAATCTTTATTCATGTCAGTGATGCTCACCTCAAAGTTCTGCTCTATGAGGTTCCCTCCTTTGCTCAGACTCTCCATGATGGCTTTGTTCCTCAAGATGTCCTCCTCGCTCAGATGCTCTCTCCTCTTCCTGGACTCGAGCACCAGGCCGTTCACAGAGTAGAAATCGGCCAGAAAGTTTCCCACGCGCTCCTGGAGATTAATAAACAGTTAGATAAGTTCCCCCCTGCCACAGACTGACCAATTTCCCTTTCGAACAGAAGTCAAAAGGACAAAGGATTGAGAGGGCAAAAAGCAATACTGTCATATTTCAGTCACTAACTCCACACTGCCAGATTTGTCTGTGTTGTTTTGAACCCCAATCCTGTCACCTGAGCTCCCTTCCTGGGGTCATCACTGCCTCTCTGATGTATTTACTGCCTTTCCTTCCTGGTGTGGGGGTTACAACAGGAAATATGATATGTTGGCACTGGAATTTGAAATTGCCAATAAATAAAAACGATGAAGCTAAAGAAGAAAAACACCTTTGTTATGAATTAACACTGAATAGTTTACCACCGAACGCTCAAATTTCCCCGTCGGCAAAACAAGGCCATCGTCTTATTATTATAGTAAGGACTCATAAATACACACACTTAACAACATTAGCAAAATCTGTTTATGTTTCATGTGTCTGGAAGAAAAAAAAAGGTTTTGGTATCCGTCCATATATCTGATGATCATCAAATACATGGTATTAAAATCTCATATCGATCAGGCTTCAGATCCGGTCTAAAGGCTGCTGATGTTCTTTTCAGGTCCGTTTTTTTAAAGAAAACAGTCAAAAACAAAACAAAAAAACACAACAACCTAAAAATGAGATATTGCAATCAATGTCACGTTACACACTGATATATCTGTGAAACCATAAGTAAAGTTTAATTTCACCAGCTATCCCAGTCAACTGAGTTATAAAGTACAAGAACTGGGTTCAAAAGTTGACTACAGTCGTTATGTCTTAAACTTTTAAAAGTCCCTGAAGGTCCACAGTCAGAGCAGAGTTTCTAAAAGCTGACAAATGACACCCACCGTCTTGTCTTCCCTGAACAGCCAACCAGTCTGCGCCCTAGAGAACGTGATGGATTTGGTGGACAGTGTGGCGGAGTACACGTCGCTGCTCATCAGAATATCCACTTCTTCTTCTGTTTCCATCTCCGACTCCTTAAAGTGTACAATAAATAAATAAATATAGCACATCATTATGCATCATGCATAGTGAACACTGAACAGCCACATCCTAGTGTTGGAAACAATGATGTCAGTCGGTTCCTCCAACTCTTTCTGAAGTGTTTGCACAAGATGTTGAACTGTTGTAGTTTCCCAGAGGGTTACATCTGTTAACATTTAGATGCCCTGACCTTTGGTCTAGTGCTGTCATCAGGTCAAATATTCCTGCTAGGCATAAGAAATACCAAAATATGTAGGGACACTGTTATATAATTTACTTAAACACAACTAAACAACTTTAGATTTAGTTGTCTTCACTGTAGAATCACAAACCTGCATTTTTCAAGTCAATGACAAAACTTTAAATATGCTGCTTTGTTCTTAACAGACATCACAAATTAAAGGGTCCCAAGGGTTTCACACACCTCATGGTGTATCCGCTGGTAGACTTTCTGTTCATTATCCAGCACAACAAAAGACTCTGAGGGAATAGCATTGCCGTTAAAGATGAAACTGAGGTCACCCCGCTGGCATTTCATGTCAGTGAAGTCTATCAGGGTTGTATCCAGTCTGCATAAACACATCGTGAACATACACAGAGGAGACAAAAGTCAGAATTATTGTGAGCTCAAGTTAACTTTTCAGGCCAGCAGCACAACCGTGTCAAAACTGTGAGCGAAGACAAAACTGTGCTCGATGTTACACTTTTGAAAGGTCGGAGACAATGTGTATGGTAATCACTGCCACGGGAGTCCAACAGCACTTTTCAAAATTTTCTTTGTGTTGTCAGAGTGGGTAGTCCTGAAATAAAGCGTGACGGCAAAGAGAATAAGTGATCTGCTTGAGAAGAATGCACACAAAGCGGTAGGTGCTACGGGTAGGTATGATAGGCCTGACACACCGTGGAGCTGGTATGTAAATGAACTTGCTGTGACAGTTTTTTTCCTTTCACCCGCTCCGTCTCTCGCTCTCCCTTTTTCTCCCTACAACTCTGGCATAATAAGAGGGCATTTTGAATACCAAATTAGACAGCCAGGAGCGGTTTCACAGAATAATGACAAGCTCCACATCAAGGTTACCTCATAAGGAAGAGTGAAGATGCACACACACGCGCGCGCGCACACACACTTTTACAAACTCAATTCAATCCTCAAATAGACTGTGCTGATATAAACCCAAACGTAGAGGCATAGGTTTACGTGCGTGATAAAGGGGTGGCAGGATTTGTCATATATGTATGAAAATCTATGTGCATATGCTGTAAATGTGGAAGCCAGCCCTCAAGCCTGCATAGCGTTGGATTTTTGCCTGAAAGGCGCTGGAGCACAGCGGCATATATTCCTACTGTAGATTCACTGTTGAGACTGTGTCAGCATGTGTCAGGGTGTGATGAATTTCTGCTGATGCTCTTTGTAAGTGAGCTACTCAGCACAGTAGACTGTACAGTAGCTTCATCTATGAGACTGTGATTTAAAGCGAAACAGAAGGAAGAGTTGTGCGCACAGAGGGATCGCTGTTCGGCTTCCTCGTACTGCTCATACTGCAGGCGCTGATTTCACACTCTAGTTAACAAAACTGAGAAACTGGAAGTAGAGAAAAGAAAGACGAGTGGATGCTGTGTACAGCAGCAGTTACAAATAAACCAGCAAGCCTTAAAAACAAAGTGCACGAAGAGCAGGCTTTCTCTGGGAAATGTTTAATATGGCAGGGCTTGCATCTTCTGGTTTACTTTAACAGGCAGCTTGAGAAGTGACTGAGTTTTGAAATGTCAGAATGCTATTTAAATGAACATTTGTTGACAGGACTTGCCTGATGTTGATGCCTTGTTTGTAGATCTTGCAGGCATCTGAAGGCAGGATTCTGGAGAGCAAAGGCACTGCAACATGAAAAGATACAGTAAGGGTGTGTAAAACGTCTAAATTTAGAAAGCACATTTGAGGAAAAAAAACTGCAGATTTCAAAGCTTTGGTGGCATATAAACCTGGAAACTAGAGTGCCACATACCAGAAGTAGTTCAACAGCTAAATATTTAATAACTCACAGTCCCTATCGTATTAAGTAACTGAAGGCATGATACTCTACTTGCTGCTCCAAAGTACAGAAGAATAGTTGCGCATTAACAAAAACAACAACAGAAAATAAAGACCAGTCAATAAGCAAGATGTGCATCTGATACAAGTCTGTGTTGTTCTCCGAGCACACAAACCTTAAAAATATAACTTTCACTATTACACCATCTCAACTGGCAAAAATATATCCTTATGTAACCATTTTACATTTTGTTACCATCACGTGTGTGTTACATAACCCTATTCACCTTGTCAATAATTCACAAAGACACACTGAGTACACAGAAATCAGCCCAGGCCTACAGTCCTGGGTTTGGTCTGCAAGCTAAGCAAATGCTGATGCTTGAGCTCTAGTGAAGGCATTTCGTCTATCGCCACACACCGTGCTCCATCTGTGAGGTCCGCTGTTATGTTTTACCCGCTGTTATGTTTTACCTGATGTATTAGATCATTAAAGGTGAGACATCCATTTTAAAGGAAGGCGTATTGGCTCATTTCAAACAGGCACTGTCATTTTCAGCTTGACGTCACTCAACGTCCCTCATGATACACGGTAATCCATCCGTAACCACCTGAACACTAAGTCTGTTCTTCTCCCTGAGATTCCTTAGTGTTCGTTTTTCAGAACAATGACATGTGATTCATTTCCACAGTGGATCAAATCTGAGAAACTGTCAAAGGAGAGCAGACAGAGAAACTTGACTCACCCCAACTTTGGAAGTCCCAGTGAAGCTCCAAGTAAAAGTCTCCGAGCTGTGAACACAGATAAAGAAAAATCAATAAGGAGTGAGGCTACGTGTTTCTACTGCTGATTATTATTCCACAGATCTGATGAAAAGGCCGGAAACCCACAATGTCAGAGTCTGTCTCTCAACACTCTCCAACTTCCCTACCCTCTCTGTGCCTCACAGCCACCAGATTGAAAATAAATAAATTATTAAGAATACTCAAAAATAAATAGTACTCCTACTGAGTTACACCACGAGGACGATGGTTTTGATAATGACAGAACAATTCACCCACTGTAACAATAGTGACATAGCGAGCTCTATGCAACAGAAAAATAAATTAAACCACAGACTTGGACACCATATTTGGTTTTATTTAATGAGATTATAAAAGTAGCACGCCAGCGTTTCACTTTACATGAAAGTATAACTGAGCCTCTGCTTCTTTACATAGCAAACCCCACCTCAGTACAGTCTAATTATCTTGTAAGGCTTGGATCACCGCTACGATCGGTGGTCTCAATCCACACGTCAGCAATGATGTCAGGCTGGCCGAGGATCATCACTTCCCAGAGCTTTATAATCTCAGAGAGATGATGACACAAGAAAATCGCCGGTCTCATCATTTCAGGGAAAATACAGCCTTCGAGGTCTGTCAAGTACTTGAGACTTTAAAACTTTTACAGTGAGGGAGGAAGGTCAGGTGAAGTGGTATAACCTCTTTAAACACGATAAAACGCAGAGTTTTATTTGCTCGTGTCCTGTTCTTGATTTCCTCAGCATTACTGCACAGCTGACCTCTTGTTTGATGGCAGATACTCCCTTCACCCTGGCCAAAAAGGCTAAAATGACCAAAGAAAAAGTGGAAAACAGTTAAACATGAGAGGTTTTGGACAAAGTTTGTGTTTTTTCCATTGTTTAAGCACTGCTTCCAGCCAAGAGTGATACCATATATGCCCCATAGCTGCAGAAAAGGCTAACATTGTTATCTTTTTACAAAAAACAGCTGACCATGAGAGGTTTTTGGACCAATTTTGTGTTCTCCATTCTTTAAGCACCGGTTTGAGCATCGTTTGAGCACTGGCACCGTTTCAAAAGTACCGATTTGGCACCGGTATCGGATAAAACCTAAACGATACCCATCCCTAGTGATGTCAGATAAGCATGATATACTTCTGCATTGTTATTTTCAGTGTATGTGTGCAAGGTCAGATAAGCTGAGATAATGCCTGACCTCTCCCCTTTCTGTTAAAAGAGGAAGTACTATGTAACTTACTTTCACTATAAATAAAGCAACCGAGCCTGCACTCGGTGTGTGTGTCTTCTCAGAGGCATTCACCCGTGCGCACGTTTTCTAATACTCTCTGAGTCGGTCTGCAGTGTCTTGTTTCTCTTACTTGTGTTTGAACAAATGTCTACCCCTGACATGTGCTAAGGCTGTGCTTGCAGAATAGATCCCAGTGAAAGGAAAAGAAACAGGACAGAATTGAATGAGAGCACTCTGACAGGTAAAAAGATCTGATGACCATAAAACAAGATATCCCATCAAAGGGTCAGGAGCAGCAAGGACTATCAGAGACATTATAAAAGAGAGAAATGGTACTCGAAAAATCCTGTGGTTTAACCGACACAAATGCAAAGCAGAGACTCACTGCAATTTCATCTGTGTAGTGGCAGGCATATCTATTTGTTACAATAAAAAAAAAAAAAAAAAAAAAAAAAAAAAGGTAAATGGTAAATGGCCTGTATTTATATAGCGCTTTACTTAGTCCCTAAGGACCCCAAAGCGCTTTACATATCCAGTCATCCACCCATTCACACACACATCCACACACTGGTGATGGCAAGCTACATTGTAGCCACAGCCACCCTGGGGCGCACTGACAGAGGCGAGGCTGCCGGACACTGGCGCCACCGGGCCCTCTGACCACCAAATGCAAAGCAGAGACTCACTGCAATTTCATCTGTGTAGTGGCAGGCATATCTATTTGTTACAATAAAAAAAAAAAAAAGGGCTGGTTTTATTGGTTTACTGAATTAATTAGCATGACATTAGTGCTCTGGTGAGAGTCATCGATGGTGTCAGCACTCTGGAATTATACTTCTACAGCTTCATAATGGCTAACTTGAAGGTAAAAAGACTTTTTAAAACTTAATTTGAGCAAATTTATTTTTTTAATAGTCCATTGAGTATTTAAAATAAAGTTACGGCTCCAACTCAGTTCGTTCAGGGCAGAGGCTTCAAAATAGCGGCCAAAAAACAAAAAACAAAACAAAACAAAAAGAGGCTGCCAAAGTTGGGTGCAGAGTGGCAAAACTGGCTTCTAGCAGGACTTTAGGACTACGTTACCTCTTTGAGGGCTTTCAGCAGTTTGGGCCTCTTGTCCTCCACGCTCTCCCTGGACTGCTGCTTCAGCTTCCTCAGCAGCGCTGTGACTGAGAGCGCACGGAAAGATGAGCAGAAAAACAGAAGAGAAAAAAAGTGACACACCAGCTTTTTCTATACAAAAACATATCAAAGTTTAATTTAAGGTTATTGGATGGCACATTATTTTTTGCCATGAATATTTTTTATAACCCTGTTTTACTGGATCCGATCCCACTGCTAAACTTAATAAATATTCTACTGTGAGTTGATCAACCATGTTTAAAAAAAAAAAAAAAAAGTTTAACAACCATGTTTTGGCAAATCTGACCATTTTCTCCACAGTCCCTGAAAGACAGGCTGTCCTTAACCCGAACTCTTCCACAGCAGCATTTTTAATTTCTCTTTGAAATTTGGTCACATTGGGGCCCGATGAATGTAAAAACGAAAAATTGCCAGATTTTTTTTTTTTTATTTATTTTTGTTTTTAAGAAAAATAAGAGCCACATATGAGCATATTCGTTTAAAATTTTGAGTAACAGTAGCAGTATAATGTCCTCATAAGTGGATATCAGGCCCTTGTAGAGCAAAATTGAGTATTTTGGTCTAAATAACCCAAAATGTGATGTCCACATATGTGGACGCCAGGTCCTAGGAGGTTAATCATGATTACTTGAACATTTCTAAAATTAAGGGTGCTGGGCTTCACTTCCATATGGGCATCTTTCAAGATTTCCCACAATCTGAGTGCCTTGCAGAACATCGTCAGTTTTATTTAAAATTACAGGTGGTGATCAGAATGACAGATACTGTGCTTCTTTCATGCCCAAAAATATCATACCATCTGTTTTTATGCTGCACAGCAAAGGGCAGACCTGCAATATTGGTAAGGTTAACGTTTAGGGCAAGACGTTTTTAAACGTACAGGAAATACTGTGTACTTAACGGTTTCTCTAAGCGAATCATGTCAACAATAAAAAAAAAAAGTGCTACAGGCTACAGCAATTTTTACTGAGATTTACCAGCTTCCTGGAGCCAAATGGGGCACTCCCAGCATCATCCAACCAACCCTGATGCATAGCCTGCAGGGATCAAACCGTTCCAGGAAGTTCAAAGGGAGCAGCAATGGCAGATACAGAGCTGCCTGCTAATGAGCAACTCCTTTAACCTCCTTAACGAACTAGGGGAGAGGAATGCTCACAGGGGGCTTTTAGCCATGATGGGTCACATTAACAAGCGTTCTGCAGCACTGGCTGCAGGAGACTTGTGCAAAAGAAAACGGTTCCACGCAAATTTACAACAACTATTTAGATGTTATGTGATGCTTATTAGGGAGTGGGAGCATCAGTTGCTCACTAACATAACTGTGGTGCTTTTGACGAAGCCATGAAGGGAATAAATGACAACAACTATTCCAGTGATTAAGTCATGGAAGCAGTTATGAAAAAAAAAAGGGGGGGATATGTTTGGCCACTGAGAACCCGCCCGTCCTACATTTTAATAGGACTAAAAGCAGCAGTGCCCATATGGCATAGTCATCAGCCTGACCATCTCCTGTGCCCTCCTGCATGTCCACGTGGCGAGTCAACATACACAAACATGTTGTTCATATTGTCTAACTGGTGCTCCCCGTGCAGCAGCACAGAGGGGCAGAGGACTCAACGGTAAAACTAGGCCAAATGAGAGCACAGGAACGCACATGCGCCAGCCGGCACAGACACAACTACAGGATGAGGGTGTCTTTGTGGCCTGGCTGCCTAATGAGTGTAGACAAGCTCTGGATGGGGCTCCTCCTGATCCTCACCGCCTCGCAGCAGGACAAGGAAGGGAGTAAAATCTCACCATCTGGTCACAGACCACCCAGCCAACACAGACTGAGAAACCAATGCGGGCCGTTTCAACACTAAACCCAACTGACTCTCCACGCTGGCACTAATTCACCGAGATACTGATCGGGGCACTTTGCTGGCACTAATTAGTCGAGTGATCTCAGCAGTTTCACCTCCACACTAATAAAAAGAGACAGAGTCAAGACAAAAAACTTGCTTTTACATTACCACAAAGGGCAACTATTTAACAAGATACGCAGGTGGAGGGCTGCTGCTGGCAGGTCTCCAAGAATGTGGGAAAAGTTCAAAATGACACAGGCCAGAATATTAAATGGATGCGAAAACTCACCGAGGTCGACAAATTTTGCAAGCTAACTCAAACGGCCGAGTTAACTGAAGATGACATATCACATGCAGGGAGCTTGATTCAATTTAGTTTCATTTAAACGCTCTGAATCATATCAGGAAAATGTAATTTTTAGACATAACAAATAATTACAAGCTGAAACAGAATTCCGTTGTTCTTTATCCCTGCAGCCTGTGCTGTCATATTTTTATATGCACAATAATTTTGCTCTACATTAATTTGTCAGTGAGGTTACAGTGAGGCTATAAACAAACCTTTGTTTGCAAATAAATGTAGAAAAATTCACTAGTTACAAGCTAAAATAAAACTATGGCAGCTTATAATTAATAAATAAGAAAATAACATTTAAGAATTCGTTTGCTTTGCTATGGCCTTAATAAAAAAACAAAAAACAACTTTTCTTCCTTCTAATGCCACACATATCACCCGAAAAAGCAAAATGTAAAATATCATTCAGTCAGTCAATCAAGATAATAATATTCAGAAATAAAAATTATCCAACTGAAAATGTTCAAATATGCTGGTGATAGTGTTGTTGGTGCCTTTACTTTTACAGGAATTCTAACCCTGACTCTTCTGCACAGGTTGGAGGAGTAATATAAATCTCCTCATTTGTTACTGAATGCTGCCTTGTTTTGATTCACACATGCACTATAACATATAACACCATAACATTAATAGCATATACTGCAACATATACTGATAAGAAGATGAATTTTATGGATAACGATGATTCTATCTACAAGAAAGCCAGTTAGTGATTATTTGATGTTGAACTTGTGCCCTCAGGGTGATTTAATAGTCAGGGATTATTTCAGCCAAAAGCAATTAGTATACAGAAAAATAAGACGCTGTGATGCATTTCTATTCTGTATGTATGAATGCTGCTGATTGTTGGCACTAATTCTATTATGAAGTGATCTTGTGTATGTATGACTTGATGAATCATGAGTTATTCTAATTCTAATCTATTCTAATGCCTTAATCGTGGATATTTATAAGTGACTCCTAATAGCTCTATAAATTTTGAATACAGGAAGAAAACATGTGAGAAAAATCTAAACTCAAGCTTATTACAAAGACACAGAAAGAGAAAAGGATCTTCTTAAGCCAAACTTCTTCAACTTAAACTTTTCTTGCCAAGTCTGGTTGTTTATTCAGGCTAGTGAGACCATTACTGCCTGACACCCACATGAAAAAGCAGCTCCCTGCCTCACATACAGTAATATGACTGAAACTCTCTTTGAACAAGTCCCTGAAGCTGACAACACAGCTGTGTGGCAGAGGCGAGCGAGGACTGAAATAGCTCTTTCTGAACCAAACACATGACAAAAACTATTTCTGAGCCACATTTTGTCTCCTCGTTCAAACGGAAAGCCACACACCCGGGTAACAAACGCACTGTGTCGCAACAACATACGGGGGAAATGAATGTTGAGCAGAGAATAGAGAGCTACACCTTTCTTTAAAACCTTACTGCAACATGTACCTGCATGGTCACCTGCACAAGAAACCTGCCAGCTGTAAGATGAAATGTCATTAGAGTTCATTAGAGGTTTCAGTCAACAGACATACTTTGAGTCAGTTCATTAGAGGAAGCAGTCAATGGAGGAACTTAAAGCTGCTTCCGTTTATGACGTAACATTGGTGCGAAGTGGCTGTGTGGATACATGAATGAAAGAGCAAGCTCTTTCATTCATGTATCAACATGTACTAGGTTAGCAAAGTCATTTTTTAACTGGAACTTATTAACTTATATGTAAAATCCGAATGCTGTACTTGAGATGTTCCAATAGCTGAGAATGAAGTGGGCCAATCAACACCTAACCTGGTAGTTCTGTAGCAGTAGTGAAGGGTTGTAAAATACTTTTAATGCATTCACCACAGCTACAGACCCCACCACAGTGAACAAACCTCAAGCCTTCCTGTTTCTGTCATCAAAAGCTCTAAATAGATTGCAGGTGAAATTCTCACTAGCTGAGCACTACTAGCAAAACTGTAACAGCTGTCATTCAATCCATTCTCCCTCAGTCATTACAAAAAATCTAACGTGACTTTTTGTACAGTGCCACAGGTACTCGTGACAGTGAAATAATACAAAACATTCTCACTGTTTCAAAACAAACTTTTGGGGCATTATGAAACGTGGGACAAAAACACGTGTGATATGGGCTTGAGCATAATCAGCCTATCAGGACTGAGGGAAATATCTAATGAATTGCTTTTCACTGGAATACAAAAGCCAGAGGGCCTTGAGGAATGCCCCCCTCTGAGGGACAAAAGAGCCAGGCCGGTGTGGTGGCCTCACTGCGAGGCGGCCGCGTGGAAGAATGTGCAGAGCCGTTTGTTGATTTGTATCTGTTGATGAAAACTTCTCTCTCTTGCCTTCTCCCACTGGTGCAAGCCTGATGCCTCGCTTTAGTAAACGAGTTCACTGACCAACATCAGTTTCAAACCTCTGCGTGAGTGTTTTATTGAGCAAAGCCAGCTACTCAGCGAGTCAGAGATACTTACTCATCTGTCGGTCTCCGTAGCTAATGGCCTCGGCGAGGGGGCTCCATCCCTGAGCGTTCTTCACCTTCACTGGTGCATTGTGGGCCAGCAGCAGATGGGCACACTCTGCAAGGAGGACAGTTAATCACTAAACACCAAAAGACAAACAGAAGGACAAACTGAAAACCCAAAAAGCCACCAGGAATGTGCCTAACACACGACTCACTAGCAGTACCACAGACCTAATAGATTTCAGTTTGGCATCTTGACTTGACAACGGGCTGAAGGATGATTTCCTGACCAGAAATAGTCTGAAAATGTGACAGCACCCAAACTTCATAGTCATAGATATTAGGAAATTAATGTTCCAGTAACTAATAATAAAAATCCACAGAAGTAAAAGGTGCTTTGGGGTATGTTTTTTTATGTATCTTCATTTTACATCCTATTAATATGAAGCAAACACATAATACAATATATGCTGAAAACAAAACAATAAAAACTTAAAAAAAAAAAAAACTACATTGATATTTTTTATGGTGACTGCTTAATACACAGAAGAAAAACCCTGCGTCCAGCTCTAGTCATGTGTTCGATTTTCAAACCACAGAGGAACCGAACAAAAATGAGATGCAAAGTTAAACAGCTTTACTTCTCCTGCTCTGCAAGTTTTATCTGATGTGTTTACTTCAAACTGACTACTCTGCAGTACAGGTGTCATCGGTTACATAGAGCACATTTCTCACAATGTTTCCAGGGTGTCCAGAGGGCTAGTTTGTGTATAGAACTTTAACCAAAAAGCCATATGGGACCTACAATTATGCAAGACTTGGAATCTTTCCTTTTTCTTTTTTTTTTGTCCTGCATTGCTTTAAATTAACGAACTAAATTTTGAGCTAAAGGAAAAGACATCCCTTGGTACTATGTAGTCACCCTCCGAGCGGTGCTTGAATTCTAACACCTGGAAAACAGCCAAAGAGCTTCGTCTCTTTTCTATGGTGAGATCAGCAGTAAGTGCAGCATAAAATCCCTCTGCTCTCCGGGCAGCGTGTCAACAAACTACAGCCAGCCACAACTGAAGCCTGTTGTTCCGGCTCAGCTGTCAGTTTTGTTGTGACATCACTCATTATAATGTTGGCATCTGTACAGCTCTGTCCCAGCACTGGCCCGAAAAGTCACAGTCCTACAAATGCTAAGCAGGGGCTAAGTGCTAATGGTCCGCTGCTGAGTGCATATGTGGGGCCTTTGCTTGTTGGAGCCAGAAGTTACATTTGCTCGACCGGTCTTTTTAGTCATGGGTGTATCACATGAACTCATTCAAATCCTCCTGACTTGTTTTTTTGCATAGATAATAACAGCTATCAAATACATCACAAAACCACATGCACCATATACATTGTATGACTGTGTACGTGACAAATAAAATTTGAATTTGATTTACATACTCCCCATGTTTCATTAATGAGAAAGAGGGTAACACAAAGTCTTAATGACGGAGGGCAATACAATCTGAAACTCTTCCTTATTAGACGCATTAACCACACAACAAAGAGAAGCACGTCTCTCCCAGGAGTGTAGTTACAGAAATAAAAAGGGCAAGATGTGACATCAACCAGTTCAAACAGTTAGGCTACATTCTCCTCATAAGCAATTAACAGTAACACCAGTTGTGTATAGTACAGCAGACATCAAGATGGGAGCATGGCAAAGAAAATCGAGATGAACAGAGACGCGGCACTGGGAAGTCATTATGGTCACACCAGTGATGCAGAGTTTCAAAGACTTGGCTCATTACTGGCTTTAATGGATTTTCTTGGTAAATTTCTGCTTGATGCCGAACGCTGTCCAAAAGCTGACCACTTCAAAAAGATTGACTAATACTGTTCATATCGCATGCTTGAATGAATTAAAATAGCTGCATTGGTAACAGGAAGATAGCTGAAAAGTGAATAATAATGCAACATTACAGCAAAGCCCAGTCTTTACATGTTAGTTCAAACTGTCACCCAGCTCCGGGACTCAGTCGCTGATAATAGAAGTTGATATGGAGGCAACACAGGCAAACAAACGGACAAGAGCATGCTTTCTGATGTAAGCTTTGCATTTCCTCAAGGCTCTGACCTATATATCCCTCTGCTAAATCAAACGATTGTGTAATGTTAACGACAACATTTAGCAGACATGCATTATATAACCACGAGGAGAACAGCCAGGCCGTGTGTCCTGAGCCCCACACCTTCAAGCTTCTGGTCTGAGTTTTGTGTTTCAGATGCAAGCGTATAGTGTGGCATCATGGATACACTTTTGTTTTAAAGGCACACAACACTTGAGTTCTATGTCAGTTGTTTATGATGTGAATTAAATGCAGAAACTAAGTTAATCGCCTCGCACTTTAAGATAAAAATTACAAACAGTTGCTATTCGAAGATCGACTCTGATACATTTCCATTACCTGTGAGGTAAGCGGGACATCACAGCACAATTGTAGCTACATCATGTTGAGATAATGAAGGCTTTTTGTATCAAATGTGACTAACAGCAAAGACACGTGGCTATTCCACTGACTAAAGTGTTTGTTTAAACTTGAACATCCAGGCAAACATTTGTAATTCCCGTTTCAAGCACTTGTCTCCTGTTTGCTCTTATTGGTGAAATAATAGCATTTGTGACGCATTCAAGTTGTTACCAACAGTTAAGTAAAGACTGAGCTATGATATTGAGCCATGGCTGTAGATGAAATGGCTTCAAACAGCAGCAAATGAGGATCGGTTTAAAAGCAGGTCAGGATGAAGGTGGCATGTGCCTGTGTGTGGCACGCCACCATTTGGTTTCAAGGACAGTTTCATAATCAACCATCAAACATTTTCTCAGAAAGACACACACAGCAACATGGCAGCTACATCCACAGAAGCGCTTTCAGAGATATCAAAGACTTGCATTTCTCTCAGGAATGAGTAACAAGTCAAACTTTTGGAACAGCCGAGAGTTCTGTTTTCTTATCGTAACAAAGTAATATCGATTTACACATTATCATGGACATGGTGCTCAGGTGGAGACAAACAGATACTGTTTTATCTTTCACTGGTCACTACAGAGTCAAGGACACAGACAGACACACCCACCCCTTTTTTATTTCCTTTGGCTCTCTCCAAAAGTATCTTACCTGATAATTCTGTGACCTGAACATCAGATTTTTCCACAAGATTCCTAACAAATTAAATTTTAATACAATAATGTTTTGATTAGTATTTAGTTATCAGAAGTAGTTTAACTAAATTACTCAAATAAATCAGTTATGCTTTGTTTTCTGTCCATCATTCAAGAATTTTCACTTCCGAATTCATTTTTATCAGTGTCCAGAAACTCTCCGAAAAGCCTGCAATTGATCCAAAATGCTGCAGCAGACTAGAAAGACAGAGAATATTTGACCCATACTTCTCTTCATAGGCTCCCTCTTAAATCCAGAATCAAATTTAAAATCCTTCTCACAAGATACAAGGTCTTGAATAATCAGGCCCCATCCTATCTTAAAAACCTCACAGCACCATACCCACCCAATCATCCACTTTGCTCAGAGACTGCCAGTTTATTTGGTTGGTGGTTCCTAGGATATTTAAAAGCAGGCCCCTCTCAAATGGTAAACACTGAGCACACAAAGCGCTTTATGCAACTTACCTCATTCATCCACTCATACAAGCACTTTTTTTCTATGCTTTTTCTATGCAAGTGCTTTCTAACATTCACAAATATTCACACTCCGATTAATGCATCGGAGTTAGTATCTTGTCCAAGAATATTTGGTATGATATTTGATATTTGGTATGAGATTAGGCTTAAAACTTTCCTTTTTTGATAAAGCATAGAGTTAGGACTGGATCAGTTGACCCTGAATCCTCCCTTAGTTATGCTGCAATAGGCCTAGGGTGCTGTGGGCTTTCCATGATGGCTGTTTCTTCTTCACTCACTATGAGCTTACACACACCATTTTGCATTTCATCCTTAGTTATTGTGAATCTCTTCCACTGGATCTATTCCACAGTGTGTTTTTGTCCTGCCTTCCTCCCATCACTCCCAACCTACTGGTTCTGCTGGAGGGTTCTTCCCGTTTCTTCTTCCCACTGTTGCCAAGTACTTGCTCAAAAGAGGTTGTTTTCTGTGTATTACAGTCTCTACCTTGGAATATAAGAGCATCTTGAGGTTACTGCTGCGGTAATTTGGCGCTATATAAATAAAATGAAATTGAATTTTATATAACCATGATCAAATCATGACAAATTTGGGATCACTTGTCCCAATTTGGGCAGCATAGCTTCTATACAAAATGGCTATAATGTATTGCTGTGTGTGTATTTAGTGTTTTAAATATAAACAAAGTTAGCTAACTGGATAAAATGACATTTAGGCTGCTTGTTATTAGCCACCGTTTGCTGTCTTGTTCGATCTAATATGCACTTGTGCGAGCACTGATAAAGGAAAACTCCTTGTGGGCTGCTGGGCTGATTGCACGTGCATCTGCTGCACAGACGTCCTGCTTGAGTCGCATTCAACTCATGAGTGAGGGAACAGGATGGTGATGTAAAGCACTTATCTAATGCTACTTGCTGTGCACTGGCTGCAGATGGGGCTTCTGTCGACAGGATCCGATTGCTGTTAAAGCTCCCTACCTTCACCCTACAGTTTTGACTAAGTCTGAGTACATTTTAAATGTTGATCTGGCTTTTTTTTTTTTTTAACCATTATTTACATACTCAGCAACATTTGCAATTGTGGATTTGAGTCAAACAGGAAATTTTCTTTTCCTGTTTGACTCAAATGCACTATTTTAATCAAAATCTTAAAATGAGCATGTGTGTGCCACTTTAGAGTATTTTTTTCCAGCCAGGGTGGCCCACTAATGTCAAACACTCACTGGAACTGTATCTTTCAAAGCCATTTTTAGAATCTCACCATTTTATCTTTCATTCACACCCATTAGACAAATGAAACAAAAAAAGAAAGAAACAAAAAAGAAAGAGTTTTCTTTCCAGGCACATGACAGGAAGCAGAATCCAGACAAACTGTCTTACTCCTCTGACAATGACATCAGCTTTCAGGACTGCATTATGCTCTGCTTTGGATTTTCTTCGTCTTTTACGTTAGATATTTCACCTGTGCAACTATTCCAGTCATGCAAACGATCAGACAGTAGACTGCTGATATGCACAACTGTCATTACCACAATGGCGGACATATATGCAGAAAAGCCAGAAACAAAGAGAGCCTTGTCCTCTGCATCCCAACAGGCCAGCCACACCCAGGCTGTGATCTCATGCTGTAGCCTTCAGCCCGTCTGGCCTGAGCATCCCTAGAGGACCAGGCAGCAGCTCAGGCAAGAGACAGGCAACCTCATTAGCAAAATCAATTCCATGGCGTCCCGTCCACGACAACACTTCGGTACTCTGCTATCTGAATTACCAGTAGGTAGTGGCAGAGCCATCACACTGACAGAAATTGAGCTGTGCGAATGTGAAATCAATCGAAACCCGTGCTTCAGTGACAAACACCACAAATGACAATGTGCAGCACGGGTAACCCTATGCCTGAATGGTTGATCAGGAGCTGACTGCAAAAAAGGCTAAATTAATTTTTCAGAAGCATGTTCTGATGTTTCCTTGTCATATTAAAATGCAGGCATTGAGTCTTGAAGGGACAGCGTTTTAATGTTTTATGTGGATGCTTTCAGTCCAGCCAGAGCAATTCATTCTAAAAACAAACTCATGTAAGATTCCTACATTGCCTTGATACATCATGACATATTCATTATATACTCTTAACTCACAGTTATTCTAAGACGCCCAGATCTCATTAATGTGCAATTTGTTATATGTTCAACATTCTGAGAAAATACACATTGTTGTAGCCTCTGAAACACGTTCACCTCTTTTTCACAAGCCAATTCGAACCGATCACAAAACCAAAGTAACCTCTTTGGTGAGAGACACTGGCAGGTAACTAAAAATAACAGACTAAGCAAATATTATAGGCACTGAAAATTACATCGCTTATCTCAACTAATTACCTCCTGTGCCAGCTTCAAAGTTAAAGTCTTTCGAGCCAGCAGTGTTACATCAATCAGAATGAGACTTTAACTACTGAGAGGGGCCTAATTCTTGCACTATCATCATTATCCAGTACTCACTGATTAAATATGATCTGATAATCCTTTGTGAATCTATAAAGTTGGGGAGAAAAGAAAACCCGCTCTTAACAGATAAAGAAGGAAAGGTCTCTTGTTCCATCGTGATTTTGACCAGGAGAAAATCCATTAACACAACCTCTTTATTCATGCATGAGCATCTTGCCTTCTGGGATCTATGTGGTGATCTGTGACAAATGTCTGGTGGTGCTTAGCCTGGCAAATGCACACACAAAGGGAGGGAAATAAACTGAAACACACACAAACAAAAGATGCACGGGCCTACAGAGAGGCGTGTTTAAAAAGCCACGGAGACGGAGACAAGGAGAGAAACCAAAATAAAGCACGTGGAGGTGAATGTTTCAACACTACTCACCTTTATGTCCCATCATGACAGCAAGATGCAGCGGTGTGTTTCCTGAAGAAAGGGGAAAAAAACAGAATTTGTGTACTGCATTTAAGAATAACAAAAACAAGCGAGAGACTTCGAAGAGCATTTTGCCTTTAGGGCTGTCACAGCTGGAGTGAATTAGATGTTTAATCTGGGAGGCAGCCTTTGCTAAATTCCAAATGATATGGTAAGTCTGTGCTCACTGTGCCTTCTCCTACCATGATGGCAATACCACTGATTACTACCCAACTGCACCACAAAGCAAGCTACATTTCAGAGGCAGGCACATGGCCTGCTAACAGACACAATGTATGTGTTACATGGTAATCATTCAAGAGAGAAATGATATTTGTGGCAGGTGTGCAAAAGCCTCTACCTACTATCTGGCCAAACTGTAGGACCAGCTCCTTCAGGCTCTCCCTTACAGAGGAAGACGGAGGTAGGCACGCATCCAAAAACAACGTGGGGTAAATATGGGGAAATGTGCCAAAGCTGGGGTTCAGCTAAAAATCACAAGGGACGCTGTGATGAACAACAGAAAGATTTTTTTCTGTGTATATGAGGTCTGAGTTCACTTACAGCCACCACTGTTGACAGTTTCAAATAAACCACTGATATTTTTTAAAGCACCAATCCAAAATCAGCTGACGTAAATGACGTTTAATCTGTAAACAAGCTGCATTTTAACTCGTCAACAACGCAGTGTTACGAAAGTATTGTCTGGATTCACTGGGACTATTTCCTCCCTCCCACAAGCAAGTGGAAAACAATTGTTTAAAAAGGTATTTCTTTAAGCAACAAGTTTTCTGGAAAAAAAATCATAACAAAACAGCAAAGTGAATGGATGAAATATAATAGTGTTAATAAACATATTAAACAAAGCCTGCCTTACTTCAGTGATTTGATGGTCCAGCTTCAACTTATATCCACTAGAAGCTAAAAATTTATGGGAATAAAGCCACGAATTCAAGATACTGAGCCCAGGTAACCATCAACCGAGAAGGCAAAAAGGCTTAACAAGTTCAGATTCTTCAGCATCACCAGAGTAAATGCCCTCCCCTTCTGCTACGTTGTTTCATTACAGCATGTCAGTGTTTTGAGGACAGAACACATTCCAGAGCTGACAGTAAGCACAGCCCATCCTTTTTTCTTTACATGCGAACCGGAACAACCCTTCGCTGTAGATCTGTCAGTTAAGAATGCGTTGATTTGGAAAATGTGGCGTTATCTGAACAGACTTTGCCTTGCAGATGAATTGCAGTCAAGTCTGGGAATCCCAAAGTTTCGCACAACACGCCTTGATGCGTTAGCCATAGGGCCCTGAACCAACTTATCATCCAGTGTTTAAAGATGACTCATGTCACAAGGAATATGTGATAAATTTGAAATGTGGACTGAAAGGCCGCTGGGACCTTTCCTTATGCAGGCTTGAAAGAAGTGAATTTGAAGAAATTACAGGGTATTGACATTAAACTGCTCCTCAATTTGGACATCAGTTATCTGGGCCTTGGCAACAAGAAACCTCGCCTACATCTAATGCTGCCGGAGAATGATGGCCTATTAGCTAAAACTAAGCTTCACTGGACCTTGAAATTGGCAGTTCATTGTGGGCTTTTTAAAGGCAGCTGAGATGAGCAGTTGTTAAACTCACCATGGACGTCTTTCTGGGCGATATTCTGCGTCCGTATGAGCGAAGACAGTCGTCGGACATCTCCCTTAAATACACATTCGTGCACCGGAAAGTCCTGCCCAGTTCGGATAATGGGGTTTTTGTTGTTGTCATCGATAACATCGGATGTTGACAGTGTGTTGGTGTTAGCATTAATCTGCGACTGTTGGTTCTGCTGCTGCTGCTGTTGTTGTGTGGATGAAGACTTGATTAACTTGTGGTTGCTGAAGATTTTACTCGCTCTGCTCTTGTTGTTCGTCCTGGAGGCTGTAAACGTCCCGGTCGCAGCCTCTTCGTCGGGCTCCAGTAAGTCCTCGTCTTTGCTCGGCCTGTGGTCCTTGCGCAGGGAGCGGACCTTCTCTCCGGTCATTTTCTAAACGGTCGACGCTGACGGAGCAGAGGGTGTCGTCGCTGACGATGACCCTCCGGGCGAACTGATGCGATTCGCCAGTTGAAAGTCTTCGCGCAAACACTGGAAACTGCACAACATGAAAACACTTACTTCTCCCACGGACACACAAAAACCACAGTTTGCTCGAGGACGAAAAAGTAGCACCCCCCTCCTGCCGGTCTCTTATGAAAACAAACAGTCCACTCTCCTCCTACCGCCCCAAACTGTCGACGGCTGCAGTACAACATAAGCGGCTCCAGTTGACTAGTACGAACGCTTCGGCTGATATCTTCCGGCTCGTATTATCGCGAGAGTTTGGGAAAGGTTATTACCGGCCACTCACTGAAGCCGCTCCTATTTTATCAAAACACAGCCTACAGTAGTGTAAAATAAACACGTTTTCTATTATTTTACTCATGTATTTGAGTTGAGTCCAAATTTAAGAGCCATATAAGAGCCAACCTCTGTATATTTTATATATTTTTTTTATTTTTACTCTATTTAATTTGTAAAATATGTATACACACACACACACACACACACACACACATATACACACGTAGACATACATATTTAGTATACACATTCAGTAATATGCATACACTCTTATATTGTACATATATTTATTCATATAATTCTCAGATTTAGCCATTCTTATATTTGCTTGTTCTTATGTTATTGTACTTTGCACACCTCTGTTGCTTGTGAAGCTCGCACACAAGAATTTCACTCACATGTACTGTACCAGTGTACCTGCACATGTGATGTGACAATAAAAGTGATTTGATATTTTACATTTTTAATCTAAAATGACCTCTAATATAGCTACACGAACACCGAAATCCAACTCCCACACACATCAACTACCCATTAGCTTTGGCCTTGTAACTGAAAGCGTTCAGATTGCTCGCGAGTAACCAAATTCCTCAAAAAAAGAAAAAAAAATCCCCCCAAAACTACAATTAATTCTCTCGTGAAAAGTCTTTCCTCGCTCCTCTTTAATTTTTTTTTTAATGATTTTTAATTTAATTTTACTTTTTCCAGGCTGTTAATTCTGACGAACTGGAGGTCGCAACTTATTTAAAATCTAAACATATTTTATTTTTATTATGTACTGTGCATGAAAGCACTGCATTCAAAAATATATCAGCAAGGGAGTTACACTTCCTATGATTTTTTAAAACTTACATGACACATGGGAAACAGCCAGCAACCCCCCCGCAGCTAACGCAGTCTATTCTCGTTTATCCCAACAATAATTATATATATTTTTTATGTATGTAACAAAAACTGTCTGCTCATAGGGGCTTGTCTTTTATTTTCATAAAAGCTGTGTGTACAGTGAAGGAAACGGTTTCCAGGGCCTAATCCGTGGATCGACTTCCTTCGAGGCGTGGACGTCTATCAGCAGAGAATGTACCTTAGTCTGTAACACAGTCAAATATATTCTCAAGTAATATTCAAGCATGCCATTCAGCGTGTTAGTACGAGCTCGGGAGCAGCTTGGGAGAACAAGAAAACAGAGACTGCTTCAGGTTGTCTTCCCAAATTGACTCAACTTTATTCACAAGTACAACAGTTTATATAGAGGGTAAAATTCATGAGACAGCAGATTATCAGTTTAAACCAGTACAGACCAAGATAAGGCAGCGTCTTCCTGCCCATGGGTGAAGAAGCATCCTTTGTGTAGTTTATCAGTTCAGCTACAATTGTGATTATCTCAGCGACATATTTTCAAGGCACAAAACAAAGAGTTCTTTCATTAGTGAAATCTGAAACAAACCATTTGGCCTTCAACAGGCGTCTAAAAGATTAAGAAACTAATGTAGCTGAGGGAGTGATCTCTGTGGTATTTCAACCTTGTACCAGCCTGTGATTCTCACACATCAATTCTTGGGTCAAAGAGAAAAATAACTAAAACAAAGGGGCCTTATTGAATGACAGAGTTTTCCTGTATAATGTCACTATAAAACAATATCCAGTAAATGCTACCATGGTACTAAAATACCTAACATACAGTACAGTGTACTTACCACCTCTTTATGCTAAATCTTTCTAAAATATTGTTCTCTTTTGTTTTTGCAGAAAACAAAAACTTGGATGAAGGACATTTTGTAAAGTAATAATTTAACACTGTGGAACTGTTATTTTTATTTAACACTGCACTGTTTATTTGTAGAGTTACAAGAGTTACAAGCATGCTTGTTATTCATAAAAAAGAAGCCTATTGCACTCATTATTGGATTTTAAATTTTTATACTGTATTACTGTGTCTTCTGCATTTTATTAAGGTCTTTTACCAGTGTGTAATCTGCCCACGTGACCTGCAATATATACTGAATAATAAATTCAACATAAAATAAATATTAATATAATAAATAAATATTTTATTCAGTAAAATGCTAAGGTACTTTAATTTTTTTTTTAAGGTCATACTACAAAATACATCAATGTACATCGATGACAATAAAAGTTCTACATTTTAATGACCACATAGTACATCAGCTGAATGTTTTTATATGGAAGTGTTAATTTCAGCCACAGACCTCAGCTTTAAAACTTTAAAAGTTTAGAGCTGGAGATGGAAATCTTATGTGTATCATACTCTCTGTGGATCATCCGCATTGAATAGCTCGAATAAATAAAAAGGAATATTAACTCTCAAATGAATCTATAGTGGAAGATCTATACTAAGAAGAACAGAAATAAACAGAAAAATGGCACCCAGATACCTCAGTGAATGCATTTCTTTATCACCACTAATTAGTAATTAGTTTATAATCTATTTCATGTTATCATTTAAAATGAAGTGTATGACCAAAAGCCTGAGTGAACAATGAACATTAATTCTTTCTGACAATGATGGACTCAGTGCTTCAGGAAAAAAGAAAGGTATTTAAAATACAAGAAATATGACAGATTCCGTTTCATAAATAGTCATAAACATACTTAGACAAAAGCAAAACAAAACACGACGATCTCTAAGCCCTTATTCACAGAATTTCTGTTCAAACTGTAGTGAGTACTTTGCCAAGAAAAGGCCATAGCAGCAGCAGCTTGATTTGTTTGGATACCTGCAAAACCATGAAATGTCCACAGTTTCCTAAAACAAAGGTGAGATCTTGTTTACAGTAGTCACAGTCATGTGAGGTTTCATGTGACTGTGCATTCAAACTAAATACACCCTTTCTGCTTCCACAGGAATTATGCGAGTAAGTAGCAGCCAGATACTAATCAAATGGACTTGATTTACTGATTATCTGGAAGTGTAAAAGCAGAAGTTTTCACAGTTTGTGTTAAAACAATGCAACAGTCTTTCCAAGAGTGGATTTCCAGTTCAGACTGTGCAATGCTCAGAGAAACTGCCAAAAGCCCAAAACCTACTCTTCAGATTCTGCAGACTTCGGTTAACAAATTCAATGTTTAAGTTCATGACAGTACAATTAGAAGAAGGCTGAACAAATATAACTTGTTTGGAAGTATTAACTCATGAATAAGAACTACAGCACTCACAATTTCATGTGTAAAATCTTTAATATTACTAGATAATAAGAAAAATACAAATGCATTTTAGCACAAGGCTTTCCTCAGCAGTTCTAATGCACATGTGGGCGCAGCCATCCACAAAACACTACCGGGACCTAATCCCTAATAGGCACAGGTGGTAACAGTTGATAGTTTGTCAGCATGCAACACTGGCTGTGCACTTCAACCACAGACCTAAATCCTTGAAACATGTACAAAACAACACGGTCCATTAACACTGTCTGAAACACACAGCTCCCATTATTTATTTATTTATTTATTTATTTAATTGGGGGGGGGGGGGGGGGGGGGGGGGTTTGTTGCAGTTGAGCCTGTTGGTTTTCGTATTTGCAAGGGCTGCCAGGAGAAAACCTCTTCTCTGTAAAAAGGTCATGGCAGCACAGCTTAGACATTTAAAGAATCCACAAAACTTTTTGAACAATGAACACGACACCAAAGTGGGGATGTTATAATTTAATAATGCACACACAAGCATATCAGGACAAACACCTCATATCAACAGTCGCAGAGGGCTGATGAATTGGACTTATTTTCACCTTCATGGGTAATTTGCATTCATTGCATCGACCATGAACTTCTTTGTAAACCAAAGTATTCTAGAGTCAAATATGAGTCCCTCACAATCCCAAGCACAGCAGAAAATCTACAGCCGAATAGCAGGAAAAAAAAAAGAATCAAGGTGGTTCAAGGGCCCAAAGTCAGATCTCAAGCTGACTAAATACTGTATCAGGAACTGTGCACAAACAAGTGCACACAGAACTCAATGAAGTGAAGCAACACTGTAAAGAGGAGTGGAACAAAATTCCTCCACAACAATGTGAGAGACTGATAAAGTCACACGGAAAACGATTACTTCAAGTTACTGCTGCAAAAGGTTCTTCTTTATGCTACTAAATCACAGGACTGCACGGAGACCTCTGATTTTCCACAGATCGTTCCATACCAGAGCACACCCACTGTCTACGTGCTAAATCATTACTATACATAAACGTATTCATGAAAAACAACAACAAATACTTAAATCTGCATCAAAACCACCTCTATCGTGTTACCACTGTCTCACTGACACCAAAATGTTGTGACTACACCAACAAAGATAATGTAGTTCTGATAGAAAGATTCAATTTGTTGTTTCCATGACAGAAAAAACAAATAGCCAGAAATGTTCCTATATTTATCTGATGTTGTTTTCACTTTGAGATCACACTAACTCCACGCGCTTGTGTGAATTTGCTCAACAAACTGAAGAAAACTGCACACAATAAAGCAAAGCGGACTGTTCTCGTTCAAAGTCATTACAGAGCACTTCCTCCCCCTGTGGTTCACTCCTGGAAACACAGCTTCAGACACAAAAATGTTTTTAAAGAAGAAAACAAAATAGCGATAATAATAATATGATTGGATAAAAAAATGCACCAGATTCTGTGAATTGTGCCACCAACACAAGAACTTTTATTGCGGCTGCTGAAAAATCGAGTATCCCCCCCCCCAAGTCAGTGTTATTGTAAACTGACTCTGTTGCGTTACAAAACAACATAAATCACTGTCTTTGGGTAAATACCTGAATTATAAACCCAGAAGGAAACAACGTGCAGTAGCACATTCGTGTTAAAAAAGTAGGCACCGTGTTGGAAAAAGAGACGCGGACCCTGACTTAAAAAGCAGGAAACGTTGCATCACGACGAACAGCGTAAACAACGTGCATGGCCACGTGGGCTGGACGCCCACTAACCCCCAGCAAATCAGCGCCACATCGCGGTTTGTGTCGAGCGCTGATTGGCTCCGAGAGACAAGCGCAGCGCACGGCTCCATTAAATGTCTTTTACCATTACTGGGCACGGGTAATGTGTACTCATCTTCAGCCCGCAGCAGTCATTTTTGGAGCGCACTGCCATGAGTAACGCGGACAAAAAAGAAGAACAAAGCGATTTATTCGCCGGTTTCCGCACGGCTTATAAATCCTTTGCAACAGATGCCATACACGTCGGTCAGGAGCCGGAGCAATGGAAATCTATGGCTGTAGTGCCGCCGATTTCCCTTTCTACCACGTTCAAGCAGTACTCTCCAGGAAAGCACGCTGTAAGTATCCCGTTACTTTAGGCCAGGTTAGGATCAGACTCGTTCCAGTGTTATGGACGATACGAAGCCCGATGGTTTCTAAGTGTTTGTATATTTTTAGGTTATTCTTATACTATTATTATGTTTTAGCTCTGTATGGAGGCGTGTCTTGTATTATTTTTAGCATGAATAAGAATGTCTCTTTAGGTAAGTAAAGTTAACGTAAAATCTGTGAATTCAAGTGTTTTTAACCCACTGCATGCGACTGACTGCGCACTCTGTTAAATAAGAAACTACCCTCAGTCGAAAGATGAAGCTTGACTTGTATTGTAATTCCTTCCTGCGTGTGATAACCAGTTCATGGCCATCCATTACTGGGAGTCTGTGTTAGATAAATATTGTTTTGTTTCCGCTTTAACATCATTATCTCTTCATGTTTCAGATTGTTAAAGTCGTTTTTTCCCTTCTCATTGCTTCTGGCATTGATTGGCTTACAGATGACAGATTTCTAGCACTACACTGACAAAAAGAGGCAGGACATTACACAGGAAAGAAATTCTTGAGGGCAGAGTTCACTAGTGTCAGTTTTCATTGCTTAATGTTTCACAGTTATAAGACTCCTCATATGTAATGCATTACCAGTTAAACTTTTTTTTTTTTCTTATTTGCAAGGGCTGCCAGGAGAAAACCTCTTCTCTGTAAAAAGGTCATGGCAGCACAGCTTAGGCATTTAAAGAATCCACAAAACTTTTTGAACAATGAACACGACACCAAAGTGGGGATGTTATAATTTAATAATGCACACACAAGCATATCAATACAAACACCTCATATCAACAGTCGCAGAGGGCTGATGAATTGGACTTATTTTCACCTGGACATCACCTTCATGGGTACTTTGCATACTCCTCATTTGTAATGCATTACCAGTTAAACTTTTTTTTTTTTTTTTTGAGTTTTTGCACTCAGGTCAGCTTTCTTCACACAAACCACTTAACCTCCATTAGAAGTGGTAATTTTTTTTCTCCAAAAATTAAAAATGTATTTTTTTATTTCATTTACATCTTTCTGATCTTTTCAAAGCAAGCCGTATTTTTCAAAATCAAGGAAAAAGAAGGAAAAACCCGACTATGTTTTAGACAAAAAGGGTGTAGGCAGAAGCAACAGCTTGTATGTACCTGCAACATATATATAATCCAACACAAAGTATTTTATAATAACATTAATAATAATAAATATCTACTTCTGTGGGGTTTTTTAATACTTAAACTTAACAAAAGTGCCACATACCAAGTCATCACTGATCACTAAATAACTGCATCCCCTTACTGTCTGAACAGGTGCAAGCAAGTATTATAAATGCTGACCGTGGTGATGAAATGTAAAAATCTTGTGTTGATGTAGGGGTTCGAGTATAGCCGGAGTGGAAACCCTACCAGGAACTGCCTTGAAAAAGCCGTAGCTGCACTGGACGGAGCAAAGTACTGTACGTCAGCCAACCGTATTTCACAGCAGTGAATTTAAACAACATGTTTTAACATCGTTTTACTAAATGTTTAACGCTTCAAAAATGACAGAGCCTTCCAATTTTAGGCTTCTCTGACACGATGATGAAAATAATTCCTGCTCTGGACAACTTCTCACACCTTTTCCTCTGCAGGCCTTGCTCTCGCTTCAGGACTGGCGGCCACAGTGACGGTCACTCACATGCTCAAGGCAGGCGATGGAATCGTCAGCATGGATGACGTGTACGGAGGTGAGAAACCACTTTGCAACTTGGCCAAATGTGTAAAACAAACTCTGTGAGCTATGAGACGTTATCTTGTTTCCTAGATTATGTATGCGTTATGTGGTTTAGTGATACTAACAGAGATTTTCTTTTTTTTTTTAATCACAAGGCACAAACCGCTACTTTCAAAGAATCGCAGCTGAAGTCGGCCTGGATGTGTCTTTTGCTGACTGCACAAAACCACAATTGCTCAAGGCTGCCTTGAAGCCAAATACTAAGGTATGTCAAAGCAAAAATTACACTTCAGAAGATTTCAGAACATGTGTTGTTTGTTTGTTTGTTTGTGTTTGGGTGCACCTTTTAGGAGATGTTTCCATTTTATCTGCAAAATAAACACATGCTGTTGTACCAGTGTCTGGTTTGACTAGTATGTTGCTTAATAGGGCGTGTCTTTAAGCTAACTGAAACGGTCATTGTGAATCAGCAGTTCGAGTGATTTCTCTTCTGGAAGTTACACCCACCCCTCCCTCCGCCCCCATGTTTGGTTTGACTTATACGTCATCTCTTTGCTCACGTAGCTGGTGTGGATTGAAACACCCACCAACCCCATGATGAAGGTGGTGGACATCAAGGCCTGCTCCGACTTGGTCCACGAGCACAACAAAGACATAGTGGTGGTCGTGGACAACACCTTCATGTCGGCCTATTTCCAGGTGAAACTTGACCCACGGTGCATTTTG
Source organism: Mchenga conophoros (assembly GCF_057382185.1). Classification (NCBI taxonomy): domain Eukaryota; kingdom Metazoa; phylum Chordata; class Actinopteri; order Cichliformes; family Cichlidae; genus Mchenga; species Mchenga conophoros. The sequence continues at coordinate 39,411,112 of NC_140540.1, forward strand.
TGCGCTGTTGATTGTGTAACAACAGTTCGATAACCTCCTGCAATCAAATTCCAGTTCATCCTGGAATAATTCAGGAAATGATTTACTCTTGTTTCTCTTGTGCACCTTTAGCGCCCCTTGGCTTTGGGAGCTGATATCTGCATGTACTCAGCCACCAAATACATGAATGGTAGGTTCGATTTTACTAACCTAACATTTGCATTAGAAGTCGATGCAAACATTTTGTGAGCTTAGTCACATGATCTGTTGCACGCTAGAAGGGATTAATTACTTTAGTCCTAAAATGTCTCCAAAATGTACCAAAGTAAGTCTGAAATGGGTGAAATAAGATCTTAAGCTTAAATGAATAATAATTGTAAAGCATTGCTAAAATGCTCACGTTGCCTGTCTCTACGATTAAAACAGAGAAACACATGCAGGGATCACCAGTGAAGTTAGAACTTTTGTCAAGGTGTTTGAATTTGATGCTCACCCAGTTAGTTTTGCCCCACCATCATCACATAGCAAAGACGCACAAGCTCAAACACAGAAGAGCAACAAAGTCAACTCCAGTATAAACTCTGTGTTTTGGACTTCTCTTTATTGTTGTATAATCTGTTTGGCAGGCCACAGCGATGTGGTGATGGGACTCGTCTCCATGAACAGGGAGGATCTGTACGAGCGACTGAAGTTCCTGCAAAATGGTGATTAAATACAAAGAGTGCATCAAGTGTTTTTTAAATTTTTTTATGGAAATGTACAATAAACCTCTTTATATGCCTCCATGCCACACATTGTATTTGGAGGCTCAAGTTCTGACCAGTTTAAATTCTCTTCAGTAGGAAAGTATTTGTTGATCTGGATTTTGGGAGGCTTTGTTTGTAACCTCTTTGGATTTTCCTTTTCTTCATGTGATCCCGCCTCTGCGTCAGCACTGGGTAGTGTGCCGTCTCCTTTTGACTGTTTCCTGTGTAACCGTGGATTGAAGACCCTTCACCTGAGGATGGAGCGGCACTTTAAGAACACCCTGGCTGTTGCCAAGTTTCTGGAGGCTGATCCGAGGGTGGAGCGCGTCCTCTACCCAGGTGATTTGCTGTAAACATTTTAAAATCACACATACCACAGACTTGTCAAAACATGCCTGTCATTATCTCCAATCTCAATCTTTACAAGGAAACTCTTGCTGATTTAGCTTTAAGCTTATTTGGAGGAGCCTGCAAAACCCAAGTTGCACAGTTTGTTGTACATTGTCTTTTTAGGTCATTTGAGGTCACACTGACCAATGGTGACCTTCCCCATTGAAACACTGTCTTTTTTTTCACAACTCTGGTGGTCTTACAGTTAAACTATAAAAGTCTGACCTTTCCTGGTTTCATCTCTTTATGCTTTGTTTGCCAGTTATTTAGTCGACAACATTGATCCAAAGAACCATTGTTCTTTAAACCATTGTCACTGTCGGTCACTTGAGTTCACGTTGCTGAGCGGTGACCCGTGGCACGCTTCTTTTTTTTTTTTTTTTTTTATTCTAGCAAAACGCACTCCCTGCCTTGTGTTGCCCTCTATTTCTACATAATAAGTAAATAAATAAATACTAGAGATGGACCGATCTGATATTACGTATCGGTATCGGTCTGATACTGACGTAAATTACTGGATCGGATATCGGAGAGAAATAAAAAATGTCATCGATCCATTAAATATCAAAAAAAGCACCTCAAAACTTGCGACATGGCGTAACTCGGCTCATAACCGTAGCACGTCGCAGCAATGTGGTCACGTGGTAGAGCGGCTGTGTGTATTTGTAGCCTCGCTAGCAATCCAGCATTTCATCTCCGAGGAAGTGATCCCAGAGAGAAGTAAAGCAAGTGTGTAAGTTCATCTCTGAATGTTTGTAAAGCATTCCAGCGTTAAGCTTAACAACCGATTTATGGAGCGATGGCCTCTTCTCTCTCTCTTCCTCCCTCTCCTGCTGCTACTTCAATCATGAAACTGATCAATGATCAGCTGATCAGCTTTTCTGTCGCGAGTCCATCTCTCTTGTTTGTTTTTGGCCCACTTTGCACCAGAAAGAGGAAACCAGCGGCTGAACAACAGCAGCACTTTTAACCTTGATCAGCTGTTGTTAGAATTTATTTAATATTACTTTCTACACCAGGATCTTTTTCTACGTAGCTGACGGCTATGCAGGGGCGGATCTAGCAAAGTTTAGCCAGGGGGGCCGATAGGGCAAGAACAGGGAAAAGGGGGCACAAAGACATACTTTTCTTTCTTATTCTCATTTTAAATGTCTAGCTTTTAATAAATAATTATCCGAATCTTACACCCAAAGTTTTAATCTGATGTAAAATGTATAGAAGTCTAATAGTATAACTATTAAGTCTAATATACCCTAGTAAGCTGTAGTACTTTTTCCTTTGGGAAGGTACCATCTGTGCAGTCTGCAGTTCTGTTGAAGAAAGATGTTGAATCTATTTAATTATTCTTGAAATTTTTTTTATTTCTGTGCATTTTTTTTTCACACTGCATCAAATTAAAGTTGATTACGTCAATTAAGCATCATGAGGTGGGGGGTGGGTCCCTATTTTTTTTTTTTAATTTTTAAAATTTTTTTTTTTTTTTTTTGCTGGGAGTTTTAGAGCCCTATTAGTTAGGTTGCTTATTCTTTAAAATACCAGAATAGGGAGGATGGAGCAGGTTTAAGTTTATTAGATTGATCAGTATTGCTGAAATATGAAATATTTTGGGTGCAGTGTATTTTTTGCATACAGGTATAACAGAATAGCTTTAGTTTTTTTTGTTTTTGTTTTTTTTAACTTGAGTATGAACTTATACAAAAAGCAGCAAGATATTAAAAAGACAGTTTTATTGAAAAACACACTATATCGGATTCATATCGGTATCGGCAGATATCCAAATTTATGATATCGTATCGGACATAAAAAAGTGGCATCGTGCCGTCTCTAATAAATACATAATTTTCTATTGAAAGTAGCCAACTGAATGTGTCTCATCCATAAAATTTTTTGCCCCTCCTCTGTGCTAATTTTTAACTAAGCAAACTGATTAATCAGCATTTTCCCTCCAACTTACTTTGGTGTTCATGGGTAGATAACTAACTTTCATCTTATTGTGCTGTTTTTGCCAATTATTTACAGCTTTTGCCTATAAAATATAATTTAGTCAGTTTTCTTATTTAAATTAAGTTGTACGTTACCAACTTTTTCTTTAAAATTAAATTTGAAATTTTGAGATATGTCTTCCCTCTTTTGACACAGGCCTGCCGTCTCACCCCCAGTACGAAGTGATGAAGAGACAGTGTACTGGGTGTCCAGGGATGATTGCCTTCAACATTAAAGGGAAACTTGAGCATGCTACTACCTTCCTCAATAACCTCAAAGTAATTTGGCTCAAAGTTTTTATTTATTCTGGCCTGTTTGATTTTGCATTTAATAAGCAGGTTGCTGGGCTTTAGGAAAACTATGAGATGTAGTGCTGTGAAAAACTAAATGCACCCTTACTGTGTTTGTAGGGATTACAAAGAAATGGTTTAGTCGAGCTACTATCCCTTCTGGCTTCCTGTTTGGACCTCAGACACTATATTTTCACTTTCTTCTTATTTCTTGCCTTTCACAGCTTTCTCAGCTGCACCTAGAGGTAAACCTACTTCCTTATATAGAGAAATGTGGACGGGGTAGTGTGCAGATAGGTTGCAAATTGTATGAAGATTAAACAAGACTGTTGGTCATGAACGATGAACATACGCACTGTGGTAAGAACAAAATAGGCCAGTGCGACTGTTTCATAAATCCAACTGCAATTTTGTGTGCAAACGATTATTTTGCACAAGATGATTACTTCAAGTTGTTGCTTCTAAAGGTTCTATAACTAATGAGTCATGGGGTGTACTTAGTTTTTCATAGGACTGCATAGAGTCTGTATCAGGATCAGATGCCTTCACTGACCGGACACACACGCACACAGACACAGTGACATTTTCAAACGCTGTTTTTCTACAAGACACATTACAAACTTTCCAAGTTGATAATATTTCGCTACATTATAATAGCCATAATTAACATGTGACATCAGTTTATACTTGCTGCCAAATTCATCACATTTTTTTTCACACTGGAAAAACATTGTTTTCATGTTAATTTGACCAGTTTTATTATAGTATTTGTTACAAGTGGACCATTGTGAAGCAGCATGATCCAAGGAGAACAGATTGTGGACTTCACTGTGTGTATGAAAGGCCTATGTAAGCTCGCTGTTAATGTCTGAAAATGATCCAGACCACAAATAACAGTGAAGAGTGCTGCTTTGGCTTGTTTCCGTTGTGGGTTACTAATTGTCTTTTTCATTTTTTGTAATTCCCTTGAAACTTTTGTGCTCGCCTGTACACATTACGCGCCGTGCTTCACTTCATCTTCATGTCCTTTGTGGTCTTATTTCAGATGTTTGCGATTGCAGAAAGCCTCGGTGGGTACGAAAGTTTGGCAGAACACCCGTAAGTGTCACTGTAGTGTTTTTATTCTTGGTAGTGTTAAAAGTACACTCTTCTGTAAATGGTTTACTGTAAGCTTGCTGCAGTTTAACACAGACCACCACAAGGGGGCAGCAGAGACCAATAGATGAGCCCTATCAGACTCCCTCAAACTACACTCAACAAAAATATAAACGCAACACCTTTGTTACTGCTCCCATTCCCCATGGGATGGACGTAGAGACCTAAAATTCATTCCAGATACACAATATAACCATCCCTCCCAAACAGTGGTCACAAAATCAGTCCAAATGTGTGGTAGTGGGCACATCTGCTATATTGAGATAATCCATCCCACCTCACAGGTGTGCCACATCAGGATGCTGATGTGACATCATGAGTAGTGCACAGGTGTACCTCAGACTGCCCACAACAAAAGGCCACCCTGGAATGTGCAGTTTTTTGCGCTATTGGGGGTCTGGGGACCCAGAACCGGTCAGTATCTGTTGTTACCACCATTTGCCTCATGCAGTGCAACACATCGTCGCATGGAGTCTATCAGATTGTCAATTGTGGCCTGTGGAATGTTGGTCCACTCCACTTCAATGGCTGTGCGAGGTTGTTGGATATTCGTGGGAACTGGTACACGCTGTCGTATACGCCGGTCAAGCACATCCCGAACATGCTCAATGGGTGACATGTCCGGTGAGTATGCTGGCCATGCAAGAACTGGGACATTCTCAGCTGCCATCTGCCCTGAACAATGTGAACCATGATTCATCCGTGAAGCGCACACCTCTCCAACGTGCCAGACGCCATCGAATGTGAGCATTTGCCCACACAAGTCTGTTACGGCGACGAGCTGGAGTCAGGTCAAGACCCCGATGAGGACGACGGGCATGCAGTTGAGCGTCCCTGAGACGGTTTCTGACAGTTTGTGCAGAAATTGTTTGGTTGTGCAAACCAATTGTTCCAGCAGCTGTCTGGGTGGCTGGTCTCAGACGATCTTGGAGGTGAACCTGCTGGATGTGGAGGTCCTGGGCTGGTGTGGTTACACGAGGTCTGCGGTTGTGAGGCCGGTTGGATGTGCTGCCATATTCTCTGAAACGCCTGTGGAGACGGCTTATGGTTGAGAAATGAACATTCAATGCACGGGCGACAGATCTGGTTGACATTCCTGCTGTCAGCATGCCAATTGCACGCTCCCTCATTGCTTGTGGCATCTGTGGCATTTTGCTGTGAGACAAAACTGCACATTCCAGGGTGGCCTTTTGTTGTGGGCAGTCTGAGGTACACCTGTGCACTACTCATGATGTCAGATCAGCATCCTGATGTGGCACACCTGTGAGGTGGGATGGATTATCTCAATATAGCAGATGTGCCCACTACCACACATTTGGACTGATTTGTGACCACTGTTTGGGAGGGATGGTTATATTGTGTATCTGGAATGAATTTTAGGTCTCTACGTCCATCCCATGGGGAATGGGAGCAAAAACAAAAGTGTTGCGTTTATATTTTTGTTGAGTGTAATTGCAACACTTTATGTCCATTATAAAGTCACTGTCTATGCTCTCCATTAGAATCTCAGCATGTTTTTCTGCTCATGTGTAATCCTTCTCTATCATACCGTTCAGGGCGATTATGACCCATGCATCAGTGCCAGAAAATGAGAGGAATGTGCTGGGCATCAGCGACACCCTGATCCGGCTCTCCGTTGGCCTGGAAGACGAAGCCAACATCATCGAAGACCTGGATCAGGCACTGGCTGCTGCTGTAAGTATCAGACATTAAGTTTTTGTTTTCTTTCTGTGTTGTGGTGGCATCAAGTTTACGGGAGACTTGAGTTGACTTCCTGAGAAGGTTAACTTTACCTGTTGGTCAAGCTAGTGCTTTAGTGAATAAAATGTTCACTTTTTTCTACCAAAAACCTCTTTTGGATACCCTCTCCTCAAATGGATATTTGCTGTTTCTCAGTATATACAGTGCAAATGTTATTTTTAACTTCTTTGTTGGTTCAGCAGAAACATTGTCGTGTTCCCAGAATTCATTTTCAAGTTCATTACTCAGTTTTAAGCTGTCTCACTGCAGTGCAGCACTGTAGTGCATCGCTTTCAGACTTGGCAGACTGTGTCCAGACATCTGCATCTGCATCTTTATCGCATCTCGTCCTCTGGCAGCCGGTGTCGACGTCTGACGTTTTCGTCCACCTCTCTGACTGTCTCTGGCCTGGCACGGTGGCAAAGAGTTTATTAAATGTGCTTTTCTCTGATTCATCGTTGTTCTGGTTGGCGTGGATAGTTTAGGGATGTGAGTTCTGGTGTATTTTATGAATGGATGCAAAACTAAACACCAACAACTCGTTCTGATTTACGGTCACCCAAATTGGCCATGATTCTGCTGCATTAAAACTCCGAGCTCTAGCGCACTGGTTTGGGATGATTCACCGCTAATTCCCATCCTCTAACTACGCTGTCATCAGCAGTGCATTTGAATTTCCTAAAATCTTGTTACGACCTCGTTTAGCTGTACCTCCTGTCCTCAGCATTCAGATAATGCTGCTGCGTCCTTCTGCTGCCCATCTGAAGAAAATGGATATTAAATGGAGACAAATCTCTCTAATGACTGTCTGTGGTCCCAGGAAAAGGCACCTCTGATTTGTGAAACATTTAATTGGATAGGATGGCAGGTCAGATGGGGGTAGACGGGTTCATTTCCAGTTGAGTTTTATCAGGAAAGGTTGGCTGTGGACATCAGTTGGTCAGTTAGTGATGTAGTTTATGGTGATATTTCTGTAAGATCCTGGGTTTGGATTAGTGACTGGTTTTGTCTTTGGCCTATATTAATCTAATCTGGTCTTGTCTTTATCGCAGTCATTTTGGTATCCCGTCTAAGCTCATCAGAGAGTGACCTTTTTATTCTTAGGGGAAAAAAAGAGAAGCTGGATGTGGATTGTACATTTTATTTATGTATTTATTAAATTATTTTAATTCCCCCCTCTATCTTCTGTTCTCTTTAATAGCATCCAAAGAAGTGAAATGTCTTCAGATGGCATCCTTGAGGGTGGAGGAGTCAAATTTGGGATGAAAGACCCGAGTTTCCAACATGTGGGACCTCAGCTCAGTGACATTCGCCTGTCAGGGAAGCTTGTTCTTGGGGAGGCTGACTTTTAGGCTGGTTTTACTTTGTTTTCATGTTTGTTCTGTGCTTTGTTATAATTAGGATTTTTCGAAGGCTTTAATCAGGCAAAGTCCTGCTCAGTTAAAATTGATGAAGCACGAATTACTGCTGGAACAATGTCAAACAGACACTTTTCTGAATAACCTGGCTATGAAACTGTGTCTTCAGGTTGATTCATGGTATCAATGTGCAGATTTTTAGATTACTTTATATGCACTTCCAATTCACAACGTAAGTCATCTACCTTAGGGCACTTTAGGTGGCAAGGTAAAGACTCCACACGATCATCTGCAATCTGAGGCTCAGCTGCCACCTACTGACCAAATGTTAGAAGTGATAGTGGCTCTCACAGTTTTGGACAGAGATTTCTTTTTCCCATGCAGAACAATTGTTTTACTCAAACTAGAAGGTGAACAAAAAATGCTGCATGTCCTTTTTGTTTGGCCAAAACTTTGATATAAATGAACTGTTACTAAGAGAGGAGGAGCTCCAGATATTTGCTAGTAAACGTGGGAGGGTCTGGTATACACAAGTGAAGACGTTCCCAGCAGTGACTCCAGTTGAGGTCTGTGTAGAAACGGCTGAATGTTTTTACAGGAACATCTCTGAGAATTATGCTTGATAAAGAGCTTTTTATGTTTTTAAACAAGAGGTTGAGACATGTCAGAACTCCTTTGGGTTTTATCTGTGTGACAACACACACGCCATTTGTGCAACCCACTGTACTCCCACATCACAGCTCATCATTTACTGTAATCGAAAAAATCCATTAAAATCAGTCCAAGTGCAAGTCTGTGCCCGTCTCACTTCCTCTCAACCATCGTGCTGTACAAGCACAAGTCTTGTTGTGAGTTCAGCATCAGCAGTGGGGTGGGGGTGCACGGTGGGGCAATTCCCAACTTAAGGTGTCAGATCTTCTGCAAAAGACTGATCAGTACCCAGACCTGCAGTCAGTAATTTTATGTAATTATTAAATGGAGAAAAATGTATCATGTTCATCAGGATACAAAGATTTAGTGTGTGTGTTTATATCTTCCAACAAATTGTTGCTTTCTGATGAACCTATAATGTATCCATTAAAAATACAGAGGAATAGGGAAGTGGTTTGTGGAAACCACCATATTTGAAAGCAGTGGGTGGAAGCACCTCTCCTTTCCAACTGTGTTTTACGTATGTGGCTAGAGACTGGCCACATACGTAGGCGGCCGCCTGCGGTGGAGGGACATTTCACTTCATGCCTGCACCTTCAGACTTGAGATATGAAGCATCGTACCTGTGCTTTATCGTCAGAGGTTAAGTCCCCCTCACCACAGAAACAAAAATGTGAAGAAAGTAATGCTGCCTCTTAATAAAATGTCACGCTCTTCCTCCTCACCTCAAGAGTCATCTCCTGAACTGAAGTCAGGGCTCTAATGTGTGAAAAAAGTTTGCATAAAATAAACATGCTTATTTCTTGTCAATATAGTCACAGCTAATTATTATCAGCAGGTAAGACACACGTCTCTTCCGTCTTTGGGTAGCTCACAAGAGCTGTCTAAACCTGCGGTCCCAAACCTTTTTTGCGCCACGGACCGTGTTTATGTGCGACAATATTTTTACAGGCCTGCCTTTAAGATGTCGTGGATAAATACAACATAATAAATCAGTACCGGTACCAAAAAAAGAAGAATTATTCATAACACACGGGAGAAGACCCAGGGAAACAGAGTTAACGATAAAAACGATTAAAAAACAAAACAAAACACTAAAAATCGATAAAAATCCTGAAAACCATGAATTTCACACGTGAGCCTCAACTCTCGCGGCCCGGTACCAAACGGTCCATGGCCGCTGGTCTAAACGAACATTATTCTAGCTAATGTTGCCAGCTAACACTTTCCCTCTGATTAACAGTTGATTATTCTCACATCATATGAGAGTTGATTCACTGTCAGAGTAGCAGTGTTTCACAAACAGCAGCCTTACTGACAGGCAAAGTTCAGCATATCCTCAACAACTCACTGCAGTATTGCTGTCATTGTTCAGAGGAGAAGTCGTTTACCATAGTTTTATACCAGACTAAATAAATGTGGATGCTTCTCACTGTCACTGACAGCTGAGGTAAGCGGTGGACTAACAGCCCACAGACAGGGATAAACTGTGGGGTCTGTCTAGCTTCTGTCTAAAGTAGCAGAAACATGCTGAGCAGCCTCGGCCATTATGGGGAACAATGTGTATATTTACTGTTTTTGATCTCTTTCGGCTAACAAAAACACGTTAGTGCCGTAGCAGCTTTAACTATGATTATGAACTTGAATTGAGAGGGACAAGAAAACGGAACTCAGTCTTCTTTAGCTCTCAGCGAAGGCGGTCGCACTTTTCTCCTCTCCTCCTCACCCTTATCTTCCCTGCTTAGCCTTGTCTTGTCTTGTGTGCATTACTTCCCTGGAATAGCCTCCCACTGTCGTTCCCTGATAATGACTGTGTTACGGCTATTCTTCCCCCTTTCCAACGCCTTCGATGCTTGTGCCCTACCGGGGAAGATAGCAGTCAACTGGACCAGCACTGCAGGACCGGATGCGCTGTCTACGCCGGCTCTCTCTTACCCTTTACCCGCCCCTGTTGCTTGTCTTGTGTTTCTATGGTGTATTGATAATCATGTGCTTTTGTGCTGAGGTGTTTTTTCTGTTATCAAACTGTTCTCCCACTAGGAGCTCAGTCTGAGTGGAGTTTTTTTTCTCCTCCTCTTACCTCATGTAGTGTATTTTCGTTGTTTTTTCCTATCAGCCTACCTTTCTGACATGTCTGCCCAATGTGATGTTTGTGTAAAGTTGGTCAGAAGGTTCCTTTGTAAGTGCGCATGCGCCATTAGCGTGCTGCCTGCTGTAACCCTAATTTCCCTCGGGATGAATAAAGTATTCTGATTCTGATTCTAATCTACAGACATCTAGTGGTGAAGCTTTACACACTGTAAAGGTTTGTTTTGAGTAAGAGAATATTCTGCAGCAATCATCTGCCAAAGTATTTCAAATTTGCTGAAATCTTTAACTTAACAATCATCTTCACACAGAAGCCTCACAGAACTTGTTTAACCTGGCATGTCCCATTAGCTGTACCCGTGTGAACTCAGGGCTAAAATGGAAACGGGACAGGAAAACAGGCTTTGGATCAAAATTGAAGGGCTACTGAAGTGTTTTAAATTCAGCTCTGAGCCCTTTTATCCGTGACTTGGCTTGAATCTGTCACTCAGTGAGCGGTTAAAATGGAAAATGTAAGTACACGTCTGAGGTTTTCAGCTTCATTTCCCCTCATTTAGACAGAGCCTTTTTTTGGGGCACTGCTTATCACATCCACCTTAACCTTCAATAACAACCCTGGACTACTGTGGAAAGACACATTTCTGTGTGTGGCTCTTGGTGTTTATTTAACAAATATGACTAATGGATTAGATTTCCTGTTAAATATAGCATGTGCTGTCATCATTTTAAACAAATCGGGACTGAAAATGTGGACAAAGTCTTCACTGTAAACACTGTAAAAACGACTGCTCTGACCCTTCCATTGTGTGCTTTCAATCTGTTGCACCACTTACTTGCCTTCACTGGAGGGTCTCTGCTCTTCATCATGTCTGACCAACAGTACTTTCGTGTACACAAATCTGAGAGTAAAATACTTGGAGTTCAGATGTCAGCTTGCTCTGTTTTGAAATATCAACTCCAGTTCCCAGAAATTGACTACACACTGCTCATACGTGTGTTTCAGTGTGGGCAGCGGCGTATTACGGAAAGGTATCAAAAAATGATAGAAGCAGAAAGACACAAGAACTGTGTGTTTATTTTTCTTTAGAAAGATTCTGTATTTTCTGATCTTTGATGGATTCTTTTCAGTAACCAGTAGCCTTTGAGCCATTTAAACTTGGACCATTAAATGAACAGCAGCATGGAGAGTAGTGATCTTCAGTGTCTTGTCAGTCAAAAGTGATGTCAGGAACATGCTACTGTTAGCCAGGAAACAAACCAACACAAACCCTTCATATAAATGGAAACGGTTAATCTTACACTTTGGAATTGTTACAAACAAGATGTGCTGTCATGAGTTTTAGAGGCGCTGGAACATCAAACTTATGATAGAAGAAGAAGCACTCCAAGAGCACAAACCTTCGCCAGGGCAGCTCACTCTCTGAGCAGTAAGGGAATATTGTCATATTTTGTATATATTCAATTTGTTTTCTTTGTTGAAAGCCAAATTTTAATGGACTGTTAAAATGATCCCGTTTTACACTCATACAAGATTTTATCAGAATTTGTTCAAAACCTTCAAGCTATCGTGTTTACAGACAGAAAGAATGACATGCATTCACGCAAACATTACAAAAAACATAGCATCTTTTGTAGAAATCTTGGCTATGTCTCATTTAGAGTCCAACTGTTGTTAGATTCTTCTTACTGTAGCTTGTCTAACTCTGCACAAAACATAAATATAACCTGCCACCTCTCCAGAATTACAGAAAGACCCTTTGTTCAAATTTAACATTAACAAATTTTATGTCTAGCATGCCCAAAATAAGTCTGATGTGTTTAGTCAAAAAGCATCTGGTTTCAAATTAGACTTTATTTGACTGAAAAGCAGAATTTAATTACACGTTAGCACGGTCATTAAAATGCTGTTAGAGAAGGGTTTAAAGCAACCAAGTCACTGTTCTGCTCAGGCTGCTGCTGAGACAAAACACAGTAGTAGCTTTAAGCCAGACGTCCAGATGCCTTTTGACCTGCCTATCGCCCTATTAATGTGTGCATAATGATGATGAGGCTCACTTGGCATGCACTTTAAAAACTTTCTAGACCACATGGCCAACCAGAATCCAGTCTGTTTGGTCTCTGTCTGGTCTAACATTAAGACATACTGTAAATCTGAACTGAACCAGTTTGTTTGTATGATGCATGTGCCGTGCTGCCGTGCTGCCGTGCTGCCCATTTGAATTACTCTGCGTAAATGAGCTTGCTGGTAAAAACTGCTTTGTGGTTGATTGAAGCTCCATCTGTTTCCAATGTCAGCCAAGAGCTCTAGTGGAGAACAACTGCAGTCAGCTCTGGCATTTTTCACACTAGAAACTGTAAACAGTCTCACACAAGACAAATTCTAGGCAAGTAAAGCTGGGTAGGACATTGGAATCATTTCCACACAGTCTTCAGCACTGAAAACAAGAATGATTGTTTGCAGTGAGTTTGCATAGATTCTGGGAAAGCTTAAATATCCCCATTTTAAAATAGCACAAACAATGACTTTAGTTACATTTATTTTTAGGTCTAACACAACTAAAAGAATAAACTGAAGCGATATTGACAGTGTCTTTGAAAAGGAATAATTACGTGTCTGAAGGGTTTGTTGTCGCCATTTATTTCTCAGCCTCTATGTTTGGCAGACAAAGAATATAATTACTCCTGTATTGATTTTAAATAATGTCAATGACGTTGCTGTTGTGGCAAAACCAGAAGCTGCAGCAACTGTTGTTGTTGTTGTTGTGCGTTATGCCAACAACGGCAGTTGCAGCCAAGATCTAAGGAAAAATAAATAAAAAGACAATAAAAAAAACAATGCGGATCAATCAACCAGCAGTACAGTCTGGTCAATCTGAGTAAAAACAGGCAGAAATGATTCTGAAAGGAAGAACAACCCTAGGTTTCTCTTCAGCACTGTAGCCAGGCTGACAAAAAGTCAGAGCTCTTTTGAGCCAACCATCCCTTTAACGTTAACTAGTAATGACTTCATGAACTTCTTCACAAATAAAATTTTTATCATTAGAGAAAAAATTACCAATAATCATCCCACAGATGTAATATTATCTACAGCTACTCTTAGTACCATTGATGTTAAGTTAGACTCTTTTTCTCCAATTGATCTTTCTGAGTTAACTTCAATAATTACTTCCTCCAAACCATCAACGTGTCTTTTAGACCCCATTCCTACAAAACTGCTCAAAGAAGTCCTGCCATTAATTAATTCTTCGATCTTAAATATGATCAACCTATCTCTAATAATCGGCTATGTACCACAGGCCTTCAAGCTGGCTGTAGTTAAACCTTTACTCAAAAAGCCATCTCTAGACCCAGCAGTCTTAGCTAATTATAGGCCAATCTCCAACCTTCCTTTCATATCAAAAATCCTTGAAAGAGTAGTTGTCAAACAGCTAACAGATCATCTGCAGAGGAATGGTTTATTTGAAGAGTTTCAGTCAGGTTTCAGAGCTCAGCACAGCACAGAAACAGCTTTAGTGAAGGTTACAAATGATCTTCTTATGGCCTCTGACAGTGGACTCATCTCTGTGCTTGTCCTGCTAGACCTCAGTGCAGCGTTCGATACTGTTGATCATAATATCCTATTAGAGCGATTAGAACATGCTGTAGGTATTACAGGTACTGCACTGCAGTGGTTTGTATCATATCTATCTAATAGACTCCAATTCGTGCATGTAAATGGAGAGTCCTCTTCACACACTGAGGTTAATTATGGAGTTCCACAGGGTTCAGTGCTAGGACCAATTCTGTTTACATTATACATGCTTCCCTTAGGCAGCATCATTAGAAGACATAGCATACATTTTCACTGCTATGCAGATGACACCCAGCTCTATCTGTCCATGAAGCCAGATAACACACACCAATTAGTTAAACTGCAGGAATGTCTTAAAGACATAAAGACCTGGATGGCCGCTAACTTTCTGCTTCTTAATTCAGATAAAACTGAGGTTATTGTACTCGGCCCTGAAAATCTTAGAAATATGGTATCTAATCAGATTCTTACTCTGGATGGCATTACCTTGGCCTCCAGTAACGCTGTGAGGAACCTTGGAGTCATTTTTGACCAGGACATGTCCTTCAACGCACATATTAAACAAATATGTAAGACTGCTTTCTTCCATTTGCGCAACATCTCTAAAATTAGAAATATCCTGTCTCAGAGTGACGCTGAAAAACTAGTTCATGCATTTATTACTTCCAGGCTGGACTACTGTAATTCATTATTATCAGGATGTCCAAAAAACTCACTGAAAAGCCTTCAGCTAATCCAAAATGCTGCAGCAAGAGTCCTGACAGGGACTAGAAAGAGAGAGCATATTTCTCCTGTTTTGGCTTCCCTTCATTGGCTTCCTGTTAAATCCAGAATTGAATTCAAAATCCTGCTCCTCACATACAAGGTCTTAAATAATCAGGCCCCATCTTATCTTAATGACCTTGTAGTACCATATCACCCTATTAGAGCGCTCCGCTCTCGCTCTGCAGGCCTACTTGTTGTTCCTAGAGTATTTAAAAGTAGAATGGGAGGGAGAGCCTTCAGTTTTCAGGCCCCTCTTCTGTGGAACCAGCTTCCAGTTTGGATTCGGGAGACAGACACTATCTCTACTTTTAAGATTAGGCTTAAAACTTTCCTTTTTTCTAAAGCATATAGTTAGGGCTGGACCAGGTGACCCTGAATCCTCCCTTTGTTATGCTGCAATAGATGTAGGCTGCCGGGGGATTCCCATGATGCATTGAGTTTTTCCTTTCCAGTCACCTTTCTCACTCACTATGTATTAATAGACCTCTCTGCATTGAATCATATCTGTTATTAACCTCTGTCTCTCTTCCACAGCATGTCTTTATCCTGTCTTCCTTCTCTCACCCCAACCGGTCGCAGCAGATGGCCGCCCCTCCCTGAGCCTGGTTCTGCCGGAGGTTTCTTCCTGTTAAAAGGGAGTTTTTCCTTCCCACTGTCGCCAAAGTGCTTGCTCATAGGGGGTCATATGATTGTTGGGTTTTTCTCTGTATCTATGAAGCGCCTTGAGGCGACTTTTGTTGTGATTTGGCGCTATATAAATAAAATTGAATTGAATTGAATTGAAAAGTCAACAGAATAGTGCTGATGCATGCATCATTTGGCTGAAACTTCTGTCTGTTGTTCACAGACTTCATAAAGTTATTATCAGACAATTTCAGAAGCCGGCAGCAGACAGATTAAAGTATATTGCCTTCTTTCTTTAAAAGAAACTGATTTTCTTCATTTCTCACTCATGCGGATTGTAAAAGCTAAATAGGAACAACCAACTTCAATATTATTGATCGTTTTATTAAAAAGTAAATACATTTTGTTTCTTTTTATTTAAATACACACAAACTAACAAACATGTAAGCGTAGCTGTTACACAAAAGCCCAAACCTTTATCTAAATACAGATAGCTGTTCAACACGAACATGTAGGGATGCAGTGTAGAAAAACACAAGAACTGTTCTTTCATCAGAAGCAGTTTTGTTTGCATGTGCTGAGATTGCATGCATAGTCTAATTCATTTTATCAATGAAAGGATTTTGCAGTTGTGCTCAGAAGTTTGCACTCAATCGTAGGCATGGATGTCATAGTGAGTTTGGGATTTTTTGATTTCTTTGAACTCCACGTGGAATAATTGGGAAACATGCATCTTTAAAAAAGAAGAACTGAGAGCATAAGTTTGTATTTATTTGGCATTTTAGTTAAAAGTATAAATATATCCCTAATATAATGTCCCTCAGCAAACTGCCACTCAGCGAGACCTTTTTGGTAGCCAAGCTTCTGTCTGTCTGGATATTTGACCACTCCCGTCAGAATAGGTAGAGTTATATCTAAATTGGTTAATTTCCTGGCGTAAACCTGGATTTAAGCACAGTGCAGAAATTTTCAATAGGTTGAGGTTGGGGTGAAGGTCATTCTTGATGCTTAATATTAGCCTGCTTCATTTGAAAAACCAAGCTTAAATTGTTTATGGGATCATCGCCCTGCTGGATCACAAGTCTATGAACATATTTATTTTCTCTGTGAAGTTGTATAAAATACATTTTATAAATTTTTTATACAACATTTTGTTTGTAGGAAATGTTTCACTTTGAGAGGCAATCTCAAGTAGCCATTTCATTAACTGAAATAACCACTGGAATAAAACATGAAAGCAATTTCATTTGTTCGTCTGAACAAGACTCTTCCATTTATGTCACAGCTGAAAGGCCAGACATAAAACCGGAGTGCAAATTGAGCCATCATTGAGCAGCGAGATGTGATGACCTTTATCTTATCAGTAAATACAGTCATTACTGGAAGGTATTAATAGCACTGCATTCAGTTGCTCAAATTACAGAAATAGAAATATATCATAGTTAAGCTACAAGTTCACACTGTGGTTTCTTTCTCCCCTTTGCAACAACTGCCCACTTTCTGTGTAAATAGAATGCAAATGTCAGCTTATCAGTTTGCAAAAGGTAGGAGGATGACCTCTTCAGCTAAAGGTTAGAAGGATGTAGGGGAAGAAATTATTCTACTGCCCAACAGTCGGGGGACTGTGAATTTTAGAAAACCAACCTACGGCAAAAATTATAGCCTGCAAATATCAGTCCATGTCCAGATGGATTTAATAAGTTTTCTTCGTCCCACTCCTTTTTCAGGCAATTTTTGTTTTTTGTTTTGTGCATTTTATGTTCAATATAGGTATTTGTTGTGCCTGAAAATGAACAAATAAATGAATGAAATGAATGAATGTCATAAACAGCTTTGCAATGTTCTTTGAACAGACAGGACCAAAGTGGAGACATTTGGCTACAATGCACGACTACATGTTTGGTGAAAACCTGACAGAGCAGACCGGTGTAAACACCTCATACCAACTGTAAGCATGGTGGTGGAGGGCTGATGATTTGGGCTTGTTTTACAACCACAGGACCCGGGCTTCTTGCAGCTGACTGTGAAGGTGTCACGGCGACGGATGGCCGGTACTGAATAGGACTCAGGTGCAGAAACCCAGAGCGGAGACAGTAGATGATTTAACAGTTTATTACGGTTAAGTGCAAGGGGGAAAAAAAGGGAAACGTGGCAAAGACAGAAAATGACGAGACGTGGAGCCTTGGTGTGGCGTGCCCAGGGGAACGTGGCTAGGGCGAGGGAACGAGGCCTGAGAAGTGGAACGGAGCTGAGTGGGGAACAGTCACACTGAGGGGAGAGGATATAGGAGTTAGGCAGGTAGTGAAGGCAGCTCAGAAGTGGCCAGTATAAGAGCAGCAATTCTTACTTGCAGTTAGGGACCTGGAGTGTTTGAGAGGGGGATGATGAAGATCCAGGGGAGGCTGAGTGGCGTGGAAAGGCTGACCTGAGATCCGGGGCTCCAGATGGAGTGTGATGGCAGGAGGGCAGGCAGGTGAGGCACAGAGGGATTTCCAAAATGATCACTAGGTATCCCGAGTCCGGAGGTGGAGTGAGCCAGGGTGGGTACAGCAAATGGGTTGATGACGAACTGGCAGTGAGTGAACATCGATGTGTGGTTTAAATCCCTCTGGCTTGATAGCCTGCAATAGGCTCCAGGTGTGCAGGAGCTGGAGTTGGCCCTGCCCAGGGGCGGATCCCAGGTCAGTTCAGGAGCCTAATGGAAACTCCAGCCACCCACCGTAGACCATGACAGAAGGCCTCTGCTGAAGTCAAACTGGGTCATGCAGCAGGATAACAAGCAGGAGCAAATCTGCAAGAGAATGGCTGAAAAAGAGAAGACTCAAAATGTTACAAACCTCAGTCTGACTCAAATGCTCTGGTAGATAAGATAAGATAACTTCTATTAGTCCCACACATGGCAAATTTGTTTTGTTACAGCAGAAAGTGGACAGTGCAAAGTTACATAGCAAAAATTAGAAAAACACTGGAATAGGATAAGAATAAGATGCTGTGCACAACGGTACACAATAGAATAGAATAGAATAAAATACTATATACAACTGAGTAAAATACAACGTTGTCAGAAAAAGAGTATTGCACTTAGTGTTATTGCTATTGCACATGTGTGGATGTGTGTGTTTGGTCAGTTGTGAAGTCTTTGTTGTGCAGTCTGACTGCTCAGTGCTGTCAGAGTCTCCCGCATGGGGTGGAGATGTTGTCCAACAGGGATGACAGCTTAGCTACCATTCTCCTGTCACTCACCACATCCGCTGCATCCAGAGGGCATCCTAGAGCAGAGCTGGCCCTCTTAAGGCCCTCTGGACCTTGAGAGTGAGACTGATGCATAAACAAATATCCATAAATTCAATGAACTGAAGCAAAGCTATAAAGGAGTGTGGGCCAAAATTTCTCCACATTAACTTGAGAGATGACAAGTTATGCTGAAAATAACTACTTAAAGTTATTGCTACTAAAGGTGTTTGTATAAACTACCACATTGTGGTTTGGTACTGAGGCGTTACCCTTGCAAGGTCAGTGAGTGGGGTTACATCACTTGAGGCTAAAATCTATACCAGCATAGCATGACTACTTGTCATCTACACGGCAATAGATCAAGCAGGAAATTGCCTGGTTTTTTATAATTACCCTCCATCTGCTGGTTATTGAGACTTTATATGTTTTCATAAGGAGCCGTCATTATATTGATGTTTGTGTTTTCTCTCCAAAGAGAACCTGGTTCAGCAGGAGCACATCACGTCACAGAATAGTTACTCCCATAGAGTCATTCCCGAGCAAGGAAATAAGTTGTCAGTGTTAACATGGAGGAGACGGTTGCATTGGTGGGCTGAGATGGAGGGAGTTGTTCTCCCCTCTCCTGACCTTGTCATGAGGAGGTATCCTATCAATTATTCACTCTCAGCGGTGTGTTGTGTTCTGTTTTTGAGTGAACAGAACAGCTTATTTCTCTGGATCTGGTTCAATGTGATGTTTTATTGGTTTCCCAGAAGTCCTTGCCTGTGCTGCTAGAAATTCATCATCTTGTAAAAAAGAAAAAGTAGTTTGAATAAAGTGCATCCGTCTCTCTACTCAAGGATGAGTCTTACCTCACTTATTTCTCCTGCCTGTCAGATTTATTCTCACTTCACTACAGCTTTAAACGAGCCACGAAAAAGTATTCGTCCCCTTCCTAATTTCTTATTTTGTTGTTTTGCTGTCACGCTTACATTTTTTAGATCATTAAACAAATTTTAATATTAGATATTGGACAGCTTTACATTGTGAGATGCTGAAAAATTTCTTTTAATATTTTTTTATTTAATTCGTTCTTTCTACCTTGAACTTTAGCCAAAAGTTTATTCGTTGAAAGAAAATCTTTCGACAGAATCACTCCCAACAACTATTTTTGGTTCCAGCCAGCACCTTTGTGTTTACCACAGTTCATGGGGACAGCAAAGCGTTGCACATCTCGATACCTTCCATAAAAACACATGTTATTCAAGGTTTGCTTGGCTCAGACATACAGAAATGGGCACCGACAGCAAAACTTACATAACAAATAACACCGACTGTATATTTCCTTAAAATCAGATTTAGCCAGGACATTTCTGTCTCTAACACATCTGATTTGTAGATGGATATCTTAAAAACATGACAGTAAATGCAAAGTCCCTTAAAACAACAAAGGTCAGATAGGATTAGTTGACACAGACATTTGCTCTCATTATGCTGTAGGCCTCAGAGACATTTACCTTCATGTCCACCAGTTCAGGTGTTTTGGGTGACAGTCACACTGAAATGCAGAATCACTCACTCATCATCGCTCTCTGCTTGGCTGCCCACATGGATTCATCTACAAGATCAATACAAAGGGAGTTTGCTGCTTTCTCCAATGCTTGCCAAGAAAACAGTCCTTCTTCCTCTTATCAGTCTCCCATCTCTCTTTAATGTTTTTCCGTATATTGTTGGACAGTCATGACTTTATTTCCAATGTACTTTGTCCAGTACCTCATAAATTAGATAGTCTTAGGATTGTCTTAAGAATTTTTACTCCCTCTAGCAGATCGTTACATGGAGAAACCTTTTGAATACAAGCGAGCTCATCCACACAGGTGCACACAGACACAAACTACACCTTTCTTGGCTGTTACCTCAAAGCACATTGTGTGCTGTCATTCTTGCGTGCTACACAATATCATTCAATATTTAGTATTTACTGTTAGTTACAGATTATTGCAATGGTGCTGTGTTTATTATGTTGCTCTCTCTTTTGCTCGTTGTCTCTTTTTTTATTTTTTCTCCTCTCAACAGGTGAGCCAGGAGATTTTTTTTCCTGTCTGTAACAGCTGAAAATAAAATATAATAAATAAATAATAATAACAAAGGTCAATCAAATGGACGAATACGGCAAGGACGTGATGATCCACCTTCAGACAGTTCTGATGGCTAAAGAACCAAACGGGACAGGCAAAAAAATAAGACATCTTTTTTACTACTTTTCTAAGTTGTACCAAGTGTTTTAGTTTCTGGGGCTGTGGTGATTTTTCCTCTTCATGTGGTCACTGGATTGCAGGCAGTTGTGGCATGAACCTTCGCTTTCTTTGCCTTCTTCCAGTTTAAAAGGAGTTCTTTCTTTCTACTCTCACTGCGTCCCAGTTGGGGATCTTCTGATTGTTGGCGTTTTCTTTACCTTACAAAAGAAATGAAATCACAGTAACTGTGAACTGCTACTACATAAATAAAACTGGATTGAATTGAATGGAACAGAACAAAATAAACCATTGTGTTGTTTAATTATTCACTGTACACAAGACTTCCTGATTTACTTTTTACTACTAATGTTACCAAAGAGCAGCTGTCAGATGCCTGTCAGAGCCGTCAGAGCCACGTGTGGCTTCATTTCCATTTGTCTTGGGATGAGGCTTGTACACATGATGTTCCCGATCATGAAAGGATTTTTCTCTTGTACACTCAGGCACTCAAGGGGAACATTCAGTCCTTGGGTGATGGTGTTGTGAAGAGGAAAAGGTTCCTGATGCTGAGCTTTAATGTACAAATAATAAAATCCCTAAAGACGTGATTTGTACCACTTTTTGCCACAAGCAAAGTGGTGGATATCTTCCTGAGGGAGCCCATTATAGCATCTGGAGCTGCAGATGAAAGGCTTGCAGGGGATGCGATCTCTGCGTGTGTGTTGTTACCTGCTGGTTACCTAAGATTTTGTCATTTATCTCAGTCTGTTTGTCACAAAAGGTCGATGATAACAGTGTTTTAATAATGGAGCACCTGAAGATGTAACCTCAGGCAGTTTAAGTCACAGAGTGCGCACAAAATAAATTCTCCCAGTGACCCAACTCAACACTGATGATGCCAAACAGTGGCAGACTCTCTTTTCAGTCTGAACTGAACAGGAACTGTTGCACTCTTTTGGTGAAGCGTCGATAAGTTAAGGACACAAAACAGATTCAGAGGTTTGTTTGTCACTAGCTCATACAGCATACGCATCGAAATCTCAAGCATGACTTATGAGGGAGTCTGGGAGTCGATGGCAAGACCAGGGTTTAGAAATACTGATTTATCGTGGCTGTGTCAATATTGATTGATAAGACCGTCAGAATGATTTGTGAGTCCAAGTCTAACCAAATCCTGAAAATGCTCTTGAGACTTTTCTAAAAATGACAAATTAGGTATAATTAGGTATGTGACCTAATGTGACCTAATTATGAAGCACATTATAAAATAAAAGTGATGCATATGAGCTGTGACTCACACTGAAGTATACTGAACTTCAGTATGAGTCACAGAGACTGTGGGATAGTCCACTGTGTTTAGTTGACTCTGTGGATTCTTTAAAAAGCAGTTAAAACATTTTGGTCCCAACTGGGTTTCTGATGAGAATTTTTATTGAATTGTTTATTTATTTTTTAAACTAAACATATTTTAGTTTTTATGTCTTACTGTGTCTTTTTAATAGGCTGTTGTGGCCCTTAATGTTCTTATTTATTTCACTCTTTCAGTGTGTGTGTGTGTGTGCAGCACTTTGTGACTGTTTGT
Organism: Mchenga conophoros; assembly: GCF_057382185.1. Classification (NCBI taxonomy): domain Eukaryota; kingdom Metazoa; phylum Chordata; class Actinopteri; order Cichliformes; family Cichlidae; genus Mchenga; species Mchenga conophoros. The sequence goes on from NC_140540.1 coordinate 39,433,484, forward strand.
CTGTGAGAATCACTTAAAAAATAAATTTGACTTATTTGCTTTGCTTTACTTACGCTTGCACCAGGTGCATTGATCAGGTCCTGTGTCAGCTCTTCACTGTTTTTTTCTTCCTGTTTCTCAGATATTGTTCACTTGCTGTAGGTAGTTTTGTTTTCTTAGGCCTGCAACCTCTTTTTCTGCTATCCACTTATCCAGTTTCCTCCAATTTTATAAGCAATTTGTCAGCTTTCTATATCGATGTTCTTGGCTGATGGCACTTGGAGTAAAAATATTGTTTTATGCCTGTCAAAATGTGTCATATTTGGCATTTTTCATAGATTTAGTTTTTTTAAAAAAAAGAACCACATTATATGTTTTTGTGACAGGCTGCTAACAACACAGTACTTATGTGTAGAAGGAACATTAGTTTACTGCTTGAGTTCCTGGTCTTTTTTATGCTTGAATGATTCATAGGTCAGGGTTAAGTGGCTTAACAAACAAACAAAGGAACAAACAACTCCAGAAAGCCTGAAGAGCTATTGCTCAAAAGCACTTTAGAAATGATTCCTGGCATTGGGCTCCGTGGAAACAAATTATAAAAGATATAAGAGAGGGTTCAAGACTTTTGCACATTACTTTTTTGTAAACTTTATTGTAGATTTTCTGTTTTTGCGTCATGACATAATGTTCTGGTCAGCCAGCAAGGAAGTGTAGGTCAGTGCATTAGATCCAGGTTTTCACTTACACAGCATTGTCAGATTATCCCAACCTCAGCACCATTTCCAGCACTACCTGTAGGTTCTCTGGTCTTCTTTTCCACCAACCGTATTAACAGCAGTTTGGTGGTCAGTATCTTGATGCTGAAGACTTTCATTATTATATGAAAAATGTCATAATGAATTTAAAAACCTGTCAAACCTCCAGATGTTAACAGTTGGATAATAATACACTCATTATCATAGGAACGCATATGCTAATCCAGTTGTTTCTGTATGATATTATTATTTATAAACAGCAGCCTCACATTTGCCATGACCTTTGGAAAATCTATCAATAACCATGTTAATACTGCAGTTCAGTGTTCCTGGAAAAATCTTGGATAAATATGGTAAATGCAGTAAAGTGGGTCTGTAAAGAGTTCTAAAGGCCAGGGGATGGCTTTTTGAGTAGGAAAAATATGTTAATCATAGACTATGTCCTTCAGTCACTCTAAAAGTGAACAAGTGGGAAATTCAAAGCACTTAATGGAGGAATATTGTTTGAAATAATAGTTTTCTTCTCTGCAGTGGAGTGCACCAAAGAGCAATATACATATTTATGCAGATTTTTATTGTATCTTGGTACCCATTCTAAACCCCTGTGTACCATACCACATTAAATCTGCAAATACAAACTTGCACTCGTGTCAGTGTGCTTTTCTATCTACTGAGGCAGACTGTCAGCTCACAGGAAAGTTGAAGATTGATTTTTTTCTGCTTCATGATTTTAAAAATATATGTGTATTAAAATTTTAGGCTAGGCCAAAGCCCACATTGACATTCAAGCCTTCAGGATGAAAAGGGCAGGTCTAATAGCATCGTTCTTTCGTGACATTTCGCTGATGTGGACTTTTCTGCAAACACAGAACAGACTTTTTTTTTTAAATTTAGCAGGAGCCACAGACCTTTCTCACAGCAGACATGTTGTCTTGTCACAGTAGATGAAGCACTATGACAAAAATGACTTTAATTGCTGTAGTTGTTCATGTTTAAAGGAACAACTGTGATTCTTCTGCTGTGACAAGTCGAGATGACTGCTTTTAAACATCTGATGCAGTAGACTGAATATTGAAAATGAGAGTAAATGTTACACATTTACAAACAGATACAAAACTGTTTCCAAAACAGCTGGGACCCCACATGAAATTTAATGATTTGAAAACCTAGAGACAAAACAATGAATATTTAAATAAAAAACAACAACACTGTGTTTATCTCCAAGAGGGCAATTAAGAGAGAATGAGACACAGAACACCAAACAAACACAAACATCAAATAAATCATTCTGTAAATAAACACAAAAAGTCAATATAAATGCAATCTAAAATAACCAGTCATATTTCAGGAACAGTGTGCTGATCATTTATAAAAGAACTGACTTGAGAGGGATGTTGTCACAGATCACCCCTGAGACTCGACCCTGTCTGCACACTCTTCTTGTGCTTTGTCTGTTGCTTTGGTTGACCCCAGGTATTTAAACTTATCTAGCTTCAACACACCTTCTCCTTACAGCTTCACTGTTACACCTGTAACTCTCTCATTCACACATGTATTCCCTGTTGCTTTTTACTGACTTCATTCTTCTCCCCCTGCAGCACTTCTTTCACTTTTCCAGTTTTTTTCCCCACCTGCTTCCTGTTTTCACTACAGATCACAATTTCATCGACAAGCAGCATAGTCCAAAAGATAAACCCTGTTTATTTTTGCATATATGTGTCATTTTGGATGCTACAGACTGGTAACCTGTCCAGGGTGTACCCTCCCTCATGCCCTGTGGTAACTGGGATTGATGGATGGGTCATTTTGGACATTGACACTTTTTTTTTTTGAAAGAACAGCTTTAATTTGAGTATTTATGCATCAGCTGTTTAGAAATTACTGCTACTATTATACACTCAACAAAAATATAAACGCAACACCTTTGTTACTGCTCCCATTCCCCATGGGATGGACATAGAGACCTAAAATTCATTCCAGATACACAATATAACCATCCCTCCCAAACAGTGGTCACAAATCAGTCCAAATGTGTGGTAGTGGGCACATCTGCTATATTGAGATAATCCATCCCACCTCACAGGTGTGCCACATCAGGATGCTGATCTGACATCATGAGTAGTGCACAGGTGTACCTCAGACTGCCCACAACAAAAGGCCACCCTGGAATGTGCAGTTTTGTCTCACAGCAAAATGCCACAGATGCCACAAGCAATGAGGGAGCGTGCAACTGGCATGCTGACAGCAGGAATGTCAACCAGATCTGTCGCCCGTGCATTGAATGTTCATTTCTCAACCATAAGCCGTCTCCACAGGCGTTTCAGAGAATATGGCAGCACATCCAACCGGCCTCACAACCGCAGACCTCGTGTAACCACACCAGCCCAGGACCTCCACATCCAGCAGGTTCACCTCCAAGATCGTCTGAGACCAGCCACCCAGACAGCTGCTGGAACAATTGGTTTGCACAACCAAACAATTTCTGCACAAACTGTCAGAAACCGTCTCAGGGACGCTCAACTGCATGCCCGTCGTCCTCATCGGGGTCTTGACCTGACTCCAGCTCGTCGCCGTAACAGACTTGTGTGGGCAAATGCTCACATTCGATGGCGTCTGGCACGTTGGAGAGGTGTGTGCTTAACGGATGAATCATGGTTCACATTGTTCAGGGCAGATGGCAGCTGAGAATGTCCCAGTTCTTGCATGGCCAGCATACTCACCGGACATGTCACCCATTGAGCATGTTCGGGATGTGCTTGACCGGCGTATACGACAGCGTGTACCAGTTCCCACGAATATCCAACAACCTCGCACAGCCATTGAAGTGGAGTGGACCAACATTCCACAGGCCACAATTGACAATCTGATAGACTCCATGCGACGATGTGTTGCACTGCATGAGGCAAATGGTGGTCACACCAGATACTGACCGGTTCTGGGTCCCCAGACCCCCAATAGCGCAAAAAACTGCACATTCCAGGGTGGCCTTTTGTTGTGGGCAGTCTGAGGTACACCTGTGCACTACTCATGATGTCAGATCAGCATCCTGATGTGGCACACCTGTGAGGTGGGATGGATTATCTCAATATAGCAGATGTGCCCACTACCACACATTTGGACTGATTTGTGACCACTGTTTGGGAGGGATGGTTATATTGTGTATCTGGAATGAATTTTAGGTCTCTACGTCCATCCCATGGGGAATGGGAGCAGTAACAAAGGTGTTGCGTTTATATTTTTGTTGAGTGTATATATAATCCCCCTTTTTGAGAAGCGCTTATTCTGAGCATCCAAAATCCTAAATCATGGAAGGAATGATTGGCTTTCAAAACAAGAGTCTCCTCCTGTTTTTAGTCTGAAACCCGACGTTTAGTCGAGTGAGTTGATTTTCTTCACTGGTGATTTTCAAAATTAGTCGCACTTTAACACAAAATGGATCTGAGTAACATTTGCATTAAAAGATGCAATCTGCTTTGGTACTGAAATTAAACATGTGTTTGCAGATGAGTGCAGTACAAGATAAGACCAGACACAAACCAGCCGTCGCACACTCAGGCCTGTCACACTTCCACTGGCCGATGCAGATTTATTGTGGCCTCATGTCCTCCAAACTCTCCTTTGATGGGTTATTGGTCCATAAAAATGTGCGTGCATAAACGAAAGACATCAACACGATTTATGTTCAAGAGAGCTGAAACGCTTGATGTTGGAGTGGACAAGGGTCAAAAACCAAAAACATCAAAGAGAATAAAACTGAATCAAATGCTAGAAAAAATAAAAACAAGAAAAAAAAGGCTTTGACAAAATGTGGAGCATCTTCCAGCCTCAAACATTTGATTAAACTGTACAGTTGCAAAAAAAAAAAAAAGGAGTTAATAGCCTGAATGAAAAACCAATAACGGAGGAGAAATTATTAATCCACCAACTGCGTTTTGCAGTGGAACAGGTGGAGGTGGGTATGGTGTCACTGTGGGTGTTGATACTAAAGCAAATACTGCCAAACTCATAGAGTTTTAGCAAAATAAGAACAAATTAAACTGCAGCCCCTGGCGATGTCATAATTTATGGTCATTTTGATGTTTAATGAACACAAATGAGAGTTCCTGACTTTCCAATAATCTACACAATGATTTGCATAAAATATGAACATAAAATATAGCAATAAAGTTTTTGCCATTAGTTGTCACTAATAAATAGTGCAAAAAAGTAATGAAAGGTGTGCTGATGTTGTGCTGTACCAGGTTGTTCTACTATGAAACCTTCCTTTTCACAGCTTGCAACCCAAATCTTAAATCCCAACTTCAAGCAGAGAGTTGGAGAAAGGAAGCAGGTGTGAAGAGTCAGGAACATAAAGTCGAGCACTTGGACTTACAGGGAAAATTTCAGTTATGGGGTGCTTTACCAAACAGACAGAGCTGAAGTGCTGTTCAGTTTGATGCCTGAGAACTCGTATGCGTACTAGAAGTGACCCTTGATGCTCTTTTCTGAACTGAGTGGTTTCTGTCACATTTCAGCCCTGCTTATGGAACAAAGTGACTGGGTTTGAATCAGATGTTAGTGAGAGTGGTCTCTGCCTATACGTCTACCCTTGAAAAGCCTGGAAAGTATTCCAATGGTCATCAAACCACATCTTTGTTGATATATACTAAGGTGTCAAAACTCATTATTAAAGGTAGAGGTCGTCATTATGAGGGAAAGAGGTAAAAAGAGAAACCATGACATGTTTTAGTCACAAAGGTCACAGAAGCCATCAACTGGCATCATCTGGAGTCTGGTGTTTTTCCACTGTCATCCTGTATGTCCACCTTGTGGGCGGAGCCTTAGTTCCTCACCTTTTCTGCTCACCTACCATCCATTGACAGCAATGAGTGAGGCAATACTCAAGGCCGACGCAGTAAATCACTCTCCGTCAGTTCGTCAGCTACCTCTGGTGCTAACCAGACTTATGTCTATGCTCTGTACTTGCCTTGATTTCCTTGTGCTTCCAGTTTTAGTCACGACGCCGTTTACTCACCTGCAGCTCAAGACTCTGAACACTGGTCACTTTAGCAAAATTCACTGCGTTGCTCCACAACCTGCCTCTCGGAAACTAAGCTTCTCACTGCTCTCACCTGCCTGTCACTCTTGGATTCCTGGAAACATAAGGTTGAAACCTCAGTCGATCACACTCCTCTCGGATGCTCACCCTCCTACCCTCTCGACAGCCCCCCACTCTCCTCAGTATTCACCTTTTCCACAGTAATTGCTCTGCCCACTCAGCATCTAATCTCACTCTGTTTCAGTGCCTTCATGTCAGAGCTCCTGCTATGTTCACAGGTCTTGTTATCTTGCATATCTGTTTGTTAAAAACTTATCACTGTCCGACTTGTGTCTGCATTTGGGTCAACTCCTACGTACTGCCTCCCGGCCCAGCTTGAAATCAGTAGAAACGAAACTCTTCTACAGCCTGCATATTGATCTTCATTTCGACTGTTATTACACAACTGTACAGTTTTGTGGCTATGTTGGTCGACTGGTCCTGATACAGACATTAGAGGTGATTTCCATGACACACATATGCACACACAGACACACTGCTGTTGTGGCTGATAATGACTTTAATGGCTGGACTGATGTAGTTTCAGCTTGTTATTTAGTAAAAGCTCCACATCATGGTTTGATGAACTTGCTCGAAATAGGATCAAAAATTGCTAAGTGAGTATGAAAGCCGATATGTTGTCACATCGTCGGTGTCTGCATACAAAACAATGCAGTTTAGAGGATGAAGACTTGCGTGACAAATGTTTTATGTGATGTCTTTTCCACATTAACCTTGTGACGCTTAAGATCTTGATTAATTTCTGTACTGCAAGGAGCTCTTTGCTCTGTGGGCGTAATGTTGAAAAAGGGCTGTTTTACAAAGATGGAAGACACAGACCATTAATGCTGAATTTGCATTCCTCATAGTCTTTGACAGCATCAATTCACTGCCTGTGACAGTGCCACTTAGACTCCTAGACCATGCAGAAGTGGAGCAGAGAGGAGAGCTTACCACAGCTTTTTCCATTACACTATGTGGGTAAGATAAATTACCAGCATGTTCTGCTTTTCGATTTACTTTGTTAGGGGACAAAATAAACATTTTTGTGCTGTAGATCATAAAACACAGGGTGCATTAAGCCAGACTTCTCATTGCATTAAAGCATTCTAACGCTTCAGAGTCCAAATATGGAACACTAAGATTTATATTTGTCTCTTAAGCCACTTGGTCTCCCTTTTTGTTTTCACTTTTGTAGATAAAATAATTTTAATGTGTCTGGCCACGTTAAAACTGACAAAAAATTACAGGTGCACATTACATAGTGTGTAAAAGACGGACAGAGCAACTCATTTAATAAAACTTTATAATATCCATCAGTGGTGGTCAGCTGCTCACAAACTCATTACTGTCCATCCCATCCTTAAAGTCCATCGGGTCATTCACTTCCTCCGCCCCCTGCTTCGTCCCTCTCCTCCAGAGTTTCTGTGCAGTCTAATCACCAGGGGGCAAAAGACTTTCTCAGTCTATCTGTGCAGCAGCTCTGAGACAGCAGGCTGTTGCTGTATATACTCTCTCTCTGTGAAGTCAGAGTGCCGAGGGTGGAAAGTAACCCCTATGACTGACTTAAACCTGAACCGTGCTCTCTGCTCTCGCTCTGACCTCCACAGGGTCCATCTTCAGCCCAACAACCTGATTATTCTATTCAGCCAGTATATGTTCTTATTGTTGGTACCACTGCATAGAGAATCCTGCTAGCAACCACCAACCGAACTCTGTAGCAGCTTTGTGCAGAAAACCACTTCCAGTAGCGAAGATTGGTGTTCATTTTGTGGTTGAGTAGGAGCCATAGGTACTTAGAGGACGTGAGTCTCAACCCCCTTGAGAAGACTGGCTGAGAAAGGGGCCTTTTGTGGGAAATCTAGCACCATCTCTTTGGTTTTTAATATATTCAGCTGCAGATGGTTCCTCCCACACCACTGCACAAAGTTATTCACCGCTACCCTGTATTCCCCCAACTCATTTGGCGATGCATACAACTATGGCTGATTCATGTGACTATTTCTGCGAATATCACAGAACTTGAAATTGTATTGGAAGTTATAAGAGGGCTGGGGACACTCATCACCATTTTGGTTTGCAAAACCTGACGTGAGGAGAAGAAAAGACTCATCATACTTTGTTTAATTACCTATTTACATAAACTAGGACCATCATTAACAAAATGAACACTATTTTGTATTAAATGAGACTTGAAATTAGCAAATAAAATCATAAAGTCATTAGGAAAATGAATACTGAGGTCATAGATCAAGTGAGCTCTCTGATCGATCTCTAAGCGTTTAATAATGGGCTATTTTTACAGCCCGAGGAGTCACCTCATGTCGGCCATAGAAACAAGGCATTTTAAGGCACTTCAGATTAACTTTCCAGAGGTTTGCCTATTCTATATAAAATACAATGAAAAAGAATTTGCCTTCTTCCTGATTTATTTTTTTGCCTATTTGTCAAGCTTAGATGTTTTAGACCATTAGACAAAAGCAGAGATCATTGGAAAGAATGAACATGATTTATTGATGAACAGAATTTCGATATAGGTTTTTGACTGTTAGGACCGTCTCAGTGGAACAGAACCCCAGCTGTGAAAGGCATTATAGCAGGACCCCCCCAGAGACGAAGGTGGCTTGAATGGAGCCTTAATGAAGAGAAGCAGTGATGGCGAGGAGGTGGGTTGCACGCAGGCGTCTGCATAGAGAATGACAGATGCACAGTGAGATTAAAAGTACGTGTCATGAATGCTGATTGGCCTGGAGAAGGCCGGGAGAAGGTGATTGGACCAGACCAGTGATGACATGATAAATGGTGTGATAAAGCTGAGATGTAGACAAAGACAACAAAAGCATCATTTAGAAAGTGAATTTTGTATTTACTCTGTTTTTTGTCTAATAATAAATTTTATTTGATGATCTAAAACATGTAGCTGGGATAAGGACAGATGGATGTTTGATGCAAAAACAAAGCAAATGCCTGCTGCATCTCAGACTGACAGGGGCTTTGCTGTAAGCTGCAGATATTTCACATCCATTATAGTGGAAAATTCAAAGATATTTATATAAATAAATAAAGACACAGTCTGCTGTCAGACAGCATAACATAGACTGAGACTCTAACCCAGTGATGAAAGTAGTAATAAAAATGATGCACTTGTCAATGCAAACCAAGCATTTTCTGCTGCTACAGCTTTACATTAAAAGGGTTTAATAAGAAGTCACAGACAATATTGTTGTCAGTGAATGTAACACTCAAAGTAAACAGTTATTGTACAATGACACTTGGATACCACCTTAGTGGATTTCAAGTCAAACAATCATGATATGATTTAAGAGCAGACTTTCACTTTTTATTATGGTGGAAGTGGATGATGACGGTATTATTTCCATGGTTAGGAAAAACAACTTCTAACCAAGTCAAGAACACTCTCGAGGATTTATGGATTTCAAGAGACGTCTTCCTGAGTGTAAATGCAGAGGGTTTAAAAGCAAAGTTCAGACCACTGGTTACTCTCAAGAACAAGAAGGCCAGATTAGATTTTGACGTAAAAACATCTGAAAGAGTCGTCTGAAAAAGAAAAGAGTGTATCAAATAATATTTTCAGCCAGATTAAAACAAGATTAACTTGAAAGAACGATGAGAGTCATACAAAAAGGAAAGGCACACTTCATGAACTCAAGCGTATGACAACATATTTTAAACATGAAGCAGGCTACCTTAGGACATGGGCATGTATGGCTCAGTGGAACTGGGCTGCTACTGTTTATTGATGATGTGACTGCTGATAGAAATAGCAGGATCAATTATGAAGCAATATGCTCTCTGCTCAGCCTGTCACAGCGGGAATCGCTAATGGCCCAAAGCTTACTGCAAAACGAATACTTCTTAAGAGAAAGAAATACAATATTCTTCAATGGCCACCTCAATCACCTGATCACAGTCTAATACAGCAAGCTTTTTAGTTATCAAATAGAGAGACCCACAAACATGCAGCAGCTGAAGCTGACTGCAGTGAAGCCCTGACAGAGCATCCAAGCGAACAAACATGATGTCCACGACTTTTACTTGATACTTTATACATACTTTTAATGAACTTCAGTCAAATCTTGAACAATTGAGTTAAAATCCAGCATGGTAAACTACAAAAGTGTGTCACTGTCCGAAAACGTATGGGCCTTAATGAACATTGCAGGGAATGAACATTAATTCTGTGACCAGTCGTGTTAAACGTTACCAGCAGTAACTACTACAACAGTTCAACCAGGACAAAAAGCTTAAACTTAAACAAACAGTAAAACCTCTCACAAAAAACAGGATATCAGAAAATATTCTTGTTCAGAGTAATATTTCTGCCTCTGATCTTGTAACTTCATGGTTACTGTTTTTCCAATTTTCATCCCTGGCCTGCGGTCATTCTGAACGTGTGAGAAATTCCCGGTCTTCAATTACTGCTGCAAACATCTGAGAAGAACAAAATGACCTGCCACGTCCCATTCAACGGCTCTTTTTACATTGCGTTACACAGATGAGCATTACTCATGTCAGGCTCCTTCATCATTTGAAGAGTGGCAACGTAATGACACTTAAAAGATGCCACGAGTCTGGTTTAAGAGCTGCAGTGTTTGGTTTGGACTTCCAGTCACATTTATACCTTACGAATCCTGAATAAAATCACTATGATGTGCAGCTTCTAGAGTATTGTAAACACACCAGACCCCTTTGAGTTTACAGCTTCTGTTTAAAGGATTTCCTGTGTGGGTATTTGAATAAAGTCTGACTTTACCCTGGGGCCTAACATGTTGTTAAGCTTTTATGCATATTAATGTTTTTTGTGCTGCTAAATAATTCTCATATTTACAGATAAGCAAATGAATCTTTAAACTGTCTGTTAAATGTGATGTTAGATGTTTGCAAAGCCACAGGGTTATAAATGACCTGTTGAGTTTTCCCACAATACCACAGCTATACACTCATGGTCACTTTATTTGGTACGCTGTGTTAGTACTGACTTGGTACTGCGTCACGTAGTTGCTGCAGATTTGTCGGTTGCAGATACAAAATGTGAAGATACAAAATGATACAAAATAGATACAAGATGTGAAGCACATCACAAAGTTGCGGCTTTAATATCTGGTGACTCTGGAGTCCATTTCAGAACAGGGAACTCACTGTCATGCTCTAGAAATCAGTTAGAGATGACTTTTTCACATAGTGTGTTATTATGCTGGAAGCAGCCATCAGAAGATGGGTACATCAGAGTCATAAAGGGATGGACAGCAGCAATGCTCAGGGAGGATGCAGTGTTTATATGCTCAGTTGCCACTAAAGGGCCCAACGTGCGCCAAGAAAATATCCCACAGTGTGAACGAGGCAGGCTGGATCCATTCTTTCATGTTGTTCATGCCAATATGTTTTTATGAACACTAGATCTCATGACTAATTTAAAAAATTAGTTTGTGAGTAATTAATTCACAGAAAACGATCAGCTGTTTCAATGCCAGCTTCACAATTACTGTCACGTGAATTGACATATTTGGTTTTTCCTGGATCTTTCCCTTAGCGTGAACTGTAATAAATTTTGTAAAGTACTTTGTCACAACATAAATAAACATTTGCATTATGGAAAGTTCAAATATGTTCATTTAAATACATTAAGTCACTATCTATTGTCAGTTGGCACAAACACAAAAGTATGCAAAAATGAAATCAGATAGAGGGCAAATAGTTTTTCACAGCACTGTAACTGCTGATGATAAAACATCTGAGAAAATTCCCTCAAATACGTTCGCACATAGATATTAACATTCAACTTAAGATCTTTAAGGTGTGAAACAGCTGTGTACTGCCTTTTGTTCCTGGAGATATTTAACTGAGAGCCATGCTGGGCTCAGACTCTGCTGACCGTCTGTCCCGCGGTCATGCAGGGACTTCATCAAGCTTGGTTGTCTGTTCTTTGTGTGTTTGATTAAAGAATGTTAGCTACCGCTCACCGCTCGTCTGCAGGCTTTATTTAAATGGAAAACTTCCACAACAGGCAAAAAAAAGCTTTTTGCTAAAAAAAAGATTCAGAGCAGAAGTTTTTTGCACTGCATTTTAAAATGAAAACATATTGCACTTATTTACAATTAAAGACACAGAGCAGAAAGTGTGTTACTGTTTTACATCCACAGACACACAAGAAAAGAAGCAGGCAACATGAGGTCAAGTTATGGCAATTTTATTTGTGCATTTCAGTTTTTAAAAAACAAACAAACGTCCCAAGAAGAAGGATGGGGTGAAAGAAAGGTGGAGAGAGGGGGAAGAAACTATTGATGCTGCTGGGTCAGTTCTTTCTCAGCAGTCTGCTCCAGAATCCCCTCCTGTCCTCGGCTTGCTTTTCTTTTTCTTTTGCCTTCAGTTCGTTTAAGGTCTTGTTGAGCTGCTCCTCGGCATCTTTAAATTTTTCTTTCAGCTGCTGTTTGGCCAGTTTCCCTTTGTGTTTGAGGAGCTCTTTAGCTTCCTTTTTGTGCTTTCGCATTTCCTTCAGTGCGTCTTTGCAGTCTTTCTTGGTCACCGTCATTTCTTTCTTGAATACCTTCACCTCAATTTTCTCTTCTGCAAGTTCTTCTTGCACTTTCATCAGTTCCTTCTTCATGTTTTCAGTGTGACTCTTTGTATCTTCCATTTCTTTCTTTGCTTCCTCTATTTTCATTTTCTCTTCCTCCAACACTTTTTGAGCTTCCAACAATTCTTTCTTCAAATTTTCAATCTCATTTTCTGCCTCATCTTTACGTCTTTTCTCCTCTTCAAGTTGTTGCTTTACATGCAGTAATTCCTTTCTTAGTGTTTCAGCTTCAGCTGTTACATTTGCAGCTTCTTGAGTTGCCAACTGCATTTTCCTTTTTCCCTCTCCAAAAGCTTCCTGCACCTCCTGTAATTCCTGCATCACATTTCCTGCCTCCTTCTTTGCAGTTTGATATTTATTTTTGGCTTCTTGTGCTGTGCTTTTCTCTTCCTCCAATGCTTTTTGAGCTTCCAACAGTTCTTTCTTCATCTTTTCATTCTCCTTTTCTGCCTGTTGTTTTCCCATTTTCTCTCCTTTAAGTTTGAGACCCACATGCAGTAATTCCTGCAATACTACATCAGTTTCAAACTTTGAATCTTTAGCTTCTCCTCTTGATTTTTCTGCCTCTTCTTTTAATTTGAAATTTTCAGCCTGTATCATTTGAAGTTCTTCTTGCAGGTTAATCAGCTGTACTGAATTGTGAGGTGAAGCACTCGCCGATCCTCTTCTCGTTCTCCCCTGATTCATTTTGGCCTTTTAAACAAAGGAGCCAACGTTTTGTAGAGGAGTGAAGTGAAGTTTTTGATGTTTCTTCGTCAACTGTCGTTTGTCCTGCACAGAGATGCTGCTGTAGATGTGTCTCTAGCTGTGTCTGGATACAATGAAACATGCTGGAACTAAGTGCTTGTGTTGCACAGTTCTACTGAACATTCCATTTCATGCATGCTCCGCCCACATGGTCAGGAATGTCAGGTGCTGCATCGCCAAATGCTGCTCCCGTTGCCTAGCAATAACAGCTGTTTACTTTTGGGGTCTGGTTCATTATTTAATAAAGAAAACATGTCCAAGTATTGGGTGCTGAGGCTCAGCGCATATTCTAGCCTGCTGTGTGGGTGGGCAGCTAGAAATCACTGGTGGGCAACATGAGTGAGGAGAAAACTGGAGCAGCCAAGCAGGGAGCTGCAGGTTGCTGGTTTGAGTCTCTGTTCAGATGCTGGTGTCTCCTCTCTCTGAGATGTCTGCAAACAGTCCCAGATAAAACAATAAGGATAATAAACAAACACGTGACTAAAATAACAATTATGACTCTGATGTGTTTCATGTGTAGCAGGATGGCCTCTATACAGCAGTCGCTGCAAGCATCCACATCGCCACACTCACTTTTCTTTAAGCAGGCGTGCTGGGCTCCTCCTAAGGAAAGTTTGAAACTTCATTTCCTTCATGCTGGTGAACTTTTTACCAAATATTTCCATCAAAGCTTTTCCATCACTGACAGGGATTGTTTGGATCTTCACACTCATCTCCACCAACCCTAAAAAATGAGTCTCACTTTGCTCATATAATGCCAGGAGTGTCTCCATATTCCACAAAAGTCTGTGCAAACATGTAACAGTATCCCATATTCATATGAATATTATTGATATGATAACAAAAGCTGTCACCAACACAATTGTCACAAGTGCTTCTTTTATTAGTTATTGCAAATGCTTGATTGCAGTTCTTGCTAGATGACAAAACCACTTATTAGGTTTAGAAGGAAATGACTTTTTCTACATGAGGTAAAGTTGGAGCTGTTTCCCCAAACTAAATGAAATCATCATTTAAAAAACTACAATCTGTATTTACTCTGAACATCTGTGTTAACATTTGAAATTGGAAACATGTAAGTGTAAGAAATCAGGAAGGGGCATGTATAGGAATTTCTTTTACTTATGTATTAATCACATTATTTTATTGTATGATGCCTTGGTGCCACTGGATTTTAACATGTCTCACACTCATACAGTAAGACAAATGGTGGGGGTGTAGTAAGGAAGTTGGGGGAAGCAGACAACTCCACAGGAAGAGTCTTTTGTCTCTTTGAGGACTCTGGGAGGCAGCAAGGGAGTGTGAACCTTAAGGTGTGAAACAGCTGTGTACTGCCTTTTGTTCCTGGAGATATTTAACTGAGAGCCATGCTGGGCTCAGACTCTGCTGACCGTCTGTCCCGCGGTCATGCAGGGACTTCATCAAGCTTGGTTGTCTGTTCTTTGTGTGTTTGATCAAAGAATGTTAGCTACTGCTCACCGCTCGTCTGCAGGCTTTATTTAAATGGAAAACTTCCACAACAGACAAAAAAAAGCCTTTTGCTAAAAAAAAGATTCAGAGCAGAAGTTTTTTGCACTGCATTTTAAAATGAAAACATATTGCATTTATTTACAATTAAAGACACAGAGCAGAAAGTGTGTTACTGTTTTACATCCACAGACACACAAGAAAAGAAGCAGGCAACATGAGGTCAAGTTATGGCAATTTTATTTGTGCATTTCAGTTTTTAAAAAACAAACAAACGTCCCAAGAAGAAGGATGGGGTGAAAGAAAGGTGGAGAGAGGGGGAAGAAACTATTGATGCTGCTGGGTCAGTTCTTTCTCAGCAGTCTGCTCCAGAATCCCCTCCTGTCCTCGGCTTGCTTTTCTTTTTCTTTTGCCTTCAGTTCGTTTAAGGTCTTGTTGAGCTGCTCCTCGGCATCTTTAAATTTTTCTTTCAGCTGCTGTTTGGCCAGTTTCCCTTTGTGTTTGAGGAGCTCTTTAGCTTCCTTTTTGTGCTTTCGCATTTCTTTCAGTGCGTCTTTGCAGTCTTTCTTGGTCACCGTCATTTCTTTCTTGAATACCTTCACCTCAATTTTCTCTTCTGCAAGTTCTTCTTGCACTTTCATCAGTTCCTTCTTCATGTTTTCAGTGTGACTCTTTGTATCTTCCATTTCTTTCTTTGCTTCCTGTATTTTAATTTTCTCTTCCTCCAACACTTTTTGAGCTTCCAACAATTCTTTCTTCAAATTTTCAATCTCATTTTCTGCCTCGTGTTTACGTCTTTTCTCCTCTTCAAGTTGTTGCTTTACATGCAGTAATTCCTTTCTTAGTGTTTCAGCTTCAGCTGTTACATTTGCAGCTTCTTGAGTTGCCAACTGCATTTTCCTTTTTTCCTCTCCAAAAGCTTCCTGCACCTCCTGTAATTCCTGCATCACATTTCCTGCCTCCTCCTTTGCAGTTTGATATTTATTGTTGGCTTCTTGTGCTGTGCTTTTCTCTTCCTCCAATGCTTTTTGAGCTTCCAACAGTTCTTTCTTCATCTTTTCATTCTCCTTTTCTGCCTGTTGTTTTCCCATTTTCTCTCCTTTAAGTTTGAGACCCACATGCAGTAATTCCTGCAATACTACTTCAGTTTCAAACTTTGAATCTTTAGCTTCTCCTCTTGATTTTTCTGCCTCTTCTTTTAATTTGATATTTTCAGCCTGTATCATTTGAAGTTCTTCTTGCAGGTTAATCAGCTGTACTGAATTGTGAGGTGAAGCACTCGCCGATCCTCTTCTCGTTCTCCCCTGATTCATTTTGGCCTTTTAAACAAAGGAGCCAACGTTTTGTAGAGGAGTGAAGTGAAGTTTTCGATGTTTCTTCGTCAACTGTCGTTTGTCCTGCACAGAGATGCTGCTGTAGATGTGTCTCTAGCTGTGTCTGGATACAATGAAACATGCTGGAACTAAGTGCTTGTGTTGCACAGTTCTACTAAACATTCCATTTCATGCATGCTCCGCCCACATGGTCAGGAATGTCAGGTGCTGCATCACCAAATGCTGCTCCCGTTGCCTAGCAATAACAGCTGTTTACTTTTGGGGTCTGGTTCATTATTTAATAAAGAAAACATGTCCAAGTATTGGGTGCTGAGGCTCAGCGCATATTCTAGCCTGCTGTGTGGGTGGGCAGCTAGAAATCACTGGTGGGCAACATGAGTGAGGAGAAAACTGGAGCAGCCAAGCAGGGAGCTGCAGGTTGCTGGTTTGAGTCTCTGTTCAGATGCTGGTGTCTCCTCTCTCTGAGATGTCTGCAAACAGTCCCAGATAAAACAATAAGGATAATAAACAAACACGTGACTAAAATAACAATTATGACTCTGATGTGTTTCATGTGTAGCAGGATGGCCTCTATACAGCAGTCGCTGCAAGCATCCACATCGCCACACTCACTTTTCTTTAAGCAGGCGTGCTGGGCTCCTCCTAAGGAAAGTTTGAAACTTCATTTCCTTCATGCTGGTGAACTTTTTACCAAATATTTCCATCAAAGCTTCTCCATCACTGACAGGGATTGTTTGGATCTTCACACTCATCTCCACCAACCCTAAAAAATGAGTCTCACTTTGCTCATATAATGCCAGGAGTGTCTCCATATTCCACAAAAGTCTGTGCAAACATGTAACAGTATCCCATATTCATATGAATATTATTGATATGATAACAAAAGCTGTCACCAACACAATTGTCACAAGTGCTTCTTTTATTAGTTATTGCAAATGCTTGATTGCAGTTCTTGCTAGATGACAAAACCACTTATTAGGTTTAGAAGGAAATGACTTTTTCTACATGAGGTAAAGTTGGAGCTGTTTCCCCAAACTAAATGAAATCATCATTTAAAAAACTACAATCTGTATTTACTCTGAACATCTGTGTTAACATTTGAAATTGGAAACATGTAAGTGTAAGAAATCAGGAAGGGGCATGTATAGGAATTTCTTTTACTTATGTATTAATCACATTATTTTATTGTATGATGCCTTGGTGCCACTGGATTTTAACATGTCTCACACTCATACAGTAAGACAAATGGTGGGGGTGTAGTAAGGAAGTTGGGGGAAGCAGACAACTCCACAGGAAGAGTCTTTTGTCTCTTTGAGGACTCTGGGAGGCAGCAAGGGAGTGTGAACCTTAAGGTGTGAAACAGCTGTGTACTGCCTTTTGTTCCTGGAGATATTTAACTGAGAGCCATGCTGGGCTCAGACTCTGCTGACCGTCTGTCCCGCGGTCATGCAGGGACTTCATCAAGCTTGGTTGTCTGTTCTTTGTGTGTTTGATTAAAGAATGTTAGCTACTGCTCACCGCTCGTCTGCAGGCTTTATTTAAATGGAAAACTTCCACAACAGACAAAAAAAGCTTTTTGCTAAAAAAAAGATTCAGAGCAGAAGTTTTTTGCACTGCATTTTAAAATGAAAACATATTGCATTTATTTACAATTAAAGACACAGAGCAGAAAGTGTGTTACTGTTTTACATCCACAGACACACAAGAAAAGAAGCAGGCAACATGAGGTCAAGTTATGGCAATTTTATTTGTGCATTTCAGTTTTTAAAAAACAAACAAACGTCCCAAGAAGAAGGATGGGGTGAAAGAAAGGTGGAGAGAGGGGGAAGAAACTATTGATGCTGCTGGGTCAGTTCTTTCTCAGCAGTCTGCTCCAGAATCCCCTCCTGTCCTCAGCTTGCTTTTCTTTTTCTTTTGCCTTCAGTTCGTTTAAGGTCTTGTTGAGCTGCTCCTCGGCATCTTTAAATTTTTCTTTCAGCTGCTGTTTGGCCAGTTTCCCTTTGTGTTTGAGGAGCTCTTTAGCTTCCTTTTTGTGCTTTCGCATTTCTTTCAGTGCGTCTTTGCAGTCTTTCTTGGTCACCGTCATTTCTTTCTTGAATACCTTCACCTCAATTTTCTCTTCTGCAAGTTCTTCTTGCACTTTCATCAGTTCCTTCTTCATGTTTTCAGTGTGACTCTTTGTATCTTCCATTTCTTTCTTTGCTTCCTCTATTTTCATTTTCTCTTCCTCCAACACTTTTTGAGCTTCCAACAATTCTTTCTTCAAATTTTCAATCTCATTTTCTGCCTCATCTTTACGTCTTTTCTCCTCTTCAAGTTGTTGCTTTACATGCAGTAATTCCTTTCTTAGTGTTTCAGCTTCAGCTGTTACATTTGCAGCTTCTTGAGTTGCCAACTGCATTTTCCTTTTTCCCTCTCCAAAAGCTTCCTGCACCTCCTGTAATTCCTGCATCACATTTCCTGCCTCCTTCTTTGCAGTTTGATATTTATTGTTGGCTTCTTGTGCTGTGCTTTTCTCTTCCTCCAATGCTTTTTGAGCTTCCAACAGTTCTTTCTTCATCTTTTCATTCTCCTTTTCTGCCTGTTGTTTTCCCATTTTCTCTCCTTTAAGTTTGAGACCCACATGCAGTAATTCCTGCAATACTACATCAGTTTCAAACTTTGAATCTTTAGCTTCTCCTCTTGATTTTTCTGCCTCTTCTTTTAATTTGATATTTTCAGCCTGTATCATTTGAAGTTCTTCTTGCAGGTTAATCAGCTGTACTGAATTGTGAGGTGAAGCACTCGCCGATCCTCTTCTCGTTCTCCCCTGATTCATTTTGGCCTTTTAAACAAAGGAGCCAACGTTTTGTAGAGGAGTGAAGTGAAGTTTTTGATGTTTCTTCGTCAACTGTCGTTTGTCCTGCACAGAGATGCTGCTGTAGATGTGTCTCTAGCTGTGTCTGGATACAATGAAACATGCTGGAACTAAGTGCTTGTGTTGCACAGTTCTACTGAACATTCCATTTCATGCATGCTCCGCCCACATGGTCAGGAATGTCAGGTGCTGCATCACCAAATGCTGCTCCCGTTGCCTAGCAATAACAGCTGTTTACTTTTGGGGTCTGGTTCATTATTTAATAAAGAAAACATGTCCAAGTATTGGGTGCTGAGGCTCAGCGCATATTCTAGCCTGCTGTGTGGGTGGGCAGCTAGAAATCACTGGTGGGCAACATGAGTGAGGAGAAAACTGGAGCAGCCAAGCAGGGAGCTGCAGGTTGCTGGTTTGAGTCTCTGTTCAGATGCTGGTGTCTCCTCTCTCTGAGATGTCTGCAAACAGTCCCAGATAAAACAATAAGGATAATAAACAAACACGTGACTAAAATAACAATTATGACTCTGATGTGTTTCATGTGTAGCAGGATGGCCTCTATACAGCAGTCGCTGCAAGCATCCACATCGCCACACTCACTTTTCTTTAAGCAGGCGTGCTGGGCTCCTCCTAAGGAAAGTTTGAAACTTCATTTCCTTCATGCTGGTGAACTTTTTACCAAATATTTCCATCAAAGCTTCTCCCTCACTGACAGGGATTGTTTGGATCTTCACACTCATCTCCACCAACCCTAAAAAATGAGTCTCACTTTGCTCATATAATGCCAGGAGTGTCTCCATATTCCACAAAAGTCTGTGCAAACATGTAACAGTATCCCATATTCATATGAATATTATTGATATTATAACAAAAGCTGTCACCAACACAATTGTCACAAGTGCTTCTTTTATTAGTTATTGCAAATGCTTGATTGCAGTTCTTGCTAGATGACAAAACCACTTATTAGGTTTAGAAGGAAATGACTTTTTCTACATGAGGTAAAGTTGGAGCTGTTTCCCCAAACTAAATGAAATCATCATTTAAAAAACTACAATCTGTATTTACTCTGAACATCTGTGTTAACATTTGAAATTGGAAACATGTAAGTGTAAGAAATCAGGAAGGGGCATGTATAGGAATTTCTTTTACTTATGTATTAATCACATTATTTTATTGTATGATATCTTGGTGCCACTGGATTTTAACATGTCTCACACTCATACAGTAAGACAAATGGTGGGGGTCTAGTAAGGAAGTTGGGGGAAACAGGAACTCCACAGGAAGAGTCTTTTGTCTCTTTGAGGACTCTGGGAGGCAGCAAGGGAGTGTGAACCTTAATCCATCAGCAGGACTGCAGGATCTGCTCTTTTATGCAAGAAGGAACATGATGAGCACTGCTAGAGATATAAAATGATCTCCAGCAGGCCACTGGTGTAAATGTTTCTGACCAAACAATCAGAAACAGAGTTCATGAAGGTGGCCTGAGGCCCTGACGTTCTGTAGTGGGTCCTGTCCAGCAGTATGGAGCTCGATCGACATTTGCTGTAGAATACCAAACCTGGCAGGTCAACCACTGCCATGATTACACCCTGCCTGATGCGGTGTGAGTATGCAGGCAGTTCCTGGAGGATGAAGGAATTGATATCATTGACTGGTGCCCACGCTCACCTGATACTAATAGAGGCGCTCTGTGACGTTATGTTTTGGTCCCTCAAATACCACCAGGTTGCACTTCAGACTGTCCAGGAGCTCACTGAGCCGTCTTCCGGATACTATCCATTGTCTCATTAGAAATACATCCTGAATTTGTCAGTACACAAACACAGATTTCAGCCTTTTATATGTTAATAATTCAAATTTCCATCAAACAATGCGGCATCCTTTGGATCCTGACAGATTATAGAGTCTGAACAAGAACAGAAATCCAGCCTGATTTTCTCCCCACTGAGAGCTGATGTGTTTTTAACGTTTTCATTTAATTTGTTTTTTAGCACTTTATATAAAACTCACTAAAAAGTTGTGAAAAGAAGAACAAAAACTCATCTTAACACAGAAAATCACAAATCTTGTTAGCAAATGAAAGGCAATTTTATATTCGTTTGCCTTTTTAAATTACGGTCTTTCTTTATTGTGCTTAAGCGTAAGTGTCTCTTTACGACAAACAAGTAATGTTCAAAGCCTGGATACAACAAAATGATTCACCCATTACCAGCAAGTGTTTTAAAGAGGAATTGGAAACGGTAAATCATAGAGGTTATTTCTATAAATACAGGGCCAGAACATAATGACGGTGAGGCGGTTTTGATTTGATTGTTGTTTGAAGTGCCATATTTCCTGTTTCAGGTGAGCTCAAGAGGCCGGCAGCAGTGCAGCGTTGTCAGAATCACGTTAGTATTGTTAATTTTGTCCTCTCCAAAAGTAGCTTGATGGAAATATATTGCAAAAGCTGAGACACATTTTTCACTTCCCGCTGTTTTGTGTGCGCACATACTGGATGTACACCACTGCTGCTACTGTTGGACAGTGCTCTACTTCCAAAAGACCATTATGCTGAGACAGATAAATGTGCGTTTGCTCTAAATGACATAATTGTTCCTCCTGGGCCTCTCAAGGAGCAGAGCCACAACTTTAATTTAATTAATTAGGGGTTGATAGATGCCTCTACTTTACCTAGCTTATGCTTTTACTGTATATTTTAAATATTGAGGGATTAAGGATTTGTTAGCAGACTGTGTGATCAGTGAATCAGACATAACAATGCATCTGTGATTAGTGTGAGGAAAAAGTATGGTCGCATAAACAACCTTGGAGTAGTCAAAAGGTCACCTGCTGAGTGCATGGAAGATCTAACAGCATCCGTGCACCTGAACAAAATTATCTTTATTACTGTTTCCTCAGGCAATGGATCACTGTGACCTAAAACATCGCAGCTGGTGTAAAATCTCAGTGCTTGTGTGGAGATTGTTACGGATTCAAATATTGGGGATGGATACAAGAGGAAAAACCACAATAACAACACTGGTCCGGCCGGGTTGAGTCAAACAATGATTTTAATGGTCACACGCGTGGGAGATGGTGTTACTGCTGCAGAGGGACGTAACAGATGGACACCGCACGCAGACAGCATCAGATCTCAAAATGGTGGAGCATTGATCAAACTCTTATAGCCTCTAGTGGCCCCCACCTTATCATAAAAGCCTAAACATTGTTGCGAAATCAGTTTTACCCTGGTTCTTTTATTCGTCGAAACTTCCAGAGACGGCACCGAAACTCAGTAGTCATTTCACAAAACCTTTATTCATCTTCATTTAAGCATGCACTTCTAGAAGGGGAGACGAGGCCGGTGTCCCTCTGCAAAATCTTCACCCCTTTGTCTGTGAAACACAGTTTTATAGGGGTGACCCTATCATAAAAACCCCCACGGTGTGCTGCAAACTCTGTGTCTGTGTGCGCATACCTGTGTGTATGTGTGAGTGCACATAAGTGAATGTGCGTGTGAATGTGTGTGCGTGACAGTTAAAACACTATGGGTATAGGTAACACCCTAGAGGTCATAAAACCCCTCTCCCTTCCAGACCACAGGTATCCAGTTACAATGTTGAGACCCCCACCCATACATCCTCTGGGTAATTTCCACTCAGCATTAACTCTTCTCTGTTTTACTTTCACAGCTCAAGTGGGGGAGGGGTCTCCTACAATCTACTCCTAAGTTCACGACACAATCAGCCTTTATTATATTGAGGGCAGTGTCAGTGTCTCTACAACAGTTCTACATTCTATGATAACACATTTCTAAACTCTAAACCAGCTAAATATTCTACAACATTCACATGCTTTCTCTCACACAGCGCCTAAGCTACGACCTTGGCTCCCTGTTTATCTGCTCCTGCTGAGATGAGGCAGAAAACTCCAGCATGTTCTGTTCTCTTCTAACCAGACAAATAAGGCGATGACTTTCTGCGAACAGTATTTCTTATAACTCAGCAGTATAATGCATCATAAAACAATATCATTCATTCACAATAAATCAGCAGTCTAATGTAATGCAAATCAGTTTAACAAATGCAATAGTTATCACCTTCTTCTAATTCAGGAGAATAATGCAAACTAAAACTACATAATAATTCACAATCTTTAATTAGGGGTCTAACATGGCATAAAATAATATTATAATCTCACACTCCCCCTGATGAGCTCTTTAGAATAGAGAGCTCACCTACACCCTGTAATCCAGTGTGGCCGGGTTCATTCCTTCTCACTCCTGAGGCCCTTTGTCCCCCTGTTGGACGAACCATATGTGAGATGACCTCTGTGTTTGCGCAGTTCAGATGCAAGAAAAACTATTATTACAACAATAGCAGGTACAGATGACACTCCCCAGTTCTCCCACAGCTTTATTTTGGTGCTACCTTATACCCTTCAGACGTACTCAGACTAGAACCTCTGTCCGAGGAGCTTTTAGCCTTTATTTTATTGCTGCAGCCACCAGTGCCTTCCAGTTGGGTGATCCTCTGCTCTTCTTTCTTCAACCTCAGGGGTTAGACAACCCTTCAGTCATTGCACAGATCAGTGGATTATTCTGCCCCGATTTCAAACAACGATCTGTGTATCCTCGGGTCCTGTGCGTCCTGTGTATCCCCCAGAAAAAGGAACAGGAACGTGTCCCCCTCGTTGGTCTGGTGTTCCTGGATTTCCGCCACCCCCTTCATGGTTATTGCTGTGTTTATGGGATCCATCCTTTTGAGGTGACTAATCGGAGCCCAAACGCCATGACACTTGGACCCAGTTGGTATCTCGGCAGTCACTGTGTCTGTCTCTGCTGCGAAGGATCCTCGTATATCTGTGACCTCGTCTGGTGTCTGTTCCTTTCTCTGTAAGAGACAGAAAACCAAAACACCTCTCTTCCTAGCTCTAATAATCTAATGTTGTTATCTACTGATCTTCTGGCGATTCAGAATTGGTTTAGAATATTCAGAATGTCCCAGGGACTTATTCTAATCATATCCTATGTGTGTGTAAGCGTGTTTGCATTTAGCCCTCTGCACCCAAGGCATTTCCTACACTTTATCAGTCCGGACCATCACGCCGAACGAAGCTTATGACCTTCAAAAGACCGAGTGCCAACTCATTATAAGCACATTTGCAAGGTGTGTACGAAAATTATTAAAACCACTCATTTTAGCAAAAGACATCAAAAACAAATTAGCCATTTTTAATCCTAACATTTGCCCCCCAAAAATCATGTGTTTGCTTCCGCCTACTGTCCCACGGTTTCCTCTCCAGTGTGGTACTCAGCTTCTCATGAACACAGGCATTTTATCATCTAAACGCTATTCAGTTCATTTCAATGATTAATGCTTAAACATGGAAATAATGATTTATGCTTCTCACTGATTCTCTAAAAAAGTCCGGAAACCTCTTGGGTCACTATTAGCTTAAGCTTTACCATACCTAAGTTATTAAAAACACAAATGAAGTCATAAAAATGTTCATATAACCCTTGTTTGATGTTAAAACTCAACTTCCCCCCTTTTTTGACACATTCCCATGTGTCAAATCAACGGAGCTAGAAAATTAAAAGAAAAGGTTAGTGACCTCATACCTCAGAAAGTATGAGACTTTCTCCTATCCAGTGTCGTTGCTCCAGTCCTGTCATCCTGTGCCAGGGAATGAAACCAATTTAATTGTCATGTTAGATCTGTTCAACTCCTGGCTCCGCCCAGAGCCTGCGTCCGCAGAATCGCCATGAAACAAAACCTGTATTAATATGAACTTCACTTGAATATGAACTTGTTGACACAGCAAAGGAAGATGCTCTCCTTCTCGAGGACAGGCACTGACTCCCACTTATCTCCTGGAGCCAACTGTCCCTTATGGAGACACAACATTGCAGCTACAAGGTTTTGCAGATTGTTAAGTTGATCTGTGTGTAATGCTCTGAATCAGGTATGTAATATTAAATGAATGTCGTTTAATCAACTGCCACTACTTAAAACTTAGCAAAAGACATGACTGAATAAAAGATCACAAAGAAAAACACGATATCAGTGTTATGTAAGCGCGTGCAGCCTTCCATGCCCAAAGTCACTCCAGTCCATAGATCAGCCAAACATTGCGTTGACTGTAGCTTTTAACCCTTATTAATTTGAGCACAACTCTATAATGAGTAAGTGTGTTTTAATCTCATGATTCATGTAATACTGATGACGGATTTTTAGGCTAATAGTTAGGCTAACACACTTACTTCTCATCTTTTCTTTCCTCACAAAACCAATAGATCCTCCACTTCTTTTAAGTGTCTCCCAGCGCAATTCTTAGCATATTTTGGTTTCTGTAACTGGTCCGTCGGGTTATTGTCTCCACAGAAACACTTCCCTTGTGCTTTTGGAAATCAGTTTTTTCCTATTTCCGTTGTGTTTTGTGTGCTTTTCCAGCTTTTTTCTTATTGCTGGTGTTTTCTTAAGTTGCAGTCCGTTTGGCCTCTCAGGGCCACCGTACCTTTCCCATATTAATGGGCAACAACAATTGCTTGTCTGAGATTATTGCTGATGTTCTCCTGAAACACCTTCCGTTTCACATACCCATCCTGGTGTATGAAATGTGCATAAAATGTCCGAAACCATAATCATTATGGTGTGTGCTACCTGTGTTGTCATGACAACATACTGTATACTTAAGGAGAGGTGACATTAATTCCTATGGTAGCGGAATAATGATGTGAGCCATTGTAACCCTGTGCCATTCCAAAGCTTGGATAAATGGGAAGAGTTGTGTCATGAATCAGAGATAATGATAAATAACTCTGGGTCTCTCCCTATGTGAAGTGCTTTAAGGAGACTGTTGTTGTAATATGTATCTGTGTAAATAGAACTGAACTGAATGTGAGCACTATTTAAACACGAGCATGGCCCACTGCTTTCTGGCTGACTACACACCTACCGTATATTAATGAGATCAAGTCATCAATAATCAGTGACCTCGTCTTGATTGATTTAAGGACTCGACTCTGCTTGTGGTCAATAAGCCACACTGAACTTAATTTGCATTTTCGTGATGGCGCAGTTCCTGGATGCATGCAAATACAATGCAAAAACGTTGAAGGATGTAGCAGCTGTGACTGCTGTTTACACGTGGCAGAGACCTTATTTGTATTTGGTAATAAAAAATAGTAGATCTTGGTAACACTATGGCAATAGTTCCCTGTTGACTATTATACACAAACGCAGTAAAATAAAGACTCAACATAACACAGTAATCATGGCTAAATTTTACTGCTGCCATATTCTTCAGGGGAAGAATGCAATAAAGGCAGTAATACAAGTGCAAGACAAATATCACTATTTTGCTCACTTAGGGAATGAGGGTTGAAGGTAGCTTGTTTTGCCATATTGGCACATCCAGTTCTGCTACTAGTGAAAATATGCCCCCTTTTTAATCTGCTTAAACTGGCTGCCCTGAAGTCATAGCAATGAGGCATTTGGCTGAGTTCCTTGAGAATGTCTGTAGAGAACATACTGTTTAATACTGTTTTACCCCCTCAGCAGATGTCTGTCCATGTATGTGAGGGAGGTTAACCGTGGTGCTCACCTGCTCGTATACTCTACATTACTTTGTTTTTTTCCTGGTACACTGTGTGTGTCACTCTCACAGTAAGAGAGTATCAAGAACTGCGTCTATGAATATTCGCTTCATAAAACACAGTATGCATTATAGCACTGCTTCATTAACACTCCCAGCCTTGAACTAATGTGCCACACCTGTTCTCAACAACTTTTATTGTTTTATTGTCTTTGTAGGTGTTTTGTTACTATCGTAAAATTAAAATGATAAGTGATTTTATACGTTGTTATAATGGTATAAATGTTAAAAATGGGTCATCAGCCACTGAGTAGGTGGTTTCTATGTAACGTGGCAACATTTTAGGATGTGATACAGATAAGAGCCTCCAGGAGCCCAAGATGTACTTGTGTGCTAAATTTGATTGTTAAACTCCTAATGGTCCAGGAGAGGTTTGTGCATTATATTAAGGTACGCTGATGGATTTTAATGTGATTTTCAGATATACCACACCTTGTTTAAACAGTACAAATCAGTTCAAATTTTGACTTATGAGATTTTACTCTCAAAACAGAGTGACAGACCCAATGACAAGGTGAACGACACAAATCCATATATTATCGACTTGTGGCTCATACTCTTTATATTGAGGCCTGCAGACCAAGAAACTCATGAATTTCACTTTGTTCATTTTAAAAAGGTTTTTCCTTTGACCTCAATAACTGACTTCTCTTCAAGAAGTGATGGGTTTCCCAATATCACAGTCTTACCAGAAGAAAAAAAAACTGCCCAAGCAGCAACAGCAGCACTGGTTTTTCCCCATGGGAGTTTGGGAGTTAATGAGTTTTAGTAGTAAATTACATTGTCTCTGCACCAAATGCATTTCTGGTCTTCCTATAAACGTCTGAAGTAAGATAATATTAGTTTCCTTGTTCTTACTAAAGCCAAACAAACATTTGTCACAAAGACAAAGTCATCCTCAGAACCCTGTGGCAATGTTTCAGTAAATCCAATGAAGTGCAAAGTGCAAGGACAAACCGGAGAACAATCATGGTTTAATCAGGGTTACGGAGAAACTAGAACTTTCTCATGACCCTGTTTTTTTTTACCTCTTATTTGAAGCAGGGTTGAAGATTTCACACTGACCAGTTATTATTATCATCATCAGGCTGCTGATGTAAAATAAGCTGCTTGCTGTAAGAGCAGTGGCTGTAGTGTGAAGATGCGACCAGACCACTCACTTCAAGCTTCAAAACCTCATAAAATCTACTTCTAAAGCAAGAAATATAAAGTCTCGCAGATCGAGCCTTTACTCAGTTAGCTTCTCTGAAAAAAATACCAAAGCAATGCTAGGAGCACCATTTAATAAAGGCATTGTTGGTTACTGGTTTTTATCCACAAAACTGTGTGTGCACATCTGAGCAGTTATATGCCTGTTAAGCTCCAAGTGCACAGAAAAAAACCCAGAATTTATCTTTGGCACAAGCTTTTTCCTCTAAACCGATCAGAAGAAACACAGTTGAAACTGAATTTCAAGGTGATCTGATCCACAAGGTCCCACTGATGAGATTGAGGAAGGTGACACTAAGTGTGCAGTTAAAAATGGCTGCTCCGCTTATTTCACATAAAAGACACAAATGAAGACACATGCCAGGTGGGGAAGGCAAACAAAAGAAAACTTTAGTGAGACTTTAATAAGATGCAAGTAGGAGAGGAAATTATGGACAAACCATAACATTGAAAAGAAAAGAAAAAAAATAAGAAAACAGAAATGTTTGTGGGTAGATGCCACTCAACATAAAGGAATAAATGAAACAAAAAGCAACATCTAACAGAAGTGTAGGAGCAATGCTCGACTGTTCCAATTAATTAAAATAAATCAATCCCAGGCCCAATGAATCTGACATTATTAGCCGGGCTCTGCTTTGTGCAGGAGCCCAGGGCTCTGGTCCTGTCAGAGCTGGCAGCAGGAGGAGGACACAAGAGGAGGAGACATTTGAGGAAAGCAAACGTCTACATTATGAAGCAGGATTTGAGCTTATCCAAGTAACTTCAGGGTTAGTCTTTGGTTTTACTTATTACCAGTTTGTTTGTAACTGGGGTATATCCCCACGGCAGCTTTTACTCAAGATTAGACATCAATAGGAATCAAATTGCAACTATTGATCAATCAATTCTCTGGAAAATAGGACCATCATTCCCAGAAGATCTCTTGGATCTCGGTGCACAGACAGTAAGAGGGTCTAAAAAGGTTTTTAATGGAATCTGGAGTCTTTGTTTTACCCTGATGAGATACAGCTTTTCTCCAATGTTTTCCTGCTGGCTGCAAATCATTTTACAATAATTTATATTTAAATTTGCAGACTAGGCCTATATTGGAATAATGTTGTAATATTTATTTTTTGCCTGCTCTCAGTGTGGCTCCATACTGTAGAGGTTTTCATGTTTGCTTGGCAAGAGAAAGCTCGCTTGTTGAGTGCCCTTTGTGACACACCTCTATGAGGGATTTGTGTCACGAAGGGCATCTGGTGTAAAAACTCTGCCAAATCAAACATATGGAGCTAATTGTTGTGCTAACACCTTTTGCTTGCTTTCAGATTAAACACTGCTGACGCCAAGGCTGAAAGAATAAAAACTGTCTAAACATTAAGTTAATAATCCATGACATTGTCCTATGTCTTAATAGTAGAGTTGTAATACTGGTAAGTGGTTTTACTTACCCAGTCGCATCATTTTATACTGCAAATCTTTTTGGCCAAAGTACTTGAGTGCACACCAGTGTTGAGGATGTTACTTTTAAAATGTTTTCCACTACAGATTACAGATTACAGATTACATGCCCCAAGATGTATTTTGTAACGTATTCCGTTACGTTACTCAATGAGTGTAACATATTCTGAATACTTCGGATTACTTAATATATTATCATGCTTTTTACAACTACATGAATGTACTAGTTTTATTTATTACTATTACTGAAGGCTACTCGCCAAACCAATACCAACTAGATTTTTAAATCTTAATATAAAATGAGCAACAGTAGGTTGACATTAGGTAAGGCTGCACTTTTTGTAGCTACCTCGTAAAGAAAATGATATAATAAAACTACATAAAACAGGTCCGTGGCTCCGAACCGTAAAGGCGTAAAACCGTAAAGGGACCTCTGGCTAATACATCGGGTTCGTGTTGGGCTCGTAGCTGAAAACTAGCTTTACTTTGTTGTCTGGGTCAACTTTGCTAGTGAGAGACAGAGAGAGGCGTTGAAAGGCTGCTCCAACAGAACTTACTGTTTCAGAGGAAAACACAAACACGGTGTACAGTCGAGTCTTAACAGTTTACTTACAACTGGGCTCGTCAGGCATTCTTTTTGGCTGCAGTGGTTATTATTATATTTACATGCTTCCATCTTCCGTTTCTGCTCGGTGACAACTCGTACTTTTCGACTCTCCTTTTTCTCCCTCCTCGCTCACAGACACATAATGAGTATAGCAGTCCATTCTCCCTGCAGCACGGACTACACCGCCCATGAGGCTACATTCTTTAGGTCTATGCCTGTAACACTCTGCCTGTTGCCTTCATATTAAATCATTTTTGTGAATTTTCTTTTTAATATTTCTTCGCACCATTTTGCGGCCACAAATAGAGGCGACATGGGCCGCGATTGAGACCCAGGCCTTAGAGCCTCTTAATGCGTGTTTTGTTGGGGTTTCCACAAGGGATGGACCAATCCGATATTACGTATACATATTATGTATTTTCTGTGCATTTTTTAAAAATTGATTACGTCAATTAAGCATCACGAGGTGTGGGGTGGTTCCCTTTTTTCTTTGCTGGGAGTTGGCAACCCTATTAGTTAGGTTGCTTAATATTTCTGCTAAGTACTCTTTAAAATACCAGAATAGTGAGGATGGTGCAGGTTTAAGTTTATTAGATTTATCAGTATTGCTGAACTATGAAATATTTTGGGTGCAGTGTATTTTTTGCATACAGGTATAACAGAATAGCTTTAGTGTTTGGTTTTTTAAAACTTATAGTATGACCTTATACAAAATGCAGTAAGATATTGAAAAACTGTTTTATTGATTTAAAAAAGACTATATCGGATTCATATCGGCATCGGCAGATATCCAAATTTATGATATTGGCATCGGAGATTTAAAAAAAGTGGTATCGTGCCATCTCTACAGGAAGTACAGAATTATTAGGCAAGTTGTATTTTTGAGGAATAATGTTATTATTGAACAACAACCATGTTCTCAATGAACCCAAAAAACTCATTAATATCAAAGCTGAATGTTTTTGGAAGTAGTTTTTAGTTTGTTTTTAGTTTTAGCTATTTTAGGGGGATATCTGTGTGTGCAGGTGACTATTACTGTGCATAATTATTAGGCAACTTAACAAAAAACAAATATATACCCATATAAATTATTTATTTTTACCAGTGAAACCAATATAACATCTCCACATTCACAAATATACATTTCTGACATTCAAAAACAAAACAAAAACAAATCAGCGACCAATATAGCCACCTTTCTTTGCAAGGACACTCAAAAGCCTGCCATCCATGGATTCTGTCAGTGTTTTGATCTGTTCACCATCAACATTGCGTGCAGCAGCAACCACAGCCTCCCAGACACTGTTCAGAGAGGTGTACTGTTTTCCCTCCTTGTAAATCTCACATTTGATGATGGACCACAGGTTCTCAATGGGGTTCAGATCAGGTGAACAAGGAGGCCATGTCATTAGTTTTTCTTCTTTTATACCCTTTCTTGCCAGCCACGCTGTGGAGTACTTGGACGCGTGTGATGGAGCATTGTCCTGCATGGAAATCATGTTTTTCTTGAAGGATGCAGACTTCTTCCTGTACCACTGCTTGAAGAAGGTGTCTTCCAGAAACTGGCAGTAGGACTGGGAGTTGAGCTTGACTCCATCCTCAACCCGAAAAGGCCCCACAAGCTCATCTTTGATGATACCAGCCCAAACCAGTACTCCACCTCCACCTTGCTGGCGTCTGAGTCGGACTGGAGCTCTCTGCCCTTTACCAATCCAGCCATGGGCCCATCCATCTGGCCCATCAAGACTCACTCTCATTTCATCAGTCCATAAAACCTTAGAAAAACCAGTCTTGAGATATTTCTTAGCCCAGTCTTGACGTTTCAGCTTGTGTGTCTTGTTCAGTGGTGGTCGTCTTTCAGCCTTTCTTACCTTGGCCATGTCTCTGAGTATTGCACACCTTGTGCTTTTGGGCACTCCAGTGATGTTGCAGCTCTGAAATATGGCCAAACTGGTGGCAAGTGGCATCTTGGCAGCTGCACGCTTGACTTTTCTCAGTTCATGGGCAGTTATTTTGTGCCTTGGTTTTTCCACACGCTTCTTGCGACCCTGTTGATTTTTTTGAATAAAACGCTTGATTGTTCGATGATCACGCTTCAGAAGCTTTGCAATTTTGAGACTGCTGCATCCCTCTGCAAGATATCTCACTATTTTTGACTTTTCTGAGCCTGTCAAGTCCTTCTTTTGACCCATTTTGCCAAAGGAAAGGACGTTGCCTAATAATTATGCACACCTGATATAGGGTGTTGATGTCATTAGACCACACCCCTTCTCATTACAGAGATGCACATCACCTAATATGCTTAATTGGTAGTAGGCTTTCGAGCCTATCCAGTTTGGAGTAAGACAACATGCATGAAGAGGATGATGTGGACAAAATACTCATTTGCCTAATAATTCTGCACTCCCTGTAGTTTCAACCACCGCGGAATTACCAAAAATAGAGAGGGCATAGCCTAATATATGAAACAGGAAAGTACCGCCGTGTAATCCATTTATTTCAACAAAGTAACTGTATTCTAAATACCACCCTTTTAAACGGTAACTGTAACGGAATACAGTTACTCATATTTTGTATTTTAAATACGTAACGGCGGTACATGTATTCCGTTACTCCCCAACACTGGTGCACACACAGTTCATACAGAGCGTTACACCCTTACTGTCATCAGAAATTATGTTTAACCGCTTAATATTTTTATAATAATATAGTTTCACCTATCTATAAAATCACACACTCTGCTGCAATCAAATGTGTCTCATTGGTTGGATGCAGGCAGTGCCACCCCTTATCAAATTGATAATCCTTCTTCATGTGACTGCTAAATCTTCACTTATCTGTAAGCCAGATAGATGTAAGTATCCTGGTTATGGTGATTTTCCTTGACAGCACAGGTCCCAGTACAAAGACCAAGCACTGATCAGATTCAGGGACCTGCACACACTTATCAGCCTTCAGAATATTTAGGTTACGCATGGGGGAAGGAGTGACTCAGAGCACTAGGGGTTGGCCTGCATATTCAAAGGAAAGTATCCATTCATACATCCATCTTCTTCTGCTTATTTCACTAGCTGGCACCAAATCCTCGGTAACGATGAGGGACGAGGAAGTAACTGGTGCTGCGTTTGGGGAAGGCCTCAAAGCGGACTGGTGACGGCTCCCGAGCTGGGCTGATCCCCATGTACTAACGAGAAGTGAATGAAGGAAAAGGAAGAGAGGAGAAGAGGAGAACAATGGGAAAATGAGGGGAAGGGTGGGGCATGAAAATGAGAACAGTGGGTGTTGGTGAAGGGGGCATTTATAGCGTGAGGCCGGAGGGGGCGTGAAGGAGGAGTGGTCCCGCTCCTGAAATTGATATCTGCTTTCTGCAGGAGCCCAGGTCTCCACCTTGACCACGGTTGTGGGGTCAAAGGTCTAATTGGGGTGTGTCAGACAACCACAAAGAAAACAGAAGGCAGTTGGGGAGGTTTTTTTTAGAGGTAAATGCAACAAATAGTGTAGTGACAGAGAAACACTAAGAAATGAGGAGGTCACTGAAAGATTGTAACTAAAACCATGACTACAGTCTATTTAGTTGCAAGCGACAAAAGTATGTTTTTTGTCACTTTGGAAGAGTAAAATACATTCCAAGAAGATGATGCTGAAATAAGTATATGATAAAAATGGAATTAATTAAAATCAGTGGTCAAAGGAAACTAGTTAGAATGCAATGTCTATGGAGCAACTTCATTACTTTGGACACATTTATGAGCTTCTGGTAAATGAATGCCAAGTGTTTGTCATCTTATGGATCCATTTCAGGTCTCTGTGGAGTGATATGTCTGTCTCTGTTGCTCCAATGTGTTCACTAAATATCCTTACCTGCTTCTGCCTGCTGTTCAGTGCAGAGCAAGTAGCACACAGTAGGTTTTTAGATATTCTTCTCTGTCGACAGTGCTGCGAAACAAGTATCAACCTCCAAACCGGCATCAAAGTTTAAAGCTGAGCTACAAGAAACCTCACTAAATGACTGCATCAGTAAATTGATTTCATCAACTAATTATCGGTTCATGACCCAAGTGAAAGCTGTGGTGACAGTAAAATACGCTGTAGCTGTCTAACTAAAGGACGCTTCTTTTTCTGCAGGTGCATGAATCAGAGCGACACCTCATTCGCTTTTCCTCCTATTTCATTAACCTGGGAGCTTAACAACACAGACTCATTTAGCCTGTAATTTCTCAAACGAATTCACTTCTAACTGAGAGGTATTGTCCTAATGAGACCTGGAAATGTGTGGCTTTAAACAAGAAATTAAGAGCTTGTAGCTTAAGTGTGCAGGAATAAAAGTGAATTGTCTGTACGGGCATTAAATCAGACGGACAACAAGGGCGATTTCACGTGAAGAGTCATTTTTATTATTGTATATTTCTAACCTAAGGTGTGTTTTTACCACTCAACTTTAAACTTTCTGTGTCAGTAAACACAACACAGGCCACTGAGGACTGAAAATGAAACAGCAGCTATAAGTTACACATCTGATGCTAATGCAATTATGAGAGTGCATCGTAAGGTGAGCCCTCTTGCAGCAATATGCAAGAGGGCTCATCTTGTGTTGTGAAGCTAAATATAATGGCAGAGCCTTTAATTTAACTCTGATGGTTTGTGCATTCTGGGTTAATGTGTCTTGTCTCATATTTTAGTCACAGTAGCACAGTGTTATTCTGCCAAGCAATAAAATCACATCCTTGGGCAAAGGTTGGCTGAATAGCAAAAAATCATGTTGTTTTCCAAAAGTTTTATGGCACAGATCATTATTACAAATGTTTCTCTATCTGTGCCTATACATCAATAACAATCTTCTTTTTCAGCTATCCGGCTACTTTTGTCTATTACTCTCTGCTTAATCAGTCAGTGGTGAAAACAGTCAATTATTAATTATCTGTTGCAGCCTTGGGCAGAGACTAAGTCTGTTTTTTGTACTTGTCAGCCAGTAAGGTAACATCAGACACTCATAGCAGCTTATCTAATTCCTGGGGAGGCTGGGACCCATCGCAGCTGTCATGAGAGTTAGGTTAGGATATATCCTAATATCTATCCAGTCTATCGCTAACAAAGACTCGCTTACAATTAGATTTACAAACAACATGTGTTTTTGACTGTGGGAGGAAGCCAGAGTACCTAGAAAGCAGCCACAGCCCGTGGGTTCGAACCCAGGACCTTCTTTCTGTGGGGTGACACGCCTAACCACAGCACCATTGCGCTTGCCCAGTGAAGCATATATCACAGTTGACTTTGATACCACAGGGATTTTAATAAGCCCAGTACTGAAATGTAAATTTTTAAACCAGCTTTATGATTTAAAAAAAATTGATTGTAAGTTCTGAAAAATGATCCCAAAGCAAGGTGCACTGTGTCTTTCTCAAAACTAGGACTTCATGCTAATGCTCAATATCATTTCATGTGCACAGAGATAGTCATTTCAAAGGCTGTATTGCCTTCTTGCCACCAGCCATTAATAAACCTTCCAAATGTTAAAGATCCCGTGGTAGGAGTCAGGATGTAAATCGGTTAATGACTGCTTTCACTTTTTGGCTTTAGCCTTTACAGTGGTCAGAGACGTCAGCGTTAGAAGTGTCAAGACCAGTGTCAGCCTATGGTGATACTATTTTGGCTAATTGACAATTACAAACCTGAAGATATTGCGTTTACTGTCACAAAAGACTAATAACATCCTACCATTTGTATTTTTTGGGTTTACCTGCTTGAAAGCTCTTTTTTCCTTTGTCAGGTGACTCATCAGGGAAAGTAAATTAGTGAATCCTTCAGCTGTGGCCATGTCACAATCTCACAGCCTGCAAGCACGAGGATGTGAAATACAAAGTGTCCAAATTTGTCTAACCCCCTGAGGAGTTTGGGGAAGGTGAAGTGAAAACAGAAAAATTGTCTGCTTGGCAAGCTGCTCTGTCTGGAAGCAACATCAGCCCCACACTTTGAAAATGAGCAAATAGAGGAGAAAGTGAGTGGGAGGAGCTAAATGAGGCAGACTAAAAGGTGGCAGAAATTCACCCTGAGATATAAGTAGCCAAACACAACCCATCGCCCCAGTGAGTGTGAACAAATTTACACCCACTCACCGACACACACAGGTTGAGGACACACCATCTCGTTCTTTGTAAAACAATTTGTTTTTGTCTCTTTTTTCTTCGTAAAGAAAAAACGAATATGGCTTTTATTGTCTTTAGAGGACCTTTTTCTCTATTTCGTATTTAGTTCCACAGGCAGAAATCATTTGGGATTCAGTGTCATTATTCCACAACAGTCGAGCCTTATTTTTTTTCAGCTACAGTTCTTCTTATTATTCATTTCTCATCTGCCCTGCAGTGAATGTGATGTGAGGTCTGATGCTTAATTTCTCCCCATTGTGACAAAGAGAACAGGTTGTGCAAGCTTTGTTCTGATAGAATAATTGAATCAATATCAAACGTGGCATCATTATCAATTTGAGAGTACTTGCAGAATTTGCAATATGGAGTTTTTAGTTTTTTCTTTCTTTTTTTTAAAGCTTGAAGGAAGTGTATTTTAGCAACATGCAGATTCATGTATCACAGAAAAAACAGTCCAAACAAAATCCAAACCATAGAAGCAGCTAATTTTTCTTTTACTCTTTAAAAAAATCTATTTTTGTGAATATCTAGTTAAAAACTGAGATTTAAGACAAGAGTTGGAGTTGAACAAAATGTCAAGACAAGTGTCTTAATCTTCTTGGTGTTCATGTCTGTAATGCCACAGAGTGCAACATGCTAAGCTACCAAGATCGGTGGTTTAAGTAGATGTGTAGGTTGATCCACGCGCTACATAACAAAGTTTTACTGTCTTACTGTAAAGACTTACCCGTCCAGATGACTTTGATATATAAGCCCTCTGTTATTCATGAAAATGGACACGTGAAGAAAATGTTAGCAGCAAAGAGACAGCATGGTGTACAGTTTGAGCTGCTCAATAAGGAATTCATTAGCATTGGTGCTTAATGAATGTGAGTATTTAATCGACCAGGTAATGGATCTAAGCAGAAAGTAAATGAGCTCACTGTTAAGCTACACTGAATGTAAATCAGAATATTCCAGCAAAAGGAAAATAATGAATGCAAATAAAATGAACTCTAATGGAGGTTATGGAATAATATCCTCAGTCCAGTGTTTGTGTGTGTGTGTGACTCTAAATGCCTGTGCACGGACAGGATGCTTTTAAATGGAAGGTCAAGGGTGTATAAAGACTACAGTTTAGCCTCATATGCATTTTAACTCTGATGTAGCCCTCAACGTTTGTGAGTGTTCAGCTGCTGCCAGTTTGTGCCAGACTACAAGGTCACTTAATGAGTTTCTATCAGATTTCTGTCTTGCTCTAATCAGGCTACAACTGCCTTTGTGGTTTAATTGCAACTGAAAGGATCGAGGCTGTAATATTTTTGACCACATGGAAAACTGCTTCAGTTTCTGGTCACAGTGGAAAAACATCAGAAAGGTGACATTTAGATCTGATTAATTTTAGTTAAACACTAATATCCAGTGTAAATAAGAGTCTAAATTTCCAGACTTATACAGACACTGACAAATCTCTCTGTCCTTCCAAATGCACCTGCAGGTTAGTATTGTCTGGTCAGTTTGACTGTGGACCACCTTCCACACAAATCCCGCTGGAACAATGAAGCACAGTAGGATTCTGCTTCTTGTTACCCGTCACCATGTCAGGTTAGTTGGCAGGCAGCTGTTTGTCTATCTGGGACATGAAATCTGACAAGATCTTAGCTGTTTCTTCTTCTTTCTTTTTTTTTTGTCCCGTTTGGATCTTTAGCCATCAGAATTGTTGTCTTAAGGCCAAGAAAGATGCCAAGCGGATTTATTTTACCAAGTGGATCATCATGGCCTTGCCATTTTGGTCCATTTGATTGACCTTTATTATGTATTTATTTTATTTTCGGTTGCTACAAACGGGACAGACATGACTGGGGGATAGGACAGGGAGAAAGAATGAAAGAAAGAGAGGGAGAGAAAGAAAAACAGAGGGGAGAAGAGACGGTGAGAAAGAGGGGAAGAAAGAAAAACAAACAAAACACCTGGATCACCTGTATGGAGAAAAAAAAAACAGAAGAGAAAGCAAACAAAAAAAGAGCAACATAATAAAAACAGCACCATCACAATAAACTAGCTAGCAGTAGATAACAGTAAATACTAAATATTAAACGATATTGTGCAGCACGCAAGATAGACAGCGCACAATGTGCTTTGAGGCAGCAGCCAAGAAAGGTGTAGTCCGCGTCTGTGAACACCCGTGTGTACACCTGTGTGCACACCTGTGTGGATCAGCATGCTTGTATTCCAAAGGTTTCTCCATGTAACGATCTGCTAGGGAGTGTGGGGAGCCATAGCCCCGTCCCCCAGGGCATGAAGCAGGTATGGAGGAGATCCAGGCCCCAGACATCCAGAGGCCCCAGAGTACGAGGACCAGAGGAGGACCACCAAAAGGGGGGGAACCGTGCCACCCTCCTGGGAAGAGCTGAGTAGAGCCCCAAACGAGAGGTCACCCAGCAGCTACGGAGCAGAGGCCAGAGGGGGTTGCAGTGGCGTGCCCGCGGGCTCTGCCGGCAGCCAGCTGTGCCAGAGAGGACCGAGCTTCAGGCCCAGAGGCCAGAGGCCTGAGGGCACCGCACCCCCCGGAAGGGGCTCAGCCGGGCCACAGGCGCCCGGCCCCGCCAATCGGCCACCAGGAGTGAGCCGGTACATACATGAGCGCCCTGCCCCAGACGACAAGGACCACCAACACACCAACGTCTGAGGGCATCAGCCACCGGCAGGGAGTGTGGTGAGGGGAGATAGGCCTCTGTAATTTGGAGGGCCTGAGATGTACCCAAGTTCAAGTTCAAGTTCAAATTTTATTCGCCACATGCAGGTTGCCCTGCAGTGGAATGAACCCGCCCCCTGACCTTACACACACAACACAGACATCACATGGGGATACAAGTCAGAGAATGGTTGCATTACAGAAAAACCACTGAAATGTACACTACAATGGGAAAAGTACAAGAGGAAAAAAAGAGACCTCTACTCATGCTGGGATATAGGAGGACAGCATGAGAACAGGAAACAAAAAAACTCCTCTGCACAGAAAGCACATAAATGTCCACAGTACAACATTATAGAGCACGTGACCAGCAACAGTGTTGGGTAGGGGAAAGGAGTAATCCCAGGCAACACAGCAGCCATCCTGCCACTGCGCCGACTCTCCAGCGCGGGCGCAGACCGGCCTCGTGTTCCCAGGAGGCAACAAGCATCGAAGGCATTGGAAGGGGAGGGGGGATGTGTGAGTGCTTATCAGTGTAAGTGTATGTGTGTGCGTGCGTGTCCATAGTTCAGCTGAGACAGTGTCCTTCACCCTATCAGGCTAAGTAAACAGTCTACTACAACCCAGGTGGCCTTGCATGGGATGGGAAGAATAGGGCTTTGGAGTTGACGTCACGCCGCAATGCATTGTGGGAGCGCAGCTCCATTTTCGGGGTCTACGAATCAAAACAAACACACTGTGTTGGAACGACGACGACAAGAAACATGCTTAAAAGCAGCTCAAAAGAAAACGGACGGTATAGAGACCGATTGAGTCCAGAGGCGAAGCAGCGGTACTTGAAAAAAAATAGAGTGCATCGCAAATCTGGACCCATTTGAAATACGGCAGTGGAGTAAAGACCCAGACGACTTACCGCCACTGTCCTACCCCGATATCTTCACGTATCTTGTTTGTGGAGTAAGCGCTTACACAGCGAACCAGTTTCGTAATTACAAGTCACTGGAGGCGCACATCCAATTTACAAATGGCTGGGCGCAAGATTTGGCTATTTTCAAGCCGCCAAACTCTGAGTACGTCGTCAAAGTAAGTCAGCTGGAGTGCATCGAGTGAAATAGCCATTTTTCACCCCCCACCATAATTAATGTTACACATTTATCATTTAACTGCTAAAATATCGTTATCATATTATATGCCCATAATTGTAAAGTACATGCAAGTTAACACATTGATAATCGGGTAAATTATTAACGCCAATTTGTGTCCTTCCTGTCTCATTTCATTTATTGTCTTTACATCAACCAATCAAGTCACTCCATTCTATGTTTGATCGCAATTTCTATAACTTCCGAGACCACCAACGATGATATTATTCAGCTATAAAGTGTGATGTGAACATATTTAGAACTTACCGGAATGAAAATGTCTTGAGCACACCAACTGATATCTGGAGATGTAACAGAACTTGATATCAGCTCGTCTCACGGCTGCTATCCAGGCTAGACGCCTTCGTTTGGTCATATCCGATACATGAGCTCCTTCATGTTGCTTCCAGGTTGGGAAAGCATAAAAAGACAATCGAAACTTATTCCCATGCTGGTCGTAAGATCGAACATTGCAGCCGACCACACAGCAAGTACGAACCATGGCTATGCTTTCGCTCCTTACTTAGACCCCCAAAATGGCGGATCGGGCCAAAATCCTTTCCACGCCCACCCCCGTGACATCACGCTCCAAAGCCCTATAGTCATCACGCAGTCATTATCAGGGAGTTTTTGTTCGGCTCCAGCCTTGGGCCTGCAGCTGGCGCCGTGGTGTCCGCATGTTGATGTTGTTGATTTTTCTTTTAAGCGAGCAGCTCAGGAGAATTTCAAAGCTGTTCTTAACACTCCGACACTGGTCTCTCAATCTCCCGTTGGAGAACCGCGAGCCTCCCCATGATGGTATCAAACTTCTGGTCCGTGGTGTTGTCATTCTTGTGATTCTGAGACCCCACAACTGCAGTGAGCCGTTCTGCGATGTGATCCAACTTTCGCTCAAGGGTCTCATTTTGAGCAGGACTCTCTTTGATGTATCCCAATATATGCTCAATGGTGTTATTTTGAGTCTTCACAGCAGCTGTAGGCGTCTCCAAGGTGTTAACCATGCTGCATTCGTTGTGAGAGGTCGCGCCTCGTCCCATCGCTTCAATTCCAGCGGGACCACCAACCATTAGCTGTTTCTTCTGAACTTCTCCTCTCTATATGTGTCACAAGTGCTTCTATTCACTGTCCCAGGCAGTTTAACACTGTACACCATCCCAGCTTGCAACTTACATCCTGCTGCTCTGCACTGGACTACATCAGGAGCACCTCTGCACATCCTGCCACTTAGTCCTGTCAGCTGTGCCTCGATGGACCTGGTGCCTATAGCTCTTGTCAGCTCATGTGCTGCCATGATCAGAGCTTCTGTGCTCTCCTGTTGGACAGACTTTTTAATCCATTGGTAGAATTTCTTGATTTCAGCCACTTCTTCTATCCCTTATGGATGAGTATGCTCTTAACAATATTTCCTACTTCTCTTACTCATCACATTTTGTCAGCTGCCTGAGGCAGTGCTGTAACAGATCCTGTGGAAGCATCTTTCCCATGTATTTGTGGAAGCTCCTTGTTTCATCCTGGATTGTGACTGTAACACTCTCTAATCCTTACTCTCTCTCTTTCCATTGCTCGCAGAGCCTCAGCACTGAACTTTTGAACCCTTGTGACAAAGTGGGTGAGAAGACCATTTGTCTACATTCTTAGTTAACATTCTTGTTTTGATTTAACCATATTTCACATGTAATCTGCAATAGGCAAACATCTACTATCCCGGGTTTGTTTATGTTCTGCACTTTTACAGATTATATAATATAACATCTTGGTTTAAATCAATTCATGCAAGTTTGTTAAGTTAACATGTTATTTATTTCAACTGTTAATTTGTATTGTTTGAACTTACCTTTACCTACCTGTCTTCCAGAAGCAAAAGGAGGAAATGTAGTTCTACTTCCTGCTTTATACCTTCTGGGTTCATCTGAGGTCACAGGAAGAGACCAAGGGCAGGAGGGGAAGAATTCTTATAATTTAATAAAGTTGATTTTAAAGGGTTTATAAAGAAATAGATTTAATGTTGTGATATGTATTGATTACACCAGAGTTTATGTTGCCAGTCAAGAGGAGTAGTAGAGGATGAATATAATCATGTTCATCTCACCTACCTACTGAATGGAATAGTCCAGAGGAGAAAGTGTTTGATTAAGGGGACTATTTAAGCAGACGAACTCAGGTGTTTCAGAAGAAAGGTTCAGGTCAGTGTAGCTGTGTGCAGTTTGACCTTAATTTCTGTTGATTTAAGTTCAGTTATGTTTATTTGAATTGAGTTTATTATAGAGTTGAGTTTCTTATTTGTTTCTTTGTAAATATTCTTGGGCCACAGAATGGTGAATAAATCACTTGCTACACTGGACAGCATCAGTCTCCTGCACTTCTTTGACCGCTTAAGTCGAGTCCTACCACATTTGGTGGCAGCAGCAGAGGGATTCCAGGCCAATTAAGGAGTGGAGAAGATGTCTACCCGAGCAAAGAGAGGGCATGTTCCAAAATGTGAAGCAGATGATTTACAAGATGGCAGCGACCAACAAGGGGCAATAAGTGGCCATATTTCTGGACAAGAGAATGTGGCTGAATTGTCCAAACTTTTGCAAACTCTGATGCAACAGCAGGCTGAACGCGATGCTAAACTGGAGCAAGAGCACAAGCGCCAGGATGATAGATGGAGGCAAATCCGGCATCAGTTTGCCCAGCTTCAACAGCAGATGCAGCATGGCAATCTAGAGCATCAGTTACTTGAAGTACAAGCATCTACATCGGCTTCTTCGAGAGCACCTACTCCAGAACCATCTGCCAGCACACAAGAATCAAATAGGCTTGACGTGGAGCCGGCACATCAACGCAGTGAGGCACAGCTTTCAACACTGGTGAGACATTCAGGCTGGAAGGGGCCAAAAATGCAACCTTACAATGAAGGTGAGGACATTGAACATTATTTAATCACCTTTGAAAGAATTGCTCATGCTTGCCAGTGGCCGCGAGATGAGTGGGCTCTTCACCTAGCACCACTGCTAGCTGGTAAAGCACGTTCCGCTTATGTAGCCATGGATATTGATGACACTATGGACTATGCAAAAGTAAAGTGTGCTGTCTTGCAGAAATATGAAATAAGTGTTGACACCTATCGAATGAGGTTTCGTTCTAGTACCTTTGGAGCAGAGGAAACACCAAGGGAGCTGCAGGTCCGCCTAAAGGAGTTGTACATCAAGTGGATGAATCCTGAAACAAAGACAAAGGATCAAATCGGAGACGCCATCATCATGGAACAGTTTCTCAAGGTTTTGAATCCTGATCTTCGGACGTGGGTTAAGGAACGTAACCCAAAGACTTCCAAGGAAGCAGCAGAACTGGCTGAAGCTTTCTTAGCAGCTCGTCGACCATCAAAAGACTTCACACCAGTTAAGTCAAATTCCAACGTGCCATTCAACAAGTTAGGTGGTGGCCCTGACTTGAAAGTTAAGCACACAAGACAGAACTGGTATAACTCAGATCCTGCCAGATCTGAGACAAAAAATAAAACCAAAAAAGAGCAAGAGACAGAGAAGACATGAAAAGGTGAAGGGAACAAGAGTAGCTGAACACATTTTAGATCCTTTAAAGACTGAGTCTCTCCCCAGTGCTAGTCAGGTTGCTAGGCTTCAGAAAGAGGATCTAA
The DNA here is from genome assembly GCF_057382185.1 of Mchenga conophoros. Lineage (NCBI taxonomy): Eukaryota > Metazoa > Chordata > Actinopteri > Cichliformes > Cichlidae > Mchenga > Mchenga conophoros. The sequence goes on from NC_140540.1 coordinate 39,476,782, forward strand.
CACTTAAACCATTGTTCTCTAAATGTGTTCCAGAGTCAACTACAGTTGAGGGAAGGCAGGAAGTGTTTGTGGTTAAGGGAGATTTGTTGCATCGCCGTAGCAAGATTGGTGACCAGTTGGTGATCCCCCAGAGTTTGAGATCTACCATTTTGAAAATGAGTCATTCCATTCCCTGGGCAGGACATTTGGGACAATCTAAAACATTTTCTAGAATGATTCCCAGATTTTACTGGCCCCAACAGTTCAGTGATACGGTACAATACTGTAAAGCTTGCCCACAGTGCCAGTTAACAGCTCCAGGCAGGAAAGCAGATAGAGCTCCGCTTATCAGTATGCCCATCATTGATACACCCTTTTCACGCATTGCCATGGACATTGTTGGCCCACTAGAACAGAGTAAAGCAGGTCATAAGTACATACTTGTAGTTTGTGACTATGCCACAAAATATCCTGAAGCCTTCCCCCTGAAGAAAATAAAGGCTCGTCAGATTGTTAACTGCCTGATTCAGTTGTTTTCCAGAGTAGGTATCCCAAAAGAAATCATCACAGATCAGGGGACCAATTTCACTTCTAAGATGCTTAAAGAAGTATATAGTTTGTTAGGGATCCAGGGTGTCAAGACCAGTCCTTATCACCCACAGACTGATGGCCTTGTGGAGCGATTTAACAAGACGTTAAAATCAATGCTCAGGAAATTTGTGAATGAAACAGGGTCAGATTGGGACCAATGGCTCCCATTTTTGTTATTTGCCTACCAAGAGGTTCCACAAAGTTCTACTGGGTTTTCACCATTCCAGCTACTTTATGGGCATCCTGTCAGAGGTCCAATGGATGTTCTGAAAGAAGCTTGGGAGGGTTCGATGTCAGAGCAGAGGTTTAGTGAACTCTCACATGTCCTCAAAATGAGAGACAAGCTAGAACATTTCCAAGAACTTGCTAATAACAATCTGGCCCATGCGCAACAGCGGCAAAAACAAAGATATGATAAAGTGTCAAGAAGAAGAGTCTTCCGTGAGGGACAGAAAGTTCTTCTACTTTTGCCAACTTCTGAGAGCAGTCTTCTTGCAAAGTGGCAGGGGCCATATGAAATCACAAAGAAGACAGGCCCAGTCACATATGAGCTTCATTTACCAAACCGTCGAAAGAATCAAGTGTTCCACGTCAATCTTTTGAAAGAGTGGACTGACCAGCCACAGGACTCAACATCCATGTGGGCACGTACAGTTGTGGATGAGGAAGAGCCTCAGGAGCAGTACTTCCCTTCTTCAGCTGTCAAAACTGTGTTTCCAGATTTAAACCATTTGCCTTTGGAAAGACGTCAGGAGGTGCAATCACTTATGACCAAAGAACTCTTCAGTCTAAAGCCAGGTCGTACACACCTCATTGAACACAAAATCACTTTGCATTCTCCAGACCAACGGCCAATTAGAGATACCACTTGCCGTATCCCAGCTAAGCTATTGCCTGAGTTGAAAAGTGAGCTGGAGGAGATGCTGGCTGCAGGAATCATTGAGCCATCGCACAGTGAGTGGTGTAGCCCTGTTGTGCTTGTACCAAAGAAAGATGATCCTAAGCTTAGATTTTGTGTAAACTTTTCCAAGTTAAATTCTGTGTCTGCTTTTGATCCTTATCCAATGCCGAGGGTTGATGAACTAATTGATCGTTTGGGAAATGCTACATTTCTGACTACCCTTGACCTCTGTAAAGGTTATTGGCAGGTTCCCTTGACAGACTCATCTAAGGACTTAACAACATTCAGAGTGCCGAGTGGACTGTTTAGATTCACAGTGATGCCCTTTGGTTTGCATGGAGCACCAGCTACATTCCAAAGGTTGGTGGATCGAGTGTTGAAGGGTGCAGAACAATATGCAGCTGCCTACATTGATGACATTGTTGTTTATAGTGGTACATGGGAAGATCATCTGAAACATCTTGCTGATGTGTTTCGACGTATCGCAAATGCTGGACTTGTCATAAATGCCAAGAAATGTCACATCGCCAAGCCCGAGGTGCAGTACCTGGGTTATGTAATAGGGGGTGGAGGCATTCGCCCTCAGGTTGGAAAAGTGGATGCAGTTGCTGCAGCACTCTTGCCAAACACAAAGAAAAGGTTGAGATCATTTTTGGGATTAGTAGGTTGGTATCGTCGACTAATTCCAAATTTTTCCTCAAGAGCAGCTTTATTGACTGACATGACAAGAAAATCTAGTCCTACAAGGATCAGGTGGACGAAAGATGCTGAGGATGCATTTAATGATTTGAAAGACTGTTTGTGTCAGAAACCTGTTTTGCAGTGTCCAGATTTTAACCTTCCATTCACAGTACAAACAGATGCCTCTGAGGTGGGTCTGGGAGCTGTTTTACTGCAAGGAGAGGAAGGGCAGCAGTTGCCTGTCCAGTACATCAGTCGAAAACTTTTTCCAAGGGAAATGAGGTATTCGACCATTGAAAAGGAGGCATTGGCGATTAAATGGGCTCTAGACACCTTGCGATATTATCTTGTTGGGAAAGAGTTTGTTCTTGAGACTGATCATCGTGCTTTGCAATGGATTCATAATATGAAAGACACTAATGCCAGGATAACAAGATGGTATTTATCTCTCCAGCCTTTTCGTTTCCAGGTCCAGTATAGACCTGGACATAAGAATGTCATTGCTGATTTCCTGTCCCGTGACTCAGAGGAGTAACGGTCTTAAGGGGGGGGGAGTGTGACAAAGTGGGTGAGAAGACCATTTGTCTACATTCTTAGTTAACATTCTTGTTTTGATTTAACCATATTTCACATGTAATCTGCAATAGGCAAACATCTACTATCCCGGGTTTGTTTATGTTCTGCACTTTTACAGATTATATAATATAACATCTTGGTTTAAATCAATTCATGCAAGTTTGTTAAGTTAACATGTTATTTATTTCAACTGTTAATTTGTATTGTTTGAACTTACCTTTACCTACCTGTCTTCCAGAAGCAAAAGGAGGAAATGTAGTTCTACTTCCTGCTTTATACCTTCTGGGTTCATCTGAGGTCACAGGAAGAGACCAAGGGCAGGAGGGGAAGAATTCTTATAATTTAATAAAGTTGATTTTAAAGGGTTTATAAAGAAATAGATTTAATGTTGTGATATGTATTGATTACACCAGAGTTTATGTTGCCAGTCAAGAGGAGTAGTAGAGGATGAATATAATCATGTTCATCTCACCTACCTACTGAATGGAATAGTCCAGAGGAGAAAGTGTTTGATTAAGGGGACTATTTAAGCAGACGAACTCAGGTGTTTCAGAAGAAAGGTTCAGGTCAGTGTAGCTGTGTGCAGTTTGACCTTAATTTCTGTTGATTTAAGTTCAGTTATGTTTATTTGAATTGAGTTTATTATAGAGTTGAGTTTCTTATTTGTTTCTTTGTAAATATTCTTGGGCCACAGAATGGTGAATAAATCACTTGCTACACTGGACAGCATCAGTCTCCTGCACTTCTTTGACCGCTTAAGTCGAGTCCTACCACAACCCTCCATTCATTGTGCATTTATTTATTCCTTGGATGGCATGAAGTAGAGAAGTGCTTGGCATTTGCAAGAGAGGCTAACCAAAATCTAGCTACATTTTAGATACATAGTTAAACTAAATATGATAAGCACAAGTGTGCAAGCATGAGTTCGGTGTATGGGGAAAAGGAAAGTTTACATTCTGCTTGATCAGGAGGTGTTCGATGGATTTTGCTGTAGGGATAATGAGCACTGCTGACTTATCTCCAAAAGTTGATTCTGCTCATCTGGACGTAGCGTTTTGTGGGAGAAACGGTTCTTCACTCATCCAAGTGACTTCTTCAGTCTCAGCTGACTGCAGGTTTCCCCAATCTTATAAACAGTACATTGCATAATGACTGAAACCAGCCCACTGAAGGAACAATGGGCTGGTTTTGGAGATTTACTTACCTGGATGATTGAGCAGGCATCAAGACACTGCTGACTTAGTTATATTAGATTCTAGCTGTTTTGCCATTTAATTGCGAGTATGGACTGAGTGCATTGCATGATAGTTAGTCTGTTATGCAATGCACTTGGTGAAGTAGCAATTAGAACTGGTCACCTTTGCTGACTCATGTCAGTCTGAGAAGCTTCACTTGGGAGCCACTGAGCAAAGCTATTGGAAAACCTCAGCTTTGCATTTAATAATTGTGAAAATATGGTTATATGGATATTCAAAAAATGGTTGGTGTTTAGTGGTTTTGCTCGAGTTTGGTGGCTACTACCACTAATGTTATTTGTATGTGATGCAAACACAACGCAACAATGAAGGACGTTGAGTTGGTATAACGGATCCTCGGTGTTCGACCTTTGGTCAAACTCAGAGACAGAGTTGGTTTTTGCGTAGCCATTTCCCTCGTTGCCAGGTTT